>NC_087064.1:9004595-9079881 GCF_963678635.1 Symsagittifera roscoffensis
GAAAGGGCACAAAAACTGAAATAGGGTTGTGAAAGTAGAGTCTTTTTGGTGCTTTAAGAGAGCTCGGACGTTAAACTTGGTGGATCTAATTTTTTGAAACTCCATTAAAATTTTTAGGAGAAATCATGTATCGGCGGGTCTTAAGAAGTAAGCTTCTGAGAGTTTCATTTGATGATCCAGAAACAAACGGCTGAATCAAATTTCAGACGAAGTGTATTACAGTGAAACATGACACTATTATCGTAGACAATTATCGGGGTGTCAGTTCAGGGGCGAATCTAGGTTTTTCTCGAGGGGGGGCGGATGGATTCGGATTTTCAAAAAAGTTTCGAAAATTTTGTCGACCTTTTTTTTAGGTCGACTGAATTGATTTTTCGAGCTCTCCCTTAGCACGGTTTAGTCCCTGTTTTGGCCAAATTGTTTGCGCCGCAGGGAAAAATTTGAAAAAACAGTCCAAAAAAGGCATTTTTAGGCACTTTTTGAAAAACTTTGACCAAAAAATCGCGTTTTTTCGGCGCGCGCTCCCCCCTCAACATTGATATTTATTGGCGCCTTTATAAAAATTTTAGGGCTGGTCAGCCAAAACTGGATTTCTTAAAAGGTGCAAAAGGGGACCCTTCGGGTCGGCAGGGGGTCGAATCCCTGGGGGGGGGGGGGCGTTTGCCCCCTTCCTCCTAAATCCGACCTTGTGTGCTTACTGTAAAATGTTTCATTCCAGTTTGTTTTAGCAAAAACGTAAGATGACAAGACTTTCAAAGGGGGTTTTGCTCCTATAAATGAATTGCTGACAGCACGCGACCCAGGAAATGTAATATAAAAAAACCTTAATTACAACACCTAATTGATCTTTATAGACAAAACTGTTTGTTTGTAGTTGAAATGTCGTCAAAATTACATCGTTTTTAAATTATTTTGTTTGATAAAAAGCAATTGAAGATCCCTGAAGCCGTAAAACTACAATGAGACAAAGCTAATCAGTCATCTTTATTCTAAAAAAGGGCATTTAATCTCATTTTGAAAATTCGATAAGTTTACTTCAATCGTCTCTGAAGGATGTCTGTAATAATTAAAAGTTTCAAAAAGATAGGAAAAAATGAGCGTAATAATTGGGTCAACCTTCGGAGAACAAAAACATCAAAACCTCAGCGAGGGCATAAATTAGTTCAAAACATTCCCAAAAGGGAACTTTTCAAAACCGTAGATCATAACTAAGAAAGATTGAATATGAAATATTTTATTGTTCCGACTTTCGTAACGAAAGTAACGGAATATTTGTGCTCGGGCTGATTTTTTTCTTGAGACAAACTTCGACTTTTTAACTTGCCATTTCCGATGGATTTTTAAAATATCATTCAACAGGTATTGTTGTTCTGAGCTCAAATTTGAAAAGGTATTTCACCTGTGATCATTTTTTGAAAAATTATGGGAATTTAAATGTTGCCATTTTAGTCAATTGAGACAATTAACGCGCTATATATTTCACGCGATTAACGCGTAAGCGGAAATTAAATCCGTCTTAGAAATTGTTCAAGTTGATTGAAGATAGTTTATTTGTACACAATTGACCTGTTACTAGGAGCAAAATTTATCACTTTGTATTTTATATGGTGTGTGGGTGGGTTATTTTCACCAAAAAAAACATCAATTGAAAAAAAGTTTTTTTTTTACTTTGTTACCTTTAATTTTCATGTTACTACTGCTCTATAGACCTTGAAAGGCAGTCAGAGCAGTCAGGGCTTCGCCCTGATACTAACAGTCTAGTTAGTTCCTCTTAATTATCGGTTACGAGCCTTGGTCTTCGTCGATAAAAAGAGGTCCTTTCGAAAAACCAGAGTAATTACTTACTACGCAGTTTTCAAAAGAACTCAATTGAAAAATCAGGGTAATTACATATAACGCCGTTTTAACTTTCTGCAAAAGTAAATTTTAAAAACGATTGTGCAGTATTGAATGGTTATGGACGGAAAGTCGCAACAGAGTAACATTGCATCAATTTTAATCACAAAAATTTTTCAACCTTGTCCATTTTGTTCGACAAACTATATTCCCATATAAATTGAAAAGTTACGGAGAATTTCAATGAATTGTTTTGGTTAAAAAACCATAAATAAAACAAAATGGGAAAAAAAGGAATTATATTTACTTTCCTCGTAATTTGTTTTTATAAACGCTTTTAAAACAGACTTGTAGTTTTGACGCGTTTATTTCAATCTATTTGTCCTAGTTTATTACGCTTTTCATGCTTCTCGATGACTCGGCTTGGCGCTGATACCAGCAATCTTGTTATTAATCTGAATTCAGATAGAAAAAACTTTCAGAAGAAAAACCATCGCAGTATATAATTAACCTTAGGAGAAGTTTGCAAATTAACATGCTGAAAATTATATATCAACTGAATGTTCCGACTGCCTTTTAAAGTCTATGGAGCAGTAAAAACATTAAAAAAAATTAAATTTAAAATTACAAAGTGATAGATTTTGCTCCTTTTAATAAATCAACAAAGTAAGCTTCTTTAGATCAATTTGGAACGATTTCTAATACGCATTAAATCTCCGCTAACGCGTTAACAGCGCGAAATATATCGCGCTTTAATTGTCCCAATTTGTCAAAATGCAAATTTTGAAACCCCGAAAACTTTATGAAAAATGATCACACGTGAAACATCTTTTAAAATTTAAGCTCAGGACAACATCTTTTAGAATGATGTAAAAAACTGACAAATGATGTTAAAATATTGATGCAAAAATGACCAGTTAAAAAATGGAGAATCGTCTGAAGAAAAAAACTAGCCCAGTACAAATAATCCGGAACGAGAAGAAACGAAACCGTAAATTTTTAAAAATTCGTTTTTCTTTGCTTCGAAAAATTGCTTGTCATAATATTCACTCGATATAAAAAAAGCTTGTTTCACGATTTGGTTAATTGTATACTATTTATGATATCGTAATCAAAATTTTAGAAAACGCGTTCAAACCATTTCTAGAAACTTTCTACCGCTTCTAGAAAATTAAAAAGGTTATAAATTTGGTAAAAACATTGAGTGAAACAGTTTTTTTTCTTGAATAGACAGATACCATTAGATACCAGTTTTTGGAACGTTTACATGAGGTGTTGAAAATGTCCTCTAATTACCGCGGTCGGGAGACTTTTTCAGTTCAAAGAAAACTTGGAAAATTCTTCAGTTTCGGATGTTATGTCGGCACAAATTTTTTGCCTTCAAATTTTCTTTTCTTTTAAATTCCAAACCTTCCTTATTGTTCCGACTTTCGATACGAAAGTAACGGAATATTTGTGCTCGGGGTGAAGTTTTTTTTATTCAGACAAATTTCGACTTTTTAACTAGCGATTTTTGACGGATTTTGTATATCATTCAAAAGGTATTGTTGTCCTGAGACTAAATTTGAAAAGATATTTCACCCGTGATCATTTTTTGTAAAGTCATGAGGGTTTAAAGATTGCCATTTTGGCCATTTTGGCCAATTTGGGACAATTAACGCGCAATATATTTCGCGCTATTAACGCGTAAGCGGAGATTTAATCCGTCTTATAAATCGTTTCAAATTGGTTGAACGAAGCTTATTTGCCATAATTGATTTGTTTCAAGGAACGAAAAACGAAATATATCTTTTTGTACTTTATATGGCGTGTGGTGGGATGATTTTCATAAAAAATTTCAAATTAAAAAAAAATTTTCATTTTATTTTGTTTCATTTAATTTTTTTTATGTATTACTGCTGCTCAATAAACTTTAAAAGGCAGTCGGAACATTCAGGGCTTCGCCCTGATACGAGCAGTTTTTTCTTGATGGAATTTTTTGAAAGCTTTCAAAACCACTTTGAAAATCTTGTGGGTAATGAAAGAAGAATTTTCGTACTTCTGTATATGACGGTGCTTCAGTACACAAAAGATTGATAAGCTAGGAAAGTAAAAATCGTGAAACAATTCGCGGGCTTAGTCGTTACATACTCTGTTTGACTTCCATACAAAACAAAACAAGATTGCTCGTATCAGGGCGAAGCCTTGAATGTTTCGACTGCCTTTTAAGGTTTATTGAGCAGTAATAACATTAAAAAAATTAAATGAAAGAAAACAGAATGAAAAATTTTTTTTCTAAAATTTGAAAATGTTTTTATGAAATCAATCCCCCACACGCCATATAAAGTGCAAAAGGATAGATTTCGCTCCCTGTAAAAAACCAATTATGGCAAATAAGCTTCGTTCAACCAATTTGGAACGATTTATAAGACGGATTAAATCTCCGCTTACGCGTTAATAGCGCCCAAACTTAAGCGCCCAAACTGGTCAAATTGGCCAAAATGGCAATCTTTAAACCCTCATAACTTTACGAAAAACTATCACAGGTGAAATATATTTTCAAATTTACGCTCAAGACAACAATGCCTTTTGAATGATATAAAAAAGTTCCGTCAAAAATGGCTAGTTAAAAGTCGAAATTTGTCTGAAGAAAAAAAAACCCACCCCGAGCACAAATATTCCGTTACTTTCGTATCGAAAGTCGGAACAAAAACTATCATAAAAGTCCATTGTTACAGTCTACAAAAAAGTTTGTCATAAAATTTTCAAGAATGAAAAAGATTTTCCGCAAAAACAATTTTGCAGAAAACCTTCAACTTTGTTTTAAGCAACGAAAGTAATTTTTTTGCCAATTGTACTGAAATGAATTATAACTATAATTTTTTTTATATGAAACTCTTTCTTGTAACTATTTTTTGTAATATGAAACGCATGAAACTATTTGCATTTTTAAAAACTGTATGGCAAATACTTTTCTTTCAAAATTTTAATTACTGAGAAAAAAATAATAATTTTTAGGTAACTCGGTTAATCAATTTTGTGTTCGAACAAGTCCTAAGCTTGAACTCCAAGTTTCCAGAAAAATTAAGTCTGTCCAAAAAACAGACCATATTTTTAAATCATTGATTTTGCTGAGATAAAGCCATTCTAGCCATATGCAAAAATTTGCCGTTGTTTGATATAGCACTTATTGTAGCAGTCAAGTCTAATGGTTTAACTTTCTTAACATGTCTCAGTTTGTAGTTGACTCTGTAATTTTATGCTGTTCAATCAAATGATTTTCTCAATTGATAAAACTTTTTTTTATTTCCCAGCAAAACATATAATTATTAAGCAAGACACAAAAAATGTTTAATTTTGTTTGTGGCAAAAGTTTCATTGAACTAAATTCATTCAAAGAAAAAAATTAATCATAGAATTTCATAAACAAAACGGCTAGACATTCTAATTCTACTTCAATTTGTCTTCTATTGAATGATGAATGATATGGAATTGTATGACAAGCAGTTTTCATCGACTAAAATTGTATGACAAGTCTTTTTGCCAACTCGATCATTGATCAAAACCCAGTCACCTAAATTAATTTATTTTTGAGGATGAATTTTGCGAACCAAGCTATCTCAGTTGGATATCAACATTTTCTTTCAATTGAGCACTCAAACAATTTCAAAATTGATAATTCCTGGCTTGTAAAAAAGTTTATTTAAGTTATTACTTTCAAGCAAGGTCCACTTTAAGCATACTTACACTTTTGTTTTTGACAAAAAGAAACAATCATACTATAAGATGTTTAGATATGCTTTGTATACGCGCACTGTTTGGAATCCGGGGACAAGTTTTAAAAATTGTTCTAAATTGTATGTCAAATCCATTTGTTATATTGGTATTCTCAGGCCAATAAATTTTTTTAAAAAATTGTCTTGTTATTTAAAAAAATGTTGATATAATCAGTCGTAAATATGCTGTTTTGTCCATTTTAACATTTGCATTCTGCTGTATCAGTCAAAGTGTGTGCTTTTCATTCATTCAAAGCGAACACCTCTCCATGGACCTTACTAGGCATTTTTTTTGCTATTTTTGCTATTTTTTTTGCTAGCGTTGCAAGAAATTTATAGATTTCGTACTGATAGAATCAATCATCTTCCTTTTTTGGCTAAGGAAACAGTGCTGATTCAAATTATCCAGAAAAAACGCAATAAATTTGAAATTTAAATTGCATTTTTCTGAAATTGTATTGACCATAGGTGAAAAAACGATGAACGATGAAAACTTGCTAAGAAATTCAGCAGAATTAACATGACAGTCTTTGTTTTGCGAAGTTCGGGCCCAACGTTTTGCAAAAACAGATAGATCATTTTTGAGTTTTTATAATTAACAAAAATTACACCAAAACTACTTTGCCGGTCACTGACATAAGATTTCAAAACGAGCCTCTCACGTAGCCCCACAAGCTTTCAGAATGGGATGATCTTTAAGAAAAACTTTCGCATAATGTTTAAAAAATGTTTAAGTTATATTGGAATTTTGGTATTTTGTTGAAATTTAGTTGAAATTTTGGTATTTTAGTTAAAATTGGTATTTTGTTAGTAAAATATAAGTTCTGCTGAAATTCAAAGCAAGTTTTGTCTTGATGGTTTTCACCTAAAATCGTTCAGCAATAAAAAAAGATGACAACAGTGTGATTTGCTTCCTTTGAGTGTACACTTTTCGTAACTTGGGACAGTTTCAACGTAGTTTTGATCGTTATCGCAGTCAAGTTAAGGGAAGTTTTCTGTTCTCTAGCCCCGTTTATCTAAATTGGTAAAAATTGTTCATTTCTAAAAAAAGAAATCAGACTTTCAAACTTTCAAATAATTGAACTCAACATGCCATCGCCTAGTTGGCCAAACTAATTAGTTACCCGCAGTGGGTGGATCTAAGATTTTCTCAGGAGAGTGGGCTGATTTTTCAATTAAAAAAAAAAATTTCAACTTTTTTAGCTCAACCAAATTGATCTTCCAAGGTCTTTTAATTCAAGATAAGGACCCTATACTGGTCAAAATTTGTGTGTCATAAGCAAATCTTTTTCAGAAAAACGGCAAAAACACATTTATACACTTTTTTGAAGATTTTGATCAAAAATGCTTTTTTTGGCGCGCTTCCCCCCTTAAATTTTGAGTATATTGGCTAAAATTTTCACGCTGGTCGGTCAAGAATAGATGTCGTAAAATAGAACCAAAGGGGCCAATCTCGGGCCTTAAAAAACTTTCAAGGTCGGTTGGTCAAAAATGGAGGTCGCAAAATAGTACCAAAGGGGGAACCTTTGGGTGGTCAGGGTGTCTAGTTCCTAAAAAAGAACGCCCCACCCCTCCCCAAAGTCGCTTCTGGTCAACCGGACTAATAGAAAAATTGAAAAAGTGTTTTTCCTAGAATCGTAATTTTCAAAATTCAAAACTGAAATTTTGAGTTTTTGAAAATAACTGCCTCAAAAACTTTCAAACATTTTATCCGAAAGTTCGTGAATGAGCCGGAGAAAAGGTTTTTTTTTTCTAAAAGTAAATAGTAATTATTACTTTAATATAAGTAGCTCACACTTTGTCTTAAAGTTCAAAATCGATAATTGTCAATAATCCGTTGGATCTCAGGAAAATAGTGAGTCAAGTTCGTGAACGTCTCTGGTCCTTTGCATCCCAAATAGTCGCCCTGTGAGTCGATTTCAAAACTTTTCACAGACTTCACCATTCCGTATAGACATTTGGGGATCGGGTACTGGAAACCGTCCTCTGAATCAGCACAGCCGAATTGATAAACCGGTGCGCCAGCGTCTTTTAAACAGCTGTGAGCGCCTGGAAGTTAATAAAAGAAATTATTTTACAAAATGGAGGACATAAATCATAATCAGATGCCCCCCTAGTCAATCAAGAAGGGTTATCTTCCAAGATCTTCAATGGAACCTTCAATTGAAATCGAACATGTTTTAAGCTCAGTCTTAACCTAAAAAAATCAGGGGGCCAAGATAAAAGGTTTCAGTTATAGCAATTCTAATTTTTCTAAATCTGGCACTATTTTCATTTTCGCTCGCAGATTTTCGAAAATGTTAGAAGTCTCTCAGTTACTCAATAATCAAATTTAGTGAATAATTTTTTTGAAGACAAACTTTAACAAAACATTTGAAATTGAATCAGCTAGCATTGTCCCTTCATAAGCTGTGAACTAATAATTTGGGACCTTTGATTAAAAACAATATTGCTAAGAATGCTTGCAAAAGATTTTACCAGCGATTCGGTCAATATCATCGAACAACTCTCGATTTTCATTCTGTTCTACTGACATTCATCTTTTGACAAAACGAAAAGTTCAGGCGCTAGACAAGAGTGTAGAAAATTCGTTTCTTTTTCTTATTTTTACGGCTGCTGCGTCTGCTGGTCAATTTAAAAAAGAATTAAAATTTGAAAGCTAGTACTTTGACACTAGTTTCGGAGATGTTACATCTCTTCTACAAGTGTCAGTTCCGGCATAACTTGTACTCACTTTTATCATAAGAAATTTTTTACTTCCTGTAGAATTGGTGATTCTACTGTATTACATGCTATAAGAACCTGAGCGTAAGACTGATTCGTCATTAAGTTAAGTAGTACAGAAAACAAAAGTTAGAGTTCAAAACAGTTCAATCTTGGAACATATTTTCCCTCCTATGCCAGAAAACGAAATTTGACAAAAATGGCGAACAACCCCCCCCCCCCCCAAAAAAAAATCAGAGGAGCGATACTAGAGATGTTTTGGCCCGAGCATATGAAAAACGGGACCTCTCAGACCCCTGGGGAGCAAGTGGTAACGGTCCCCTGAAGTGTAATTGGCCCTATCAGAGCTCGGAAACTAAAAGTTTAGTTGGTTGTAGGCCTAGTTGAGGGAAGCTTAAGTTTGGAACACCAGTCTCCCAAATAAACAAACCCATCCCTAATTTTTGAAAGTTGTTTCTCGGCCTCCAATAAACGCAGGGAGCTGAAATTTGAAGGGATGATAGGCAGTTGCACGATACATTTGGTGTTATAATTTGAACCAAATCCGGCAGTTGGATCGAAAGCTATTACCACTTGGAAAAACACCCCCTTAGACCGGAAGTAGACAATGTACACAAATTTTTGAACGGTGGCGTAATTTTTTTTTTGCGGCAATCGACATAAGATACGAACCCCGAAAAAGGAACCCTTAGTGAGTGAAAACTCTCCGGCAACTCTTTCCACTGTTAATAGTTAATAGCCTTTTTCCGTAAAAAAAGATAATGGAGCTTTGAAATGAGATAACTAGTGAAGTATTAATGGATATGGATGGAACTTGCTAGTTAGGCCCCCATGGGGATCCTAAACCCAATTATGGAAGTTTGACACCGGTTGATCTTGAGTTGCCCTTTGTGCGTCTTGACCCCAAAATTGCATAGGAAACCCCGAGATTAACACCGGATAATGGCGTATTATCCGGCCCAACCCCTGGAGATGTGAATAGGTCACTTTGCTAAAAGAATTGAGAGTAAAACTTCTATATTGGGAAAGCAGGAGCTGATAGAGATATAGTTTTATATTGCAACCTTGAGGAAGTAGAGTTAACTTAAATTGGACTTGAAAAATTTTGGGGTCAGTTTAGTTTGGAAAATGATCTATTAATAGCAATTCAACTAGACTAAAGAAAAGTAGTCCCGGACGAAATTGATAGGAATAGGACCGTGGCATGAGAATTAAGTCTTCTAAATAATATGAACGGTCAAAGAATTTACTTGGCTTTCCGGAGGTGACCTTTTGGCTTGATTTGACCTCTAAAAGACAAACAACGTTCACTTGATTGCTTGAAAATAGTGATTGGATTAGAGTACAGATAGAAACTTTAGATGCTTGGAATTAGTTAGCCACCCATGAAAAGGGTCTTCCCCTCTCCTTGGGAGGTCGAAATGTTAACGGATATTTAAAATAATGTTCTTGGGAGGATCACTGAGTAAACAGAGCATGGTTTGGAGGTTGAGTTGAACTAAAGTCACTAAGGTCAGGAGTTAGTTGATTGGAATCGTATGAAATTTGTTTGCTTGGTCAAATTGTGACATCTAACGCTTACCGGGTATCTAATAAGCACGAACAGATTGATAAAAGAAACCGAAGTTGGCACGTAGCAGAGTTAACAAGGGGTGATATCATATTAAAACAAATGCGGAAGGTTGATTCAAGCGGATGTCAAGACTGATAGGGAATGGCGTGACTTAACTAAAGCTAAGTGTAAGGAAAGATAAGGAACTGGAGGGTACCAGAGAGCCTTTAAGATCAAAACAGTGGTTAGCTAATATTAAGAGTAGTTGTTGGTTCTCAATCAGAAAAGAGAGCAATTGCTACTGAGAGAGAGTATAGGTGGTTCTCAGTTTATAAGAGAGAACAATTATTGCTAGCGAATCGAGTCGTTGGTCGTCGGAGTAAGAGAACAATTATAGCACAACAGTAGATAGTTGATTCTCTTCAGAGATTCTCTAGAGATAGAAAGAGAACAGTTTATTGTTAGTCGAGTCAGCTGGAAGTTAATTGCAAATAGGCAATTTGGCCGATAAATCGCGGACCATTTCCTTTTGATTTGATGCTTGGATCATAACCTGGCCACTCAGAGCCTACTGTATTTAGACGTATACTCATCTGAATTAAATTACAATTGGAAGTTTCTGCGATTGTATCGAGCAGACAAGACATCCTGAGAGCAGTACGCAAGAAGGGGCAAGCAACATAATACAATAAAGAATAGTTGCCACCAACTTACTCTTTCGGAATTGTAGATACTAGCGAATATCAATCGTCCCACTGAATTCACTACCCATGGGACCATTTTTCGGCGTCGTTAAGAAAGAGAGAACGAACCTAGAGAAGCAATCCCCCAAAATCTATTCTTTCAGAACAAAAAAAAATTGGATATCACAAAAGGCAAGACTGCTCGTATTATGACTCTTGAATATTCTGACTTCCTTCGAGGTCTACGGGGCTTAATACTGTGATTTTAATTGTTTAATTGAACTGTTTGTTTTTTGAGTCGCTGAAATCGTCAGCTTTCATTGAAATCAGTTTTCTGACAAGCAGGCGTCTATTTTCAAAGGTCAAAAAACTTTATACAATCCAGTTCTCTGAGCTGAAAACAAACTTTTTAGCAAGCAAGTTAGATTTTGTTTCTTAGCGATATTACTAAGTATCATAAATAACACATTGTGCTCCCGCATTGGCAAAACTAAGATTTGGCAAAACTACAATGGACTTGGTTTAAGTTCAAGGCTGCGAAAAAAAATAGTATGTAGTTCTTAAGCAGGGACACATCAGCGGTTCGCTGGGATAAGCTGTACAGCTCATATGTTGGTCCTTTCCCCCCTCATGGTTAAATGTTCTTAACAATATCTTTAACTCAGTTTTATTTATTGTAGTGCTTACTACAAGCCCCCATTCTGAAACCAATCGACTACTTTGTTGGGGTCGGGCTGAAGCACCTCAGTTATTTTCAGCAACATCGCAATCTGTAATCCCACGTATAGCATTGGGTCAGTTTGGTATTTCTGGTTTTAGACCCTCTCAATTGTATGCATTAATACTTCAAAATATGGACAAGAGAATCAAGAATGAATTTAGTTCATCGCTAAACTTTACCTGGTGTAATTTCACGAGTACAAATGTCTTTTTCTCGACAGAAACTCAGCTGATCCACGACCGGAACAAAACCATCTGGCAGGTAGCTGACAGAAAAGTAGGCTTCCATCAGAGTCCTCGAATGTTTGGCTTCAGATCTGGATGTTTGGCCCAATCCACAGGTGCCAATGGTGTCTCCTTGGGATCCAGGTCTCTGGCAGATCTTCAGATATCTCGATATATCTGAAGAATGTCATCACAATGAAAAAATTATGTTTTCCAAAATTATCAATGTTGTATTTTTGATCGACTTTAATTAACATTGCAAAAACTGCGCATATGCAAATCTATCGATATTTTCTCGATTGAAGTACAGAAGTTTATAAGATTCATGATTATCAGGGAGAGCGCGTACGCAGTCCCCACACTAATAAATTGTGCGTCCGAGTTTCTCACTTGGAGAAATCGCAGGGGTCAACCTCCGCGCAGTGCAATGCAGAGGCCTCGCCCTGGACCACCTCTCTGCTTGATCAGAGGACGGTCGGCGCCAGGTAAGTATGAAGCTTTATGCCCCATTAGTGTGACCATCAAAAATTGCATGACTTTGTAATGTCAGTCATGTTAGTTTTAGACGCTTTACAAGCTTTGTTTTTACATTTTTGAAGGTTTTATCGATGTACAGTTTGAAACATAAAACGTATGTGAGAGTTCATCGAATATCTTGAGGTTGTTTTATTGCATTTTGACGACGAATCAAATAATTTTTCAACAGTCAGACAAAAGAACTATATTATGACCATATTTGGCCAGATTACCAAATATGGTAGCTTAAAGCACTTTGATTTGTAAAGTTTTGTTCAAAAATGAGAGAGCCAATGAGCGCTCGCGTGAATAGACAATTCGGTGAGTCATCGCGGTATGGCAATCTGTGTTGAGAAACATTTGGAATTCAAGTCAATAACTATGAAACTATTTTGACACAGAAAGCGAAATTTTACTCAGCGCAAAATTTTGTTGTAAGTTGGGATAGAAGTTCGAAAAATTGAATTGGGAGTAAAAATTTGCCGTTTGGTTTCAGGGGAGTTTGTAACTATTTCCCATTATGCTCCCTCTAGCCTAGAAATAAATAAAAAAATTACAGCCTCATTTCGGTAGGATTTTCGTAATATGGAGGACTATGGTTTGCTGGGGGAGGGTGGGGGGGGGGTATGGAAAGACTGCGTTGTGTGCATGGTATACCTTGAATTGGTCTGGCTACTCTGACTACTGCAACCACATCGTGGGGACTCTCAGCCGTGTCCCAGCTGGAACACAAAAGGATCAGATTCTTAACCCGACAAATTATGAGACTACATGGTAGAACTTATATGCAAACAAACACTCAGAAGGGTAAAGCTTAGTTGTGATGTAAATTTGGGGCCCATGTAAAAAATACTACCCCCCTAAGTGAACAACATCGGGGAAGGTTCTCATGCTTGGGGACCGGTTGCTTGAAAAATTTCGACCAATCAAAATCGCTAAGCGTTCCTATTGGCTAAATGCCGTTCTCACTAAATCGAAGTCAATATTAACAGAAAATGTATTAAATCAGTGGAAAATATTCAAAAATATTACAAATTGCGGGTTACAACCGCAGTACTATTCAGATAAACGTCAAGATATATGCGTTCAAGTTCATAGGAGTTTTTCAGCCTTGAAAACTTATCTGCTTATTATCTAATCGGTCAATATTAACACTAATGGCCTGGATTTTTTTTCTTTCTTCAAGATTTTTGCGATTTACTTTGAGATTTTGAATACTCAGTTCTAATTGGCTGAAAGTAAGCTAAAATTAATTTCAAGCATTCGATCCCTCAAGTATGAGGGTTACCACCAACAACATCCCCCTAAATTTAAATGGCATTTGCAAGCAGTAAGGACTGTATGTATTATACTCGAATCTGATTGACTGAAAAGTATTGCTTTTAACCAAGTGAGCGATCTCCTCCCTAATTTGAATTAGGGGAAAATTATTCACTTAGTCCTAATTTGGTATAAAGGTAATTTGGCATTGGTTAAATTGTTAAATATGTTAACCTTATACTGCTGCCGGTCGGCCAGTCGGTCATGTGAAAGAAATTCTGGTCACTTTTGGTTCGAATGGTATTTTTCAAAATTTCGAATTGGCCGCGCCATGCTCAAGTTTCTCATGATAACTAAAGAGAAATCATTACTATTCGCAATTTGTCAAATAACAATCAACATGAGTAGACTTGTCTTGTTCCTAATAGACAGCATCAAGAGTTCCACACTTGGAGCAAGAGAAAAATTGATTTGGAAGGTCGCCCACTCAAGTGACCCATTGCTCCAAAATTTATTGAAAATTTCTTGAGCGGAAATTATTGTTTTATTCAAACTTCTAGAGTTATAATTACATGATTCGATAGTGTCTGTAATTAATTCCAGAGTGGTTGTCTTGATCTGAGTACTTGAATTTAATTGCTAGAGTGCACTTTATACAGTTATGCTGAGGTGAGGCGAGTTTTAGGTTGATCCATCTGAATTGGATCAAATGTCCATTGGATCCCTGAATTGGATCCCTGAATTGGTTTAATTGAGGCTCCGACCCTGTTTTTAACCGTGTTTGCGTGTTTTAGGTATTTAGAGGCCTAGCCATGGGAACGTACTAATTTCAATCTAGAGTGGGTGGTTATTTTGGTAGTAGCCTTTTAATGTAACGAACCTTCAGTTCCATATCATAAGCGAATCGTGAGTTGGCTCCGACCGCGAGATTGAGGCAATAGTTATAGGGCCTATCCGTCTGAACATCATATGTGAAATGAGTGAACGACTGTTATACGGATTCACCACTAGGTTTGATATTCGCGTCTCTCCAGCAGTCAGTTTTGTCCTTAATTGGACCAGAAGGTTCATTACATGTACAAAGTGTATATTGTTTGTATGGAGTTACATTTTCACCCTCAATTCAAGGTTGCTAATTACCCAATTACCAAAAAGACATGATAATTGAATAAACTTTAACCTCATCGGTTGCCCGATGACGGTATTGGTGGTATGGTTAAAGTTGATCAAAAGGGCTATTTGAAGATCGCTATGAAGTCGATTGAAAGTTTTCAGCGGACGGTCAAAAAGTGCAATATGAAAGCTAGGATCTACTAAACAACCTCTCCCCTATGGTATCTAGTAAAAATTCTCCACTCCCATATACATAAATACAGTAAACTAGCAATAAAACTGGTGTTGAGAATTCGAACTTTGCTGCATGATTGGTCGAAAGTTCGATTAACTTAATCTACTTAATAATCCCCTTTCTTGATAGGGGGAGTTGCTTCGTAGATCCGAAACCTGTAACCCTTACGGTTCAGTGTAGAATACTTCAGTTGATAAGATAGGCTCGATTCGTCTGATAGGTCTTGTGTAGTCCCCAACCTCAACTAAGAAGCTGACACCTGAAATCACGCTCATTTCATGTGTTCCAGTGTAAAAAAGCGTTCCAACAAATTAGAAAAAAGGCAAAATTTAAGTTTTTTATTCCGACTTTTGTAACGAAAGTGACGGAATCTTTGTGCTCGGGGTGGGTTTTTCTTCAGACAAATTTCGACTTTTTAACTAGCCATTTTTTATGGAAAATTTTTTTATATCATTCGAAAGATATTGTTGTTCTGAGCTTAAATTTGAAAAAAAGATATTTCACCTGAATGTTCCGACTGCCTTTTAAGGTTTATGGAGCGGTAGTAACATTAGAAAATTCAATGAAATAAAACAATGAAAAAATTTTTTTCTAAAATTTGAATTTTTTTAAATAAAAATCATCCCCCCACATGCCATATATAGGTACAAAAGGATAGATTTCGCTCCTTGTAACAAATCAATTATGGCAAATAGGCTTTTTTTAACCAATTTGGAACGATTTCTAAGATGGATTAACTCTCCGCTTACGCGTTAATAGCGCGAAATATATCGCGCGTTAATTGTCCCAAATTGGCCAAAATGGCAATCTTTAAACCCCTGTAACTTTACGAAAAATGATCACAGGTGAAATATCTTTTCAAATTTAAGCTCAAGACAACAATACCTTTTGAATGATATTAAAAATTTCCGTCAAAAATGGCTAGTTAAAAAGTCGAAATTTGTCTGAAGAAAAAAAACCCACCCCGAGCACAAATATTCCGTTACTTTCCTATCGAAAGTCGGAACAATAAACACATAATGAATCGCGGATTCTCTGCTCAACATTGCCCAGTTTTCACTTATACATAGGAAGCATTAATGTTTTTTTTTATTAGTAAATCTACATTTGGATAAATTACCTTTTCCGTATCGCATACACATTCCAGAAGTAACAATCCAAAATCGATCTATAATAGTGCCGACACAAAAATTAGAAAGGGCATGCAGATATCGGATCCGGACCAAAAAGCGCCGATTGAAAGTCGGAAATCCATTAACGATAAGGCTCGAAGTGTGAATTTGGCTAACCCAAACTGATGTTTTATGAGTTTAAATTCATAGTTTAGTATGAATGAGCAAATCAAAATACAATAAAATATCAGAGTAGAATTCTTTAAGTTCATAATTGTTGATTTATTGAGCTGGTTTCACTACAAGTAAACACCTGAAATTAAAGAAATATCAAAGTTCGGTCTCCTCTGCTGAAAGAGGGATGAAGCTTAACGGTCGATATTATAAGGCTCTGTTTTTGAGATTTTGATTATCATGGCTGAATAATTAGATGTATTCATAGCCATTGCTCATGCATGATAGGATGCCACATCCTACGTGTCCTTGGAAACGTGGCTTTGGACTTTTTGGGTATGGTTTGACAAGTATCGCAACAAAAGACAACTCGCAAAATTTAAGAAATCGCGGGTTGACAAAAGATGCTTATCATACAATTTTCATAAATGAAAAAAATGCTTATCATACTTTTGCATACCATTTCATAGAATAAAAGTGTATGCATTAAAATAGCAAAGTGTAACTGACAGTTACCCAGAGGTACCCAGAGTGTAACTGGCAGTTACCACGCAGATAAACTGCATTTGATGGTTTCAGCCTTAAAAGTTAATTATAACATTTTCACATGGAAATATGTACCAAAAAAGTAACTTTTTGAATATGGCTAGATAATTTTTAGCTTGAAAATTTTGATGGTTGAGAAAAAAGGCCTGTTTTTTTACAAATTTATTTTTATCTTAGCAAATGAAACTAAAGATAATGTTCGTGTTTACAAAAAAAACAATTTCACGTAATTTTTGGGTTTTTTGGGTGAGAAACTCATCCTGGACTACGTTATAAACGCAAAAATGACAAATTTTGGCAAGCAATTTTTTTTTCGTAAAACTTATTTTTTAGCACAAATGCAAATTTGCAGCCAAAAAAGGGTTTAAAAATTTTTTACCTCAAATTTTTATTTTTGTTTATGAAAAAAATGCATATCATACAATTTTCATATATGAAAATTTTATGATAAGCATTTTTCTGACCGAAATTAAGTTTATGTTTTTGATTGTCAATATGCCCTCTATGATAGACATACTTATTTAAATCTATTTAATGTTACCCAGACACGTTTTTTCGTGATTTTGGAAAATTTTATTTTTTCTATGACGAAATGAATTTTTTATAATTTTCATACATGATAATTGTATGATAAGCGTTTTTTCCATAGACTTCATATATGAAACTGTATGATAATCATTTTTCTTCTATAGACGCCAACCCGGGAAGGCGATAATTGGCGGTAGATTTCGTATAAAGTCCTACCCTCTATTGGCAAGCTTGCAACACTGGCGCGTTTGCTCGGTGATAATATTGCGAGATGTAGTTTAATGCGAGTTGTCTTTTGTTGCGAGTTGTCATTTTTTGCGATTTGACTCATTACGGGTTTAACATATAGTCTTAAGATTGAAAAGTTTGCTAAAATGAACAAATTCTAATCAATTTTGTTAAATTTGAGCTGGTTGAAATATATTGAGAGATAGCAGCTTTGAGTCAAAACTTCATCCAAGCCAATTTTTCAGACGAAATTTATAACAAGCCATTTTTGACGGAACTTTTTTTAAAGTAATTCATAAAGTATTGTTGTACTGAGCTTATATTTAAAAACTTATCTTCATTGCCATAATTGATTTGTTTTTAGGAGCGAAATTTATCAATTTGTACTTTATTTGGCGAGTGGGATATGATTTTCCAAAAAAATATCTGAAATTTAAAAAAAACCCTATTTTAATTTATTACAAAAAACTTTTTCTTTTTTTACTGCTCCATAGACCTTAAAAGGCAGTTGGAACGTTCAGGGCTTCACCCCGATAAAAGCAGTCGTACTTACGTTGGTTCATTTTCCCTATTTGCTGAATTTGTTGGCTATACTCATTTATATAATCTAATATCTCAATTCTGGTTTTTTAATCCGACTTTTGCAAAAAAAGTAGCAGAATATTTGCGCTCGGGGTGATTTTTTTAATCAGATAAATTTCTAATTTTTCACTAGCCATTTTAGACTGAATTTTTAAATATCATTCTAAAGGTATTGTTGTCTTGACCTTAAATTTGAAAAGATGATATTCACTTGTGATCATTTTTTGTAAAGTTATGGGGTTTTAAAAAATGCCATTTTGGCCAATTTGGGACGATTAACGCGCGATTATTTCGCGTTATTAAAGCGTAAGCGGAGATTTAATTGTTCCGAATTGGTTGAATGAAGCTTTTTGCCATAATTGATTTGTTACTAGGAGCGAGATTTATCACTTTGTACTTTATATGGCGTGTGGGGGCATGATTTTCACAAAAAATCTCAAATGTAAAAAAAATCGTTTTTTTTTTAAATTTAATTTTGTAATGTTATTACAGCTTCATAGACCTTAAAACGCAGTCGGAAAATTCAGGGCTTCGCCCTAATGCGAGCAGTCTTGTTTTGTTAGCTAATATAATATCAGATTTCAGTGCTTCAGCGAGGCATGAAGTTTAGTTGGTAGTTCAAACTCTGTTGCTAACAACGGTAGTTTTGGTCTTATTGAAAATGACGCTCCCTTTTTTGATGAATCTACCGCAAAGTTGTCATATATTTCCTTCCCTCTTGATTCGAACAGTGTGATACAGTAGCGAAAACCCGAGTCAAAATTGATCCTCATTTAATTTTTTTTCATGGCGGGCGCGGACTAAACCCAAATTTTAGCAAAGAGGTTGAATAAGCCGATGATTTAGCAAACTGGGCCCAATTGTTGATCCCCAAATTCTCAATTTAGAGCTGAATGAGCCCAATTCTTCAAAAAGAAGCTGCAGCGAAAGGACCAAAATTTTTAGCGAAAGGACCAAAACGACCTCAATTTTTAGCAGTTCTGATTCATTCAGTCACCCAACTTTTGTTTAAAGAGACATCAAACTTTGTTAGAAACGAGGTAGCAAAGAGGTCTTAGGCACTCAGTCAATTGGTTTGAGTCCCTCGAGGAAATTGTTTTTGTTCAAAAAGGGTTAATTGAGCCCATTTTTTGATCTCTGATTTGCCATGGAAGGCTTGAACCGGGCAATTATTCTAAGTATTGGGCTCATAATTGAGCCTATTGCCCTGTTGGCAGGGGCGGATTTAGGAGGGGGGCGGACGCCCTTTCCTCAGGGATTTGACCCCCTGCCGACCCAAAGGGTCCCCCTTTTGATATTTTTTCACAGAAATCCATTTTTGGCCGACCGACCCTAAAACTTTTCTAAGGGCGCCTGCGGCGCCAGTATATACTAACTTTGAGGGTGAGCGCGCGCCAAAAAAACGCGATTTTTTTGTCAAAATTTATCAAAAAGTGCCCAAAAACGGCTTGTTTTTGACTTGTTTTTTCAAAAGTTTTTTCAAAAGTCAGACCCTTTTCAAACAAAATTTTATGCAAAAGATTCTAAGCGGGTGGTCGTATAGTGACTTCTTCTTTCGCCTCTGGAGTCGAGTGTGCGTCGAATCAACTGCGGGTGAAAAAAAAAGGTGGGGGTAGGGCGGATGCTTTTTTGCTCAGAAATTCAATCTCTGTATTAGTTATATTTTATCGAATCCCTTGTTGAGCGAACCTAAATTCATTTGTTAACTTCTTTTGAACGCTGCTCTGTTTCAAACACAAGTAGAGAAGTTTAATTCATCCTAGAGAAGATTGCCAAAAAGTATACTTCAGTGGTTTAAGGTATTAACCACCAGTATCACCCGTATGCTCAAACTTGTTGTCAGATATGAACTTGTCAAAATCAATTCTGTCACCTGGTGTTATGGTAATCTACTCTATCGTCTCCGTGCGGATAGTAAGGTCAAATAGTCATCTCCTCGTTATAGCGACCGGGCAACGTATTTAAAAAATAATCGAAAGGTCGCTTCAAATACGGCTAACTACTGTGTTTGCACCAGTACCCTTTGCTTGAACATGTACGTAGAGAAGACACTCAACTTTCTTGTATTTGCTCACTCGAAATCAGACAAGTGTTGGAAGAGATGAGTAAATGTGTTTCTTGGATGGAGTAAAAAAGGGCAAATTCCAATTTTGGAATTTCGACCCGTACGTAGTAAATGCTCTACTCTCTATCATTAGTGAAAGTTCAGATCTGAAATGGATTGTGAAATGTTAAAATAACGCTTCGATGCTTTAGGAATGGGTTATTTCAGATCTAATTTCAGATCTGAAATTTTGTTTTTCTTGATTATTTCAGATCTGAAATTGTTTTTGAGATCTAACTTAGTTTTTCTTGGTTATTTAAAATTACATAGATACAGATCTAAAATTACAATGAGTCTAACACAATTTTTGCTATTTTTGAGACTTTAGTACTTGATAGCTTCTGCTAGCTACTAGCAAGTACTCATCAAAGTCTCAAAAGGCCAAAAAACATTTCCCCAAGCAAGAGATTAACATTAAAAACGCATAAGTAGCGCCTGAAAGTGAAAAACTTGATAAGTCATCTGACTGTTTTTGAACTCTTTTTAACACAGTTGAACAAGAAACTTATTTGGAAAGAAAACTCTTTGTGAAGTTATTGGGAAGTCTTAGAAACTTATTTCGAAAGAAAACTTTTTGTGAAGTTATTGGGAAATCTTTTTTACCGCTAGTTAATCTAAACATAATTGTGTGTTGCTGAAACATCAAAAAATATAAACTCTATTTTTTGTTGGGAACGCATAAAATATAATTTAACAAAGGGTTTCTCAGATCTAATTTCAGATCTGAAGTTTTGTTTTTCAAGGTTACTTCAGATGTGAAATTTTGCATTTCAGTTCTGAAATTTCACACTCAAGATCTAAAATAGAGAATTTTACAATATAGAATTTATCTAAAATAAAGAATTTATCAAGATCTAAAACAAAGAATTTCAGATCTGAGAACCAACTTATGTTACAAACAAAAAAATTCAGATCTTGCACAGAAAATCCGCTGGGTACGGGAATTGCTGAGTTTTTTTTACTTCAAAATGCATAACGAAAGCTTCTGCATGCAACGAAGTATTGAACTAGGAAAAAACTCAAGAAACTGAATAAAATATCACCTTCTACTTCTGAAAAAAGCAGTATAGTATTTTGTTTTCTGAATTGTGCAGTAATTGGGCAATTTTGAAATTCTTTATTTTTTCTTCTAGAAAGAGAAAAAAAACGATAATCAATGCAAAAAATTTTTCTTGTTAAAACTTTCTTTGATACAGCAACATTGAAAATTGTCTCAACCACAATTGTTCAGTTAAATCAATGCTTTTAAAAAATTCAAAAGTTTGCTCAAATATTGTCGTTGCAGAAAAAGTCTCTTATTGTCCAGACTTCCGCAACAAAGTAACGGAATATGTGTTTTCGTTGTTTTTTTTTTATTCAGACAAATTTAGACTTTTTTAACTAGCCGTTTTTTTGACAGAAATTTTTTTTTATCATTCGAAAGAAAATGCTGTTTTGAATTAAATTTGATAGATAATTATTTCACCTGTTATCATTTTTCGGACAAATAAAGGGGTTTAAAGGTTGCCATTTTGGCCAATTTGGGACAATTAACGCGCGATATATTTCGCGTTTTTAACGCGCAAGAGGAGATTTAATCCGTCTCAGAAATCTTTCCAAAAGGTTGAATGAAGCTCATTTGTTAGAATTGGATTGTTCTAGGAGCAAAACCTATGCCCTGATACGAGCAGTTTTGTTTGAGTGATAATCCGTATTTTCCGTGGATGTGAACCAAAATCAGTTTGAATTGAACTTAAGGGTTTTAATTGCGAGAAGTTGTCAGTAAAAAAAATCAAAAAATTACGAAGATGGAATTTACAAAAGGTATACACCAGCAGTTGGTTGCTGAAAACTTACCGCAGAGATAATTAGTTTTTGTTTTGCCTGCTATGAAAGATTTTATTTTTTCAAATTTGTTTTTTTTGGGAAAAAATACATAATGTAACGTGTTTTGGCATCGCTTTGAAAAAATTGCCCGAAAATTTGTTTTTTTTGGTTGTCACTTTTCTCAGACTTGAAACTTTCTGCGTCGGAGTCTTCTTTGGATCAAAGATTAGACCAGAGAAGTCGTGAAATCTCTAAGAAAGTAGTTAATATAATTTTTGTTAAAAAATCTTTAGTTGAAGAGTGGTCTCAAAACTTATACTGAATTTAGTCACTTAATGACAAAACATAATATCATTTTTTGTCACTTTTTATCAAAACTTCAAAAAATTTTTGTCAATTTTCGTCGGAACCTTGTCTCACTTTTAGTAATCTATGGTCATAACATTTTGCTTAAAGAAGACGTCAACTCTCTGATAAAATAATAAATAACGTTTGACAAAATTTTCAATTGCCTCCAATCACAATCGGACAAAACTTGGGGATCGAAAAAAGCAAACTTTTGCTTTATAACATGATAAAACTAGACAAATTACACAATGTTATAATAATAAATCACCGTATCTTCTTTAACTAATTTTTGGAATGGATAAAATTCAGACTGCCTGCTTGATCTAGAAAATCTCAATTTTGGAACCTGATCTAAACTATATTTTATGATTGGATAAATTAAATGTTTTACCAATGTAAAGTATTTAATATTAACCAATCATGATCCATCTAACTAACAACCCACTTATTTGTAAGTGCTGAAGTTACTTGTAATTTCAGCACCAGAGAGATTTGAATTTAACTTAGAAATTAGTTGGACTCTCCCGAGCACTTCAGCAGCCGCAATAAACCAGTATACCCTAGATCTATTGAGCCTAGCAGAGACTAGTTAAACAACCTGAGACTAGATAGTATAAGAGTAAGATTAGGATCGGTATTAGACTAAGAAGTTGCACGAATCTATCCGGCCGAAAATAAGATAGCGTGACGAGCAGACGGTGTACCCTATCCGAAATTACTCTATGAGTTATACACCCCAGTCCTAACTCATCTGGTGCGACCATAAGTCTCGAACAAGACCTTACTAGATTAGAATTAACCAAAATTAGATTAGAAATTAGACAAAAACATTTACAAAATGTTATACGACAATAATTTAATTGAAATGTCTCTCCGACTCAATAGATCAGAGCCAATATTCCGAACCATAATAGAACTACCCGGAATTGGAAGAAGACATCGAACCAAAGACGACATACGACAAAGTAGAAACTTGCCGTATAGTTATATGATAGTTCGGCAAAAGCCAGAACAAACTTTTATATTTCGAATACTACTTGCAATGAATTTAGATTTCCATTTGCAAACATAAAACCTTGAAGTAAATCTTCAAAATCATTTCAGGCGCTAAACAAATTAATATTATACAATAACGATTGATAAAAAGATCTAAGATCGTTTTCCTAAAACTCTGCAGTATTATACAAAACATGTTTGAAGAATATTTATTGGAAAATAAAAATAAAAATTAGTAGCATGACAATAAATGGTTAGTAATCATAAATCATCCTGTTGTTCCAGCTTCATCACCTAAAACATAACAGCAATCATAAACCCACTAATATCATCAAAACACTAAATCTTTCCTTTACACAAATTTAAAACTTTATAAAAATTTAAAGTCACTTAATTTAAAATCAGATCATCAAGGCTTATCCTTGGATCTTAAATAATTTTCTACTTAATTAAATTTTAAATTTGATCATCAAGGCTTATCCTTGGATCAAACAGAACAACTTTGTTCTCCCCCACCCACTTAATTAGTGTCTAACGACCTCAAACGTCGATTCACTACCCAACCCTTTCTAAAATCCCAAGACTAATAGAAATTTTTAAACAAAACTAATCATTCAAATTAGGATAAACAGTGAAGAACTTCGGTTATTCATCCTTCACTTGACCCCTCCTCTTACCAGACCCAGGATAAATCTTAGACTTAGTAAGTTTAAAATAGTATCTAACGAACTACTCGCGTTCTAATTATACCTGAACCTTGTGGATCGATTTACTATTCTCCAACCCTTGAACACAATCACTACCCCTAAGTAAGATTAAGTAAGTTAACACCTTAGCTTATACTAGTCACGAGAAAGTAAAAATCATTCTTCGGAATCGATATACTTTTCTCTCCAACCCTGAACAATTAGACCCAGGTTAAGCTAACCAAAAAATCGTAAGAACTAACAGTTTAAGTCAATAGAAATCATTTAACAACCTTTTGCATCCGTCATTCTAAACCTTATGTCATTTAAAAACCTAGGAAATAAACAAACAATCATTTTACACAATTGTGAAATAGATAACAAAAAATACGACCTTGTAATCACACCTCATACACAAACAGTTGGATACATTCGAACAAAACGACAAACACTAAAGAGAAAAATAATAACTAAACAAAGACAAATAACACGAAAAAGATTTTCAAAAAATCGAAACGCATTTTCAGAATCAGAAACCAACAGTTTAGACGAACTTTACAAATTAAAAGAATCAATAGATAAAAATTACCCACAACACGATCAATTATATTTTTCTGACTCAGAAACAACTTCAAATTCATCACAAAGAGGAAAAAGAAGAATAAAAAAGCAGTATAAACACAAACCAGTACATCTATACAATTGGAATCAACCAATTCGACACATTAATAATTACATATTAACAGTCATCGAACGAAAAAATGAGTTCAACGCACACCCCAGGTGACGAAACTCCAGATGATGATGAAATCTTTCCTTTTATAGTAGATGCAGATACTGATAGAGGACAACACATATTTTGTCAAAATTTACTCGTAAATTTATTTGAACCCGGAATCAGTCCATGTAAAACAGAGTTCCCCGATGTAAAAATCAAAAGACAAATCATAGATCACTATCTAAAAGATATATGCAACATAACACAACAGTATGGAATCTACTCTATAGAATTCACTTCCCCAAACCATAATAATAGAACATATACTATTCAAACAGACGACCTTGATTTAGAATTTTCAAAAGTTTTTTCAGAATATATAAAAAGCATCCAATACCATAACTCACAAAGAGCAAACTCCATTTTCACCAATGAAGTTTTCGCACTAATATATAGTTATATTTCGATATTAGAAAATGAACTCCCATTAACAAATGTCTCACCGACAGAAACATCTAAACATTTAAGAGTACGACATGAAATCACACTACTCTCTAGTTATTTAAACATTATTAAAGAAAATTTCACGAAAGACGACGTTTCACAACATACCAAACACGATTTACAAAAAATTTTAGCATGGTTCATAATAGATTATTTCACACACAATATTGATTTAATTGCACAAGCAAGAAAAAATTTTAGACCCCAAAATTCGAACGATGATACCGCTATCACAGAACAATCAGATTATGTTTGGGACCCCGAATGGTCTCATCCAGCATTTATAAGCTTCCCACAATCAATCTCAAGTCAAGCAATAAGTACAATATCTTACATAAGAGATTATGTAAGAGTAATACCATTAACAATTGATGCAACACCATTAAACTATAATACATTTTTACCCGATACACAAAATAATAGTTTAAACTCTACAGTCATACACAATGAAAACCTCAATGGAACTAGGAATCTTACTCAACAAGATATCCAGACACCATCACACTTCATAAATGAAGAAATTGTACACACAACAACTACACAACAAAGTATTTCACCAATACGCCCAAATTTAACAACACCAAGAAATACAAATCCTTCACAAACACAGGTAACCTTACAATCAACCGTTAAACCTTCGGTTGCCCCTAAATATTCACATATGGATTACCAAACATACAAACCCATGACAATACCATCAAAAACACGCAAAACATTCACTAGAAACAACTTTGCAGACCATAATTATAATTATACACATCCATCAAAAACAAATTATCAACCACAAAGGAATTTTAATCAATATACAAAACTTCGAAACTGGGATAACCCAACGGCCCAATATAATTCCACAAATTTTCAACCAAATCCTCCACAGGATCGCAGTGGAAATTACCCATTTTTTCAACAAAATAAAAATAAAAAACAAACATCTTATCAAATGGATTATTTATCCTCAGATGAAGATTTCTTACAACCAGATATATTTGCACCAAATACTCAAGAATATCGTAGACAAGGAATACAGAAAACACGTACAAATCATAGAAATTTTTCTCCACAATCAATAGATGCACAATATCAACAACCAATTCAACAACAAAATCCAATTAATACACAATCTTTTCAACCAATTCAACAACAAAATCCAATGACTACACACTCGTATCAACCATCACAAATGCAAAATGAAATACCACTCCCGTATTATCTTCAACAACATGAAATAACAAGAAACCAACTTTCAAATTTTTCTCAAATGCCAAATGCAGCTGAATCATTACAAATGACAATGAATCCATACCTTATGGGTGGATCATCAATAACATCAAACAAACCTTTAATGGTTTTCACAGGAACAGACCCTGAATACTCTGTAGAAGATTACTTAAATGCAGTAACAGCAAATTTGATTTTAAATATAGGACCTGAACCAATTAATACGCCACTACATCAAAACTGGATACATCGACGCACAGCGTTGATACAAACAACCTTAGATGGCGCAGCCTAAAAATGGTTTTCAGTACTACCTCAAGAAATAAAATCAAACTGGAAAAGATTTACACAAGAATTTTCAAAAATGTTTGACTCCGAAAGAAACAAACAACAACAAAGAGTTTTATGTAATGAAATTCGCAGATTACCAAACGAAACCATCAAACAAATAGCAGTAAGAATCGAAACACTAGTTCGAAAAGCATATTCACTAAATACACACGACTATAAAAACACTAAGATGACAGAAATCTTAATGATGACCTTAACACCACAATTAAGGAAAATAGCAATAAAAAAGAGAGCATCCCATCCTTCTTCAATTCGAGAACCCGATTTAGATTTTAGAAAACTAGTAGACAAACTAGAACAAGCAGAAATCACGATGAAACTAGAAGAAACGGAGAATTTGAAATTACAATACGTTAACAAAATTGAAACGACTCCCACTAATATTAATAATATACAAGAATCAGAAACAGATCTCGTTGAAAAAATCACTGAAATACTCAATATTTACGAAAAGAACCCGAACTTTAAAGGCAAACCATCTTTCAAGAAATGGTGTAATTATTGCCGACGATACGGACATAGTATTTCCGAATGTAGACAAAAACAGCAAGATAGTCAAAATAAACCTCAAAAATACAAAGAACCAAATAAATCATTTTATCAATACATGAAAAAAGATCAAAATCTACCAAACAAAAATGTATACAGCAACAACAGTTCAGGAAAACCACTCCCGAACAATACAAGCTATACAAGAAATCAATCTCCATATAACTCAAGTTATAGAGGAAGATCACCAGAACGAAGAAACACGTATAATTCATCACAAAATCACTACAATAGACCGAATAGTCGAAATAACTACTCCAGATCAAATTCAAATACACAACGATTTGTTTCTAGATCTAATTCCCAATCAAGAAATAACTACTATCCAAACAACCAATCACGAAATTCATCATACAATAGGAATAGAAACTACTCCTATAATAGAAATAGAAGTTATTCAAACAATCGAAATCAGAATTACCCGAACAATCGATCAAGGAATAACTCATATAATAGATCGAACTATAACAGACAAAACAATAATTACCAAAACAGATCGCGAAATAATTCACAAAATCGACACCCAAGTTATAATAATCGTTATAGAAATTATTCCCAATCACCACACCGGAATAATAATCACTACAATAACTCTAATAATCGTCATAGAAGTAGTACACCTAAACATCAAAGACAAATCAATCAAGTACAAGCTAACCCAGAAACAACATCAGACCCCCCAGGTATTGATGACACAGTAACTGATACGTTACAACTTAATCAAATAAACTGTACATCATCAGATTCAGAAAGTGATACTGAAAACACTCTTGCTATCAATATGATAAAAGTCGAAAATGACTATGAATCTGTCATATATGAACAACCCTTTCCATCACACATATATGAAAATCAATCAGAATTTCTTCAAAATCATTACACTACACCCATAAATTCCACACCAACGACGCAAGAAACAAACGAGATTAACACTACAGATCAAACCAATAAAAATACCAAAACAAAATGCTTGAATACAAACCACATTTATCAAAATATACAAAAAGAACAACCCAAAGAAAAAATTTGGACAATACCATTTCTATTAGAAAGCCCAAGAAATAAAGAATTTCAACCACCAGACCTTGAAATAGATTTTTTAATTGATTCAGGAGCAGAATCAAACATAATAAACATTCCCACATGGAATGAAATAAAAACTTTACACCCAAAGCTAACACCTCTTGAAACCTCCAGTAAGTTAGCGACAGCACAAGGATCAACATTGATAAACTACGGAAAAATCCAATTATTTCTCCTCCCTACCAGAACAATGGAGCAAAGCAAACTTCTAAACAAGCCATTTAAACAAATATTCCATATTACTGATATTAAATATAACATCATTGGTATACCATTTATTTCAAAGTATATACCAACAATTAACATACTAAATAGTAAAATATTAATCAAAGATAAATATACAAAAACAAAAGAAACATCATTAACATTTTTTCAAAGATTAAATAAACAACCACCATTCTTTTCAAAATTTTATCCGATATTTAATCAACAAAGAAAACACCTGAAACCACTATCAGGAAACATCTATAATTTTTCAATAAAACAAGTTCATCAATATGATAAAGAACAAAACAAACAAAAATTTTATATGTCAGATTTTGAATTCAAACCTATTCATAAATTTTTCAAAATTACAATCTCTTCAATAAAATATTTGAAAAATTCGAATTCAGATATTATTTCCTTACATGTTTATAACAACACACCTTACCAAGTAACATTACCTTTAGGACTTTTAGGATATTGTGAAACTAACGCTACAATATCACCAATACACGAAAAAGCCTATCGCGTAAATAATATACTCCAATTACTAGATATTTGCCAATCTACAATTCTTAATGAAGAATTATCTATAAATAATATAATAAGTAACGAAAACAGAAATACGGATTATTTCACAAAAACTCCATATTTCAAACCTACATTCAACATCAGTAACTACACAGAGGACCAACAGAAATTTTTAACAATGTTTAATTTCCAACATTCACAAATAACACAAGACGAATTCGAAAAATTAGCCAAACAGCTAATTAAATATTCATCAGTCTATGCAACATCAAAATTCGATGTTGGCAAAATCAGTTCATCACTACATCTCCCATTAAAACCAGACGCAGTTTTCAAAAAACAAAGAGCAAGTAAAGTACCAATTCACTTACATGATAAAGTAAACAGATTACTCGATATTTTAGAACAGTACAATATTATATCACCAGTTAATAAAGAAGAACAACCAAAAGGCAACACATTCATCAACCCCGTTATCATTCTAGCTAAAGGAGAATCATTAAAAATCGTTCTCGATGCTAGATACCTCAATTCACTCATAGATGAATCAAAATGTAATTGGCCCATTGAACCAATACAAGTTATTTTAACAAAAATAAACGGCAAATACTTCACAACCGCCGACATGAATAGTGCATACAATCAAATGCCACTAGATGAACAATCACGACGTTTAACACAATTTGTTATCGGAAACCAACAATATGAATTCAACCGCTTATTCTATGGAATATCCATAGGACCAGCAGCATTTTCAGCCTTTATGAGCAAAATTTTTAGACCACTAATACTCAAGAAAAACGCAATCACCTATTTAGACGATGTTTTTATGCAATCACAATCAAAAGACGAAATGTTCAAAGTTTTAGAAACATATCACCAAATACTTCAGAATGAAAATCTGAAGGCCGCCCCCGATAAATCACATTTCTTTTTGACAAGAGTTAAATTCTTAGGACATAACATAGAAAGAAAAACAATCACTCCACTGAAATCACGCATTGACGCTATTCAAAAACTTCAACCACCAACAAATAAAAAGAAAATCCAAGAGTTCCTTGGAATGTTAAACTTTTTAAGTAAATATGTTTATAAAATGCAATTATATCTACGACCATTTTACAACATCCTTAGACAACAAAATAATTTTGAATGGAATACAGAACATCAAACACGATTCGAAGAAATAAAGAAACTTTTAACTGAACAAATTTCAAACACAATTCCAGACCCTGATCAACCATTTTATGCAATGTGCGATGCTTCGAACTTTGGCATCGGCGCAGCATTATTACAATCACATAATGGTACAAATAAAATGAACCTAATATCAGCAAATTCTCGATTATTCACTCAAGCAGAGCTACGACTCTCAACTCTAATGAGAGAATGTACAGCCATAATATATACACTTACAGAATATGAATTTCTGATACTTGGATCAAAACATCCCACAGTTTTATTCACAGACCACAAACCAATCATCTTTCTTTTTACACAGAAATCTAACCCAAACCACCGAGTTTACAGATTTCAACTAATTCTAATGAAGTTTCCAAACTTACATATAGTTTGGACTGCAGGAAAAAATCTTGCATTACCAGACACCTTAAGTCGAAATACACCACCTGAATTACTTACACGAAAAACAACAGTTGAAATACCCAAAAACATAAAATTCTACCTTGCAGAAAACGAAACATCACCTCGATTAGAATGCAAATATGCAGTTAAAACTGATATTGAACAATCACAAATAAATAATTTACAACATTTCCCACTTTATTTAGATTGTCAAAATAATCATTATGAAGTTGACCTACTTGGAACATCAACTTTTAAACCAATTCCATATTCTCAATGGATAAAAAATAACACCCAACAAAAACGAACAAAACAACACCTACCTAAAAAAGACCATTTTCCACTAATTGAAAAAGAAGATTTAACTGATAAAATAAATTTATCAGGACCACAAACAAATGATTCAAAATACACAATAAATCAAGTTTTTGACCTTCACGACCCACTTGATACAATACCCTTATCTAAATTCGAAGTTGAAAACATTTTTCTCCCCCCAACAGATACGATTACAATTTCAACACTGAAACAATATCAAAACCTTGACCCGATAATTCGACAACTAAAATCATGGCACAAATATAAAACTAAACCTATCAAAGCAGATTCAACCATTCTAGGAAACAAAACACTCCTCCGATACTTTCGCAAATTTAACAACACAACAATCAATGAAACTACAGACCTTTTAGAATACAATTTAAACGAATCCACAGTTCCCTGTCTCCCTATAAGTATGATTCTTATAGCTTTTAATATTTCACATACACAAAATATTAAAGGACACTCTGGATCAGAAAAAACATATTCAAATTTTATACAAAATTTTTACTTCCCAAATGCACCAATTTGGATAAAAGTACTATGCAATGATTGTATAGTATGTCAGCTAAATAAACCTTACCCAAATCAAAAACAAGTAGCACAAATACAAGATTTTAAAGGACAAAGTTTATACTTTAATCACCGTATCTCATTTGATACTAAAGGACCAATTTCACCCTCATCAGAAGGAAACTCCTACATTATGGTAATTGTTGACGCATTTACACATTATGTAGCACTTAATCCAGTACCACATTGTAACGCTTATTACGCATACACAACACTCTATGAACACTGGATAGCAAAATTTGGACTACCAGAAATTTTAGTTACAGACAATGGTACAGAATTCATAAATAATGAAATAATAACACTATGTCATTTATACAACATTAAACACAAACCACGTACATCTCATGCACCTTGGACAAACGGCTTAGTCGAAGGTATGAACCGTTCATTACAAGAATATCTCAGATGTATCATCAACGGAAATGATACAAAATATACCGAATGGTCAGCAGATGTAAAATTATTTCCCTTAGCATATAATTCACAAATTACGACAACTTTAGGAATGTCACCATACGAAATGGTTTTTAACCAAAAGCCACGCAAACCAATAATGTTTACAGCAAATTCACATAAAAACGCACAAGGTTATTGTCAACCAAATAAAGACTCAATTTGTTATAACCTACCTTTACATACACACGATGAAGATCATTTTCATCACCCACAAATTCTTAAATTAGCCTCCGGTACACACACCGAATGGATTTTAAATAGAGATAAAAAACACAATGAAATTTATCAAAAAATAACAAAAAAGTTATTACAAAGACAAAATATTAATGAACAAATCAATTCACGTTTTACACCAGCTTCCGATTTAAAAAATGGAACATTTGTTTTAATACCTAATTTTAATACTCACAAAGGAATTTCTAAAAAATTACAACCCCTCCGAAAAGGACCCTATCAAATAATTGCAAAACCCACAGATGTCACATATAAAATTATCGACTCAAACAAAAAAGAAATCGTTCAACATCGAAACAACCTATTACCTTATTACCCAAAAGAATACGCACTCCGCGAATTAACTCAATTATATTCTTTCACAGGATTAAAAATCATTCAAAATGAACCACATCTAAAAAACACAGAACAAAATGATAACCCCACCGAAACTCAAAACACAAAACCAACCGCCACCAAAAACAATACACAAAATCATAAAGAATCTCCAAAACAAAGAAAAAATAGAAAAATGACAGAACAAATAATACCCCAAGAAGAAATAGACAAATCAGAACATAGAAAGACAACAAGACTCCAAAATCAACCACGTAAAAACTACAAAATGTTCATCCCCCAATCTAAAATATTAAAGAAAGTAGAATTTAAAAAGTAATTTTAACATTCTATACTTCACAATCTTGAAACCTCCGTAACATTTTTCATTTCCATTTTTCAAAATAACATGCTCACAAAGTACGCAATAATTCTAGTTCAAAATAGACCAATAGGATTCATCCAATCCGCCACTTTCTCTAACTCAAACTAAGATCAATTAGACGAATAATCTAGAACTCCAGGCACATCTTTAACTATAACTTTACAACCTCCAGGTCAAAAATAAGCAAACCACTTCAACTTGACAGCTAAAATAAATATCACCATAATACCGTACCCCTCCCTTATCTAATAACCCAAAGATCAACAATATTTCCCCAACTCAGACCACGAATACCCCCAAAACAAATTTGATAACTTAGCCTAAAGTCACAAAATGAAGATTTTAATTAGCCTAAAGTATAAAAATCTCACCATACCCCGGATCATTTGACAAACAAAAATAAAGAAAAAGACGACCTCCCAGTCACCATGAAAATTGCCCCCAACAATTTTTTACGAAACTCAACCCACTTGTCAAAAAACTAATAAATAATTCGACCACACTAGAAAATCGCCTCAAACAGCAAAAAAACATTCGACCAAGAGATCATTTCTTAAATGCTTTTCTCTCAAACAGTCGCTCAAATATTTATCAATTTTAAACATTTTTTTTCAATACTTCAAGCCTTTATAATATTTCTTTTTGATATCATTGAATCTTTTCTAATAATCATAATAATTTTTTGTAACATTTTTTTAATTTTCTACACAATAATTGAACTATTCCTCCAACTTTCCAAAACCCTTGAATATATCCACAGGTACGATTTTAACAACTTGTCTAAATGATACGAACAATTTTCAGTAGAACTGATATTTTTTTATTGTTTGTAATTTTCATAACATTTCTATTATCCCTCATTTTGACAATATGTAAATGTATAAAGAAAGCAATCATCACATTTGCCCTAGCAACAATTTTTCTAATTCTTTTTTTAGAAGAATATTATAATAAACATAAACCTTCCCACTAAAGTAACAATTTAAAAATCCATCAAAAATTGCTACCCAACAGTCACAGAATCAGTCTTCACCGACATCATCCCAAGATAATCCAACACCACCTTCAACTACTCAAAACCCTCAAACATCTACACGAATTTCTTTTCAAGACAATCCATACACTTTTGAAGAACGGCACGCTCGTTTATCTGAACCACTAGAACCAGTTCAACGACAAGCATCCCTAAGTGAACCAACATATAATCTTTACCCAACACTACCACAAGAACTAAGTAGAATACGAAACCTTAGTCAAAACCAAAACACAGCAGAAATAAATAGACAAATCATACATCCTCGACGAAATAGAAATTTTCAAACTCCCCGAGTTCATTTTGATATACCTCAATCCCCAACACAAACCACTCCAGAAAACACCACTGGTATCACACCAGAAACTCCTACACTTTTTTCACAACGAAGCACTTCCAGTCTACCTTCAGACTACTTAGGTTCAACACCAACATCTGAACAGATACGTGAAAATCCCTTTAACCCCCCAAACCTAACATCACGACTACCATATTGGACTACAAATTCATTCACACAAGGTGAACCAAATTTAGTCAATGACCCCATAGATATTTCTACGGATACAACAACATCCTCATCACTACCAGAAACATTATCACTACCATCAACACCATCAATAAGTCAATTTTCACCACTACCCTTTAACTTAAATTTTCCAAATAATCTCGACGCCAGATATCGAGAACAATCATCTGTAAATATTCCTTTAAGATTAGATTGGAATACATTCACAGCACCTCCACCATTATTTGGACAACATCAAGAAAGTAACCGCCTTCATAACTGGGCACTTAATAGATTACAATATCGCCAAGATATTCACAACGATATCCGTGATCACAATATTCAAATACTCCAACAAAACAGTTTACAATTAAAGTTTGAAATCACAGTTAAGTTAAATAATATTACCCAACATCCCTACCCATTAAATCCACCTAACATAACAGCTCAATCACTACCACCACCGTTTATAACTACTGAAGTAATATACAAATACGACAGATACACCAAAAACACAATTGGTTACATTACATTTTATAATCCATACTCAGGATTATCATACACATGTATATTCTAAAATTATTAATTTTTCTCCAAACCTTTTTCCTAATAACCTCAAATCAAAACATAAACCCTTCCCCTCGTACAGGACCACAAGATTTATTAGTAACACATTACGATTGCGAAGAAAATGAACAAAAAACACTACATAAATATGCAATCAATCAGGTATCACAATGTGAAACAGAACCACAAGCTATAGAAACCACAGATATAATAGCAACACTCTATTCAAAAGCCCGAGCTACAACAGTTACAGGTTATAAATTCACAGCAACATTTTCCGAAAAGAAAGTACATTGTTCACAAGTCTCGAACGGAAACAAAAACCGACTTGACCATGAATCATTCTACCAAAGTAATATAGAACGTCTTTTACATCTCAATCCCGACGATTGTAAAAATGAATTACTTAGACTAAACATCACACAAAATAAAAACTCCCAAAGAAAATTAGTTAATTTTCAAGTTTTTTCAGACTCTGTACATCAATCACAACTTGAAAGACACCAAGGACATATAAAACTAGACGAAAAATACCCGTATAACGGCGCACACGGACGATTAACCTATGACCTACACGATAAACATTGGATACCACACATTGGTATAAATAACCCATCAAACTGCAAAGCAGACACGAAAAATAAAGGATACCAAGAAATAATGTTTTTCGATTGGAAAATACAACTCGAAAAAATACAACTCACACGAGATTTATCTGATAATACAATGATCTATCAAGGAATCCGACTACCTTGTAAAAATGATCAAGGATATTGCGACCCTACAACAAGAACACAAGCAACAATTGTTTGGTTCCCCGAAGACACATGTACAACATTTCAAGTAGCAAAAATACACGCTCGTATGATAAAATTTCACGAAAAATATTTCATACAATCAATTCCATATGAACAAGTCCATCCATCACGCAAACTAAGTTCCGATTTTAGAAACATAGACAATATAGAAAATAAATTGACACGTTTTCAAATATATCAAGAAACAGAACTTGCATGTAAATACAGGAATCCACTTCACAGAACACAATACTCTGAAATATTAGTTGAATATGAAAAAGGATTCGACATGACCACTGGTAAAGTAAAAATCGACCCATACGCCACAGGTCATCCTCTAAACGAAGGAACATCCTATATACCAGTTAATTTTCAAAAAAGCAACGGACAACCTGGTGGACATCTAAAACCTTCTGACACCAGAAGCACACGCTTACAAGAATTATCACTAATGAATACTACATATTTTGGTAATATCCACTATGATATTCATTTGGATATGAAACTAGACTATACAATTAGCCGCATTTTTCAAGAAATGTCACTCTCCGAATTAGAAACACTACATCAACTATGCGAATTAGAACGAACACAAATACTACAATCACTTGCACTAGCAGTATTAAAAATACCCTACGCAGGATACTTATTATCAGGAAATAGATCAAATTTTTTAGACTACGAAGGAAACATTTTATGGTTTTATACTTGTACTAAAAAAGTATCACCACTATACGTTTTTGAAGATAAACGATGTTATAAAAGGATCCCTATCTTTTATAAGAATAAAGTACATTTCGTGGATACACTTTCACGAAGAACCTATTTCTGGGATACCGCAGTCCCATGTGGATCAGAAAATAGCCACAATGTAGTACAACTAAACCCTGATGAAAACAAATATTATCTTCTCACTCCATATCCCACATTAATGCAATCACTCAAAAAATTTTCACCAGAAAGCATTCGCGCTATTGCTCGAAACCCAAATATAGACTTACAATCAATAGGAATCTATTCAAAATCAGATATTCAACATCACATTAGAACACAACAATTCCAAGAATTATTAACACAAATGGACACTATACAAAGACAATCAATAGACCAAAATTTACGCAAACTTGCAGAAACTGCAGGATTTGCCGATATCTACACGCAAGACTATAGCGGATATTTTAAAGACATTAAAGATTATATATATCTAAACGGCGAAAAATACCGTCCCCAAGATATATCACCAATTAACATTTTTAGCTTTGTTACACTCAAAAATGAGATCCTAGATTTTCTAGGATGGCCCTACTACATCTTAGAAAAATTGACTATTTTATACGCAATGTTTAACTTTATTGGATTTCTTTTCTCACTCTTAAAAGGAATCTACAATACATGTGCTATACACACACAAGTAAACAGACAAGCAAGCGTAGCACGCATACTTTTTGCAGGATTTTTTGGAATTTTTTCCACATCTATAAACAAAATTCTTTTAGACGCACAAATAAAAGAATATAACACAAAAATAACAACACGACAAAATACATACGACGAAGAACATAACAATGTCGACCCACAGCCAACGGCACCACAATTACCACCCCTACCAAATAACCATCCACTATCCCTAGTCCCACGAAATTTTAGAAATTTAGCAATCACACATAATCCAAACTTTAGACTCACCACATCACAAAGTCCCGTCCAACATATAATGACACATCAATCGCAAGATGATAATACTTACGAACAAATTATTGAACAACCACATACCACCGCTTTTCAATCTCAAAATAATAATTTTTTTAGCCCACGATGAGCCGCCAACTTGGATCACTCCATCGATCAAATTCCCATCCAACCAACCTTACCTCTTCAATCCCAATAATACCACTTTTTGCTTTTCCGCCACCCGATTTTCCATCTAGCAATGTAACATCAGGCATGAATTCCGACACTAACTCACAAATTTCAGTTTTATACTCCATTTCACAGCTAAATAACCCGAATATTGAAACCCCCGACGAATTTGCCGACTCAGAACCATCTCCATCCAATAATTTTCATAACCCTTCTAATTTTTCTCAACCTCCTTTTCAACCCATATTGTCCAATAACCCTAACCCAATCACTCCGACACCCTCTTATGCTTCCCAAGTTACCCCAACCTACTCCTCATACCATTCTGACCAATCATCTCCAGACACCCCCCGAATCTCCCCAGAGCTAGACAATTTTATTACCCTCCAACAACAACCCTACCACCTTAACACCCCGACCATAAACCAAATCTCCTCCACTACAACTTCATCCAATCCCCCTACACCCTCTTCAAATTATACTGAATCATTAGCACCATCATCCACATCAACTGAATCCTCACTCAACACTAATAGAGCTTACCGCACTTTTAAAAGAAAGTTCCCCAACCATCCTTTCCCAGCAAAACCAGGAACAGCCCGTGAATACATCAACCACCCCCAGCATACTAACACTAGAGAATTTTTAGCTATCACTTTACCCTCATTTCCACAATACACCTTAAACACCCCTCATGACGCTAACGAAACACGCAACTTTGTAGACGAATACGTTTTAATGCCCACTCTCTCTTGGACCTCATACTATCATTTCACTAACCCTCTTTGCTTACCTTTAACCAACACATCCATCGATATAGACCGAAACAAAGACATGCTATATCGACTAACTACACCACTCACCGCTAGACAATTTACTTACGTAGGATATAAAAAATCACTAAAAATACACACTGCACCTAGAGCTAATGAATATACACTAGAATACTACGATCACAACATCATCAGAGCTAACCAAGATCAATTCTTAGACGACGATCGCTTCGCTAACCCACAAATCACCGAGAAATTTTTCATCAAGACACCATATGTATTTACACTAAACATCTTCGACCGAAAGTTTGATCACATTATTTCAGAAGCACTAACAAGCACACAAGCGTACGAAAGTTTTAAAGAACGCTTCCAAATCTTTTCACTAACCTTTCATTTCCTTGCACCACACGAAAGAGATTTACACTGCTCACACGATATTATGTTGCGAACTAAACAAACACATACATACAGTTACTATCGTTTCATCCAAAATCACTTTGACCTCCACACACCCTCTAGACAACCACACCATCGCTTTCAATTCATCAATTCAAAATACACTTCACCGTATTTCCTAAATTTCACATATTGTATTAAAGATACTAACCTTCATGGTATTCTTCGTAACTATGACCCCATAACCCAAATGTACATTTTCTGCCCCATCACCAAGACCTTCAACGCCGAAGAATCCCGACCCTTCCTTATCCCGCACGAGTTTGTACAGCCTATAGAAATCCCCATTTTAGAATTCATCCACAACACTAAATTTAACCACAAATTATATAACTTAATCCAAAACACACCTTATGAGTTTGCAGTAGGCACTGAAGAACTAACCACTATTAAGGCACTTCAATTGCTTTGGCCACTGCTTCAAACTAAAAATATCATCCGCATCTTAGCTAAACTACTAACAACTTCAGAACTAATTCACGATATCTTCCCCCACGGTTTTTTCCCCGACGACTAACAGGTAAGTATGAATTAAATGAATATAACTAACTAATTCAAAATATTAAAAAACTCACCATTCTTTATTCATGTTTTCTTTAGATTTTTAGCCTTCATCTTCGATCATCTGAAAAATTCACAAAAGAAAAATAAAAAATAGCAAACTTCTTCAAAACTGTTTAAGACCCTTTTAACTTTTGCACCAACAATTAAATAAATATAATACCAATGCAGTAAATTAATTTATAAAATTTTCCCCCAAAGCAATAAATCTACATATGATGAAAATTTGTATCTTAAAATTCCCCCATTACTAGCAGTAAATTTCCAAATTCTATGCAGTAAATTAATAAAATGCAATTGCAGTACTAACCTTTTGATATTTTCATTCATTCGCACAGAAATTCTATCCACACTCACACAGCTCGCCCACGAAGAATTGTTTAAAATAATGAATTTCAGTTTCAAGTTTTCACACTCAACAACTCTAACATATAATAACAAGTTTCAAACTTTCCTTTAACCCGGTTGGAAAGGAATCATATACTAAACAAAACTAACCAACGCAGCTTACTAAATACCACAAATCATAAAATAACAGCATGACTTAGAAAAGGAAACCAACGGTACCCAAACCGGATTAACCCAGTTTAAAACTGGATAATTTATTCTTTTGAAGACTATTACAAAGTCTTAGAAAGAGATAATAAAACACAAAAAAGTCGAAAGACAAACCCATACCACAAACAATTTGCTTTTTGGAAAAAGTACATAACCAACAAGACATAAGTAAAACCACAACAAACCCAACATAAAATGTTGTCACATAACAGGACTCCTCATAAAAACCGCATGAAATCATACTCCCACACCTGGCCTAACCCACCAGGAAAGGACGTCCTGAGCATGCTCTATAGCCGGCCTAACCCACCGCGCTACATCCACGCTTTGTGACCACACCTTTATTTTTAATAAGAGCTACTCAAGGGTGAGTAACTCTTCAAAATAACCGAACTAAAACAAAAAGCTTTTGTGAAAACAACTAACTAAAATCATTATTAAAAAATATTAAACTAATAAAAGTTTTATAAAATGTAAAATCACATGATGCAATATATAGATCAGAATACAACACCAAGGACGAACATCAAAAGACAAGACGACCTCACTACACTCGAGAGAGAATGACCAACTACAATCGATATGCCGCTCACAATCACAACTCAAAGGATTTAGAGTACGACTTGACTTCGCAGAAAAGGACTTCATTGAACTAGACCAATGACCACCTCGATGTTCAAGTATACGTACAGATCCGAGTAACCAGGCATCCCCTCCATGCACAATCTCCACGCCATTCCCGAGCTAGATCAAACACAAAAGAAGTTCTCTCCGAAGAACAGAAAAACCTGACATAGCCAACCATTCTGAAACCAGAATTGATGCTGTTGCAGAGACTCAGTCGTTGTCACAAGAAGAACACAACGTCTTGTGTCCTCAATTCCAGATCCCTGGAACTTCCTTAACAAAAAGGAAACAAAAGAAAAATGATGTTCGCCAAATACCAACGTCCATCATCCATCCTTGAACTACAGAAGAACTGTTCTAAAAAACTCTGTAAAACCCGGATGGGTGGAACCTGATCTAAACTATATTTTATGATTGGATAAATTAAATGTTTTACCAATGTAAAGTATTTAATATTAACCAATCATGATCCATCTAACTAACAACCCACTTATTTGTAAGTGCTGAAGTTACTTGTAATTTCAGCACCAGAGAGATTTGAATTTAACTTAGAAATTAGTTGGACTCTCCCGAGCACTTCAGCAGCCGCAATAAACCAGTATACCCTAGATCTATTGAGCCTAGCAGAGACTAGTTAAACAACCTGAGACTAGATAGTATAAGAGTAAGATTAGGATCGGTATTAGACTAAGAAGTTGCACGAATCTATCCGGCCGAAAATAAGATAGCGTGACGAGCAGACGGTGTACCCTATCCGAAATTACTCTATGAGTTATACACCCCAGTCCTAACTCAATTTTTAATTTTTTCTTTAATCATTTCTTATAAACTAAATACGAATTTTTCCAATTGTTTTCTCATTTTCCGAGCGTCAAAATAATTTGATTTGTTTTAGTTTTTCATGTTCCTACCTTTGAAAATGGTTGATCTTTGCTTCGTATCTATTTTTTTATTTTTACGTATTTTTCACGCAAAACCAGGAACCGTAGAAAATTATCAAAATAAGGCACGTGCAGTAGCGTGTCAAGGGGAGCACGGTGGGGCAATCAACCCTCCTCAATTCTTGAGTAATGTTTTTTTTACCAAAGATTCCCTCATATGGGTACATTTTTACCATACGCTTTTTGTGAGAGCCAGGTTCATTTTTCAAAAGCGAGTTCAGCGCCTTATCAAAATTTATCATGTGTCTAATTAGGAGGCATGTTTTTTGACGGTTACATGTCAAGTCAGAAATTTAACAAGGGCTGCTTTTCAAAGCTCAAATTTTGCGCTTCTCTTCGAGGCCTCCAAATTTGAATGCATTTTCACACCTCAGTTTTAGGGGTAGTTTGCTTACACTCTGACATAATAGCTTTTAGAACCTGTAAACGAAGAGTCGATAACACTTGTCAAATTAAGTATATAAGTAATCCCAATTTTAACATGAGTTGCTTCATTCAAAATCCTTGACGGAACAAACGATTCGGCATCAAAACCGACGTTTTCAGTTTCTCTAAATCGTTGTTTGTATAAAATTTCAAAAAATGCTGACTTCCTTCTTTTTGTATATTTTTGTATTTTAGTTTTTCGAACTCAACTGATGTTGGAACTTGTGTTTTGTAAAACAAATGAAACAAACCGCAAGCCCTCGAACAAATTCTACACACGCTACTGGTCATTATATGTATCATTCTCTAGCCCTTTAAACAATGATATGAACTAAATTTCTCTATGTTTTGGTTAATATATATTGCTTTCTTCAAAAGATTTTCAATTTAATCTCATTTAAAATTGATTTTTTTGTCAACTGCGTTTTGGTTTTGCGTTGTGCAAACCTTTGCAACAAGTACTGAAGCTATCTCATGATTAATTAAAAAACTTGCAAACTAATCTAACATTTTACCCTACTGGAACTGTTAATCTACACCTAGTCAAATTGCATAAACAATCCAGACCATCCCCCATCCTCGACCCAACATTCAAGAGCTCTCCCCTGTTAGATTTACGAAACCCCTTCAACCATCCATCTACACAAGAATTTGCCTCGGTCCCATTCCGCCCTGCCTCGGGATCTTCACCTTATGTTTTCACCGTGCTCAAGTTATGTTTCAACCGAGCTTGTGGTATGTTTTGACCGTGCTCGAGGTATGTTTCAACCGAGCTTGAGGTATAATTTGACCGTGCTTGAGGTATGTTTCAACCGAGCTTGTGGCATGTTTTGACCGTGCTCGAGGTATGTTTCAACCGAGCTTGAGGTATGTTTCGATCGTGCTTGAGTTATAATTTGGCCGTGATCGAGGTATGTCTTGATCGTGCTCGAAGTATAATTCGATCGGGCTCAAGGTATGTTTCGACTGTGCTCGAGGTGTGGTTCAACCGTGCTCGAGGTATGATTCAACCTAGCTTGAGGTATAATTTGACCGTGCTTGAGGTATGTTTCAACCGAGCTTGTGGCATGTTTTGACCGTGCTCGAGGTATGCTTCAACCGAGCTTGAGGTATGTTTCGATTGTGCTTGAGTTATAATTTGGCCGTGATCGAGGTATGTCTTGATCGTGCTCGAAGTATAATTCGATCGGGCTCAAGGTATGTTTCGACTGTGCTCGAGGTGTGGTTCAACCGTGCTCGAGGTATGATTCAACCGAGCTTGAGGTATAATTTGACCGTGCTTGAGGTATGTTTCAACCGAGCTTGTGGTATGTTTTGACCGTGCTCGAGGTATGTTTCAACCGAGCTTGTGGTATGTTTCGAGCGTGCTTAAGATATAATTTGGCCGTGATCGAGGTATGTCTTGATCGTGCTCGAAGTATAATTCGACCGGGCTCAAGGTATGTTTCGACTGTGCTCGAGGTGTGGTTCAACCGTGCTCGAGGTATGATTCAACCTAGCTTGAGGTATAATTTGACCGTGCTTGAGGTATGTTTCAACCGAGCTTGTGGCATGTTTTGACCGTGCTCGAGGTGTGGTTCAACCGTGCTCGAGGTATGATTCAACCGAGCTTGAGGTATAATTTGACCGTGCTTGAGGTATGTTTCAACCGAGCTTGTGGTATGTTTTGACCGTGCTCGAGGTATGTTTCAACCGAGCTTGTGGTATGTTTCGAGCGTGCTTGAGATATAATTTGGCCGTGATCGAGGTATGTCTTGATAGTGCTCGAAGTATAATTCGACCGGGCTCAAGGTATGTTTCGACTGTGCTCGAGGTGTGGTTCAACCGTGCTCGAGGTATGATTCAACCGAGCTTGAGGTATAATTTTACCGTGCTCAAGTTATGTTTCAACCGAGCTTGTGGTATGTTTTGACCGTGCTCGAGGTATGTTTCAACCGAGCTTGTGGTATGTTTCGATCGTGCTTGAGATATAAATTGGCCGTGATCGAGGTATGTCTTGATCGTGCTCGAAGTATAATTCGACCGGGCTCAAGGTATGTTTCGACTGTGCTCGAGGTGTGGTTCAACCGTGCTCGAGGTATGATTCAACCGAGCTTGAGGTATAATTTGACCGTGCTTGAGGTATGTTTCAACCGAGCTTGTGGTATGTTTTGACCGTGCTCGAGGATGTTTCAACCGAGCTTGTGGTATGTTTCGAGCGTGCTTAAGATATAATTTGGCCGTGATCGAGGTATGTCTTGATCGTGCTCGAAGTATAATTCGACCGGGCTCAAGGTATGTTTCGACTGTGCTCGAGGTGTGGTTCAACCGTGCTCGAGGTATGATTCAACCGAGCTTGAGGTATAGTTTGACCGTGCTCAAGTTATGTTTCAACCGAGCTTGTGGTATGTTTTGACCGTGCTCGAGGTATGTTTCAACCGAGCTTGTGGTATGTTTCGATCGTGCTTGAGATATAATTTGGCCGTGATCGAGGTATGTCTTGATCGTGCTCGAAGTATAATTCGACCGGGCTCAAGGTATGTTTCGACTGTGCTCGAGGTGTGGTTCAACCGTGCTTGAGGTATGTTTCAACCGAGCTTGTGGTATGTTTTGACCGTGCACGAGGTATGTTTCAACCAAGCTTGAGGTATGTTTTGACCGTGCTCGAAGTATGTTTCAACCGAGCTTGAGGTATGTTTCAACCGAGCTTGAGGTATGTTTTGACCGTGCTCGAGGTATGTCTCGATCGCGCTCGACGTATATTTCGGTCGTGCTCGTGGTTTGTTTCAACCGTGCGCGAGGTACCCTCACTGACAAACTTGAGATTGAAAAATCTCAAGAAATTTTAAAAAAAGAAATTCATTTGATTTCTATACAGATAATACACTTCATCGAAATCGATTTAGACATCTAACTCGATTTAGAATGGAATGAATGGATTTTTACGATAGAACTGCATAAAAATTGGATTCAGATCGGTTTAAATACCTTTTCGCAAAGTAGTGAAAATCATCAAACTATCAACAAAGCTGATTTTTATTAAGTATTTTTTTGTTTCGATTCTTGAGCAAAGTTTCTACTCAAGAAAACTCCACTAGAACTACAGAGAGCAAGAGTCATTCGAGGAGAGTTTTGTACCGCAAACTATTGCGCTTAAGGGATTCCCTTTTACATTGTGCAACACTAAGGGTTCCAGGGGCTCTGAGAAGTAATGTTTTTGTAAAGTTTTTTCAAAGGTCGTTTTCAGTATCAATTTTCTGAGCGCAAATACATTATCTGTATAAAATTGATTGCAAACCAATTCTGTAACGAACTTTCTTTGTCGGTCTAGCAATGACAAGTGCTCGAATTAGAATGCCGAAACATGAAATGAGCACCTCGCAGCATGTAAGAGCAGAAATTTATCAAAGAAACAAACTTAAAATCATCATTTTGAGCTCAACTTCTATAATCTATCCATTAGCTTTTTCTTAGTTACGGAGTCTAATTTGAAAATTGTTTCTCTGTCATTTTAAAGATCAAGCTTCCGTCCTAATGTTTCTTTCGTAGTTTTCAATCACATTCAAAATATCTGGCCTCCAGAACGTTATGTTCACAAACACCTCTGGGCCCTTGCACCCTCGATGCTCGCCAGTCCTGTCCAGATCATCGTAGGGTATGGACTTAACCATCCCATACAGACACTTGGGCACTTTGTACATTACTCCGTCTGTAACTTCACAGTCGAATTGGTAGACAGGAGAACCCGCGTCTTGTAAACACGTGTGTGTATCTAGGCAACATTCGATCAAAAAATTCATTATCAGTTTTGACAGGAATCTTCAACGAAGTGTGAATAAGAGAAATTAAAGTAGAAGCCGCCTTCCAGAAACGAATCATCCTTATGATGATATTTCCACAGATTTGCAGCTAAAGACTTATTCAAATGGTTCAGAATTTTCAGGGAGAGCGCGTACGCAGTCCCCACACTAATAAATTGTGCGTCCGAGTTTCTCACTTGGAGAAATCGCAGGGGTCAACCTCCGCGCAGTGCAATGCAGAGGCCTCGCCCTGGACCACCTCTCTGCTTGATCAGAGGACGGTCGGCGCCAGGTAAGTATGCTGTCTCTCGGCTCCAGTTTTTCCTATAAGAAACTGCAAAACTTTCTAATGTCAGCGTCAATGAACCAATAGGCTGAAAACTTGCGATCAATATTTTTAATGATTAGTCGGGCATGCATAAACTGAACAACAGAAAAATATAATATTTTTGTGATATTTTTCTGCAGTAGATCTCCTTTGATTCTTATATCAGCCTACATAAAAGCTCAAGAATCTTTCAAAGAATTATATTATGACCATATTTGGTCATATTACCAAATATGGCAATGCTTAAAGCACTGCAATGTGTTAGATCTTTATTTCATTTTGAGAGCCAATGAGCGCTCGGGATCATTGTTGTGAGTCATCAGTAGTATACCAATGTTGTTAATTGTAAACAATTAAGGTCACCTTTCTCTCAACTTGACTTTTGACATTACAGCCAAGCTGACTCACACGTTTCTCTCAACTTTTCAAAAACAGCATGACTTACAAGGAAATGACAAACTTTCAGGTAAAATAATGTTTCAATTTATACGAAAACTCGGGATTAATATCAACTTTTCTGAATAACCCCCTTATTAACAGTTCCCCTTTTCTAACGTTCGCCTTTTAGTATTCCCCGTACCATGTAATATAATATCCCTATTTATGATATTATATTTACCTTAGTTTTATCCCTGATTTACTATTGTATTATTTTTCATGTACTTACTCAACTGATGCCCAACTGCATGGAACTCCTTTGACTCAACCCTTAAAACTACCCTTATTAACAATTGGTGTACTACTCTCCTCAGGTAATTTACCCAATTATTATATTGGCGCCCCGAAAAAGTTTTGATTAGCTCGTTACACTGTGTTTTTTATTCCCCCACAACCAAAAATTTATGGTTAGTTACTGATCGCAGTTTATTTGATTTACATTTTAAAAAAAAAAAAAAAGATCAATTATTGCTCTTGATTTCTAACCCATGTAAACTTTAAACGTTTCAATTGTTCATAGCTTCATTTACTTTGAATAATGTATTAAGTTATTTTCATCAATTTTCCCCTTTCAATTCGTTTTTTGTTGCTTTGCTATTCCGAGTCTTTTGTGACTCATTTATGAAAAAACTTCAGTTTTCCCGACTCATTTTTCATTCCGTTCAGAGTCTTTATTGCCTTTTGCGTTCCTTTCCGAGTCTTTTCTGACTCAATGTTTCATTCCTTTCCGAGTCTTTCTCGACCCATTTGTTGTTCGTTTCCGAGTCTTTCCCTACTCATTCATTCATTCCTTCCGAGTCTTATCTGACGCCTTGTATATTCCTTCCGAGCCTTTCTTGGCCCTTTGCTTCCTTCATTGCTTCCTTCCTTCAAGTGTTTTCTGACACTTTTGCTTTCTTATTGCCCGACTCCTTGGTTACCTGATTCGAGTTCTTTTTGGACTCTCAATTTTCGTCATTGTTCTTCGACATGACATTTGTTTGAGCTTTATCTGAGCTCACTTATTCCGCTTGCTTCGAGCCTCACTGGGTTCGTGGCTACATTCGAGCTTCGTCTTAGCTCACCTTATTTTCTGCTTTGAGCCTCTCGGTTCTTGGCTACTTCCTGTCGAGCTTTACCTGAGCTCATTTCCTCTGCTGCTTCGAGCCTCACTGGGTTCGTGGCTACATTCGAGCTTCGTCTTAGCTCACCTTATTTTCTCCTTTGAGCCTCTCGGTTCTTGGCTGCTTCCTGTCGAGCTTTACCTGAGCTCATTTCCTCTGCTGCTTCGAGCCTCACTGGGTTCGTGGCTACATTCGAGCTTCGTCTTAGCTCACCTTATTTTCTGCTTTGAGCCTCTCGGTTCTTGGCTGCTTCCTGTCGAGCTTTACCTGAGCTCATTTCCTCTGCTGCTTCGAGCCTCACTGGGTTCGTGGCTACATTCCAGCTTCGTCTTAGCTCACCTTATTTTCTGCTTTGAGCCTCTCGGTTCTTGGCTGCTTCCTGTCGAGCTTTACCTGAGCTCATTTCCTCTGCTGCTTCGAGCCTCACTGGGTTCGTGGCTACATTCGAGCTTCGTCTTAGCTCACCTTATTTTCTGCTCTGAGCCTCTCGGTTCTTGGCTGCTTCCTGTCGAGTTTTACCTGAGCTCATTCCTCTGCTGCTTCGAGCCTCACTGGGTTCGTGGCTACATTCGAGCTTCGTCTTAGCTCACCTTATTTTCTGCTTTGAGCCTCTCGGTTCTTGGCTGCTTCCTGTCGAGCTTTACCTGAGCTCATTTCCTCTGCTGCTTCGAGCCTCACTGGGTTCGTGGCTACATTCGAGCTTCGTTTAGCTCATCAACTGCTTCGAACAACTCTAGTTCGTCTCATTCGCTACGCTACAGCGATAAAGGCAAGTTGTCCTCTGGGAGGTCAACTGGTATAAGTGCAAATTTTATTGCACAGGGATAAATCTACGGTATTAGGACAGGTAGGTAAACAGGTACATCAACTTTAGTTGTCCTCTGGGAGGTCAGCAATCACAATTCGGTCGTCTGCTAAATAGCGACAGGTAGGTAGGTAAATACGTCATCCTCAGTTGTCCTCTGGGAGGTCAACACTCATTGGTGCTAATCTTTGCACCCGGTTTTTTTTGCCGTTTATACTGGTAATTGGTAGGTAGGTAGGGTCGGTAGGCTGGTAGGACCAGGTAGGTTCTTGGACTAGCTTTAAAATCGCAGTTAATTGTTAATACCGAGGACACTTTGAACGACCGCTCAATTTTCCCTCGGAGGTAGGTACAAGTGGTAAGGTACAGTGGTAATTGGTTAAACTTTATCCATTATTTCGCTCCTTCTTACGAGCATCGGTGGTATTCGGTATAAGTTGGTAGGTTGGTAATGGTAAATTCATATACTGGTATAAGTTGGTAGGTATTGGTTTACGTCTCCTGGTTCAAGGTATGGCCCCATCTGGTAGAAATAAAACGACGCAAAACAATGACAGCGATCCTTCGGAACAAAATGGTACCCAAACGCAAGATACCAATCAAAACGTTCAAGAGACTGGCGTTCGAAAACTGGTTTCGCTTCGACGTCATCACGAAATGGAGATCAATACTTTGATCGACATGCTCGAAAACAACATCTACGAGGAAGAAGATGATCTTGAACTCATCAATGAAACGTTCACTGAATTGTCTCAATTCCAACAAAAACTTGATACCCTGAACGATCAAATGTTACAGGCTGGTTCTGAACACGATTTTGAAGAACATTCTCACTGGACAGTACAGTTGAAACAGAAAATCCGAGTATTTTCAATGAAAGTGAAAAAATATTTGAAAAAACAAGTATCAAATCCTGCTACTTCTACAATTCCAAATAACTGCGCTCAAGAAAATGCTACTTCAATTTTCCCACAGGAAACCGCAACCTCCATGCCGACTGCAAACATAATGGATATACCAAACAACAACCTTATAACCATGAGCAACAATACTCAAGGCAATGCAAGAACAGCTGCCTCTGACGACAACCTTTCGGCGCCATTTCAAGGCGACCAATCATTTTCAAATCCATTTGCTAGTGATGTTCCTAACCACAACTCACAACAAGCTAGTGCTGCAAACCCTCCTAACAACAACAATCGAGCTTTGGCAACTAATTCAAGCGACACTTCTACTACATTCAGTCGATCAGTGCCAAAACTGAAGCCTACAATTTTCAATGGCAATCCCAACTATTGGTTGCACTGGTATGGTGTATTCGTATCATCGATTCATAATTCTAATATGTCTCCAACTGAAAAGATGATCCATCTTCAATCATTGGTAACTGGCCCAGCTAAACTAATGATAGCTGGTTATGGTGCAAACGGCGACACATACGAACTAGCACTACAACGTCTTCGTGAAAATTTTGGCAATACCAATAGAATTGTCAACTCTTTTTTGCAACGTCTTGCAAATTTCAAACCTCCAAATCTGGCTCAACCAGAATCATACATGCAGTTTTCAGCTTTTCTCCTAACTTTAGTGGACACTTTTGAGCAACTTGGTTTTGTTCACGATATTTGTTCTACAACAAACTTGAACACTGCTCTGGCAAAGCTTCCCGACCCTGTGAGATTAGAATGGAATCGCTTCGTCATCGACAAAGACTACGATCAACCCTCCTTGAGACATCTAGCACAATGGTTTCAACGGTACGCACAGGCGTGTCGCGACATGCCTCCGACAGGTTTCCGAAACCAAAACAATAACAATTTTAACAATTCTTCTGGAAACGCTAAACACCCTAGTGGTTCCCGTTTCAATGGTTTTACTACAAATGGTGTAGGAAATCAAAATCAGCGCTTTAACCATCAGGGAGATCAACAAAACTCTCGTGCTCAGAATAATGTAAACTCGAATGCTTGTCCTAGTGGAGACACCTGTGGACCTCTCTACAAATGCGAGCACTTCAAAGCTTTAGACCCTAAGCAACGAAAAGAGCATGCCCGAAAAATGCACTTATGCTTTAACTGTCTAGGGAATCATAGGTTTACTGACTGCAATTCGAAATCGCTCTGTCGAACCGATAATTGTGGTAAAAAACACCACACTCTACTCCACGATCCTTCTGATACTTATGGAAAAAACCCTAGTAAAGCTGCAGTGAATCGCGCAATAGCTTGTCAGAGATCAGGTCAATCAGCTTTTGTACCAATCGAATTATCAAATGGTGATAAAACACTTTGTACCTACGCTTTCTTAGATAGTGGTAGCTGCGTAACTCTACTACTGGACTCAGTGGCAACTCAACTAGGCTTGGACGTCAATAAGAAGCTCTCACTTCCCATATCTGGATATCATGAGACCAAGTCAGTTCAAGTTACATCTGTGGATGTACAAATTAGACCATACAAAAGCACATCGACTCCAATGACGCTCGATGACGTACTCACGGTAGATGAAAATAATTTGGCCCCAGTTGATATTTTTCAACTAAACGCAATGTGCAACAATTTTCTACTTTTAAAGCATGTTAAATACCCGGACTTAAACGACAATAGCATATCGCTAGTCATCGGAAACAACAATCCAGAATATCATGAGATCAAAAATACCGTTTATGGCCCCAAGAATGTTCCCTGGGCTATCGAAACCCTTTTGGGATGGACATGCACAGGTCGGAACAAAACGCAATATAATTCCGTTCCATCTGTTCCGGTGAACTTCACACAAGTTCATTCACACAATAACTTAGATGAAAAATTATACCAGAAAGTTCTCAACTGGATGAAAATAGAAAACACAGGCATCGCTTCTTCAAAACGCTCGCACTCCAAATCGGATAAAAGAGCAATCGATATTCTCGAAAACTCTTGTACTTAAGTAGATGGTCACTATCAAATTGACCTTCTTTGGAAAGAGGATACTGATCTTCCAAATAACCGTTGGCTAGCTGAAAAGCAACTCAACAGCCTCGAATTTCGCCTTAAAAGTAAACCTGATTTAAGGGAAAAATACCGCGCAACAGTCATCACTGACTTAGAAAAAGGCTTTGTCACCAAAATAGATGCAAAACATGACACTGCAATCAAATCTTGGTATTTGCCGCATCATCCAGTGACAAATGTCAACAAACCAGACAAAGTTAGACGAGTCTCAAATGCTTCCAGCATTTTTCAGGGTAAATCCCTCAACTCGAGTTTGCTCAAAGGGCCCGATCTTTTGTGCAACTTAACAGGTCTCATAATTCGCTTTCGACAAAATAAAATAGCAATATCTGCTGATATAGATGCTATGTTTATGCAAGTGCTAGTCAGCCCAAAGGATAGACCTTTTCTAAGATACCTTTGGAAAGAAAATGGTAAATTAGAAACTCACGAATATACACGACACATTTTCGGTGCCACAGACTCACCATGCGTGGCTTGCTACGCAGTACGACGATGTGCATCAGACAGTAAAAACGACTTTCCTCTGGCTTCTGAAATCATTCAACGGAATATCTACATGGATGATTTGTATGTCACTTCGTCAACGGTAGAAGAAGCCCTCCAACAAATGACACAACTACGAGGATCTTTATCTGGAGGTGGGTTCAACTTGAATAAGTGGAACTCAAACAGTAAACCATTCCTGGATTCAATTGATCCAAATATTTTAGTCAGCCCTAATGATCCAACGCCTAAACATCAACGAGTTCTCGGTGTTCACTGGAATACCAACACTGACTGCTACTTCATCGATAACAAAAAGTTTGTAAAAATTCTACGTATTGGCATTGCTACGCAACGGAAACTCCTGAAGTATACCGCTTCTTTATTTGACCCACTCGGAATAGTGGCTCCATTGACAATTCGGATTCGAAAAGTTCTCCAATCTGTTTGGTCACAAGGTGTTAAGTGGGATACTCCATTAGACACGGATAAACTTCCCGATTTCAAACTTTGGGTAGACGAAATGGAAAATTTCGAAACTGTTTCATTCCAAAGGAACTTCTTTGATAAAGAAAACCCTGCTTCAATCCAGCTTCACACGTTTTGTGATGCATCAGAATTCGCTCTCGCTGCTGTTTGCTACCTAAGAATAGTCTACAGCGACGGCTCCACATCTTTGAAGTTTATAATAGGAAAGACAAGAGTCGCTCCTATGAAACGTGTTACAATTCCCAATCTCGAGTTGCAAGCTGCAGTATATGCTGCCCAACTATCGCTCTTTGTTTCAGAGGAAATTGACCTCAAAGTTGAAAAAACTTATTTCTGGTCTGACAGTACTACTGTTTTGTATTGGCTGCGAACACCTGAAATACGACACAAAATTTTCGTCGCTAATCGGCTTCAGAAAATTTTAGACGTTTCTAAACCTGAACAGTGGTTTCACGTTCCAACTCTGCTAAATCCTGCTGACGACGGTACCAGAGGATACATTGCTTTAGAAATGACCTCAAGCTGTCGGTGGCTACTAGGACCGGAATTTCTGTTGAACGATTCTTCTCAATGGCCTTCACAGGAAAACATTCGGCTTGAGAACATTCCTGTATTCGTTACTTCATTAGAGGCTAAATTTGAGCCTATATTTGACATCAAACGCTTCAGCAACTGGAAAAGACTAATACGGACAGTTGCATACTGCTTCTTATTCGCAGAAAATCTCAAACGGAAGATCAACAAACAGTCGAAGGTCGATCTTCAACTCTTGCATCTAACGAAATCGCACTTTCTCATAATTAAAACTGCCCAAAGGACAGATTTTGTCTCTGAAATTTCAGACATCAAAAAAGAAAAACCAATTGAAGGCAAAAGTAGACTTCGAACATTAGCACCGTTTGTGGACAACTTCGGTATCCTGCGTTCTCGTGGACGTCTCACGCGTGCCCCTATCATGCTATCAGCTAGATATCCAATCATTCTCGCTGGTGAAAACCCCAATGTTCGCCTGCTGTTAGCTAACATCCATGTTCTACATTCCCACTGCGGAAAGGAACAAGCAATGGCCATAGCACAGGAAAACTACTGGATTCTTCGCTGCCGCGTCATGCTGAAAAGTATCATACACAGTTGTATACCCTGCAGAAGAATGCAACAACAAGTCGACTACCCTCAGATGTCAGATCTTCCAATTGATCGACTGCCATCAAAAAATCATTTTCCTTTTGCAACGACTGGATTGGACTACGTTGGACCTTTTCCCATCATCCTTCAAGGAAAACAATACCAAGCGTATATTTTACTGTTCACATGCTTACTGATCAGAGCTGTGCATCTTGAAATCTCATTAGGACTATCGACAGACAGCACTCTTCTTTGTATCAGACGCTTTTTTGCCCGGCGAGGAAAACCATCGAAAATGGTTTCTGATTGTGGGACAAGTTTTGTGGGCTCCAATTCTGAGCTGAAGAAATGTCTAGACAACTTGGAAAAGAACAAAGAATTTGTGGAAAGCATCAATCAGCTGGACGTATCACTCGAATGGAAATTCAACCCTCCTGCGGCCCCTCATTTTGGTGGTTCTTGGGAACGACTAGTTCAGATATTTAAACTTTCCCTGTACAAAGTCATCGGATCAAGAACACTCTCCTATGAAACACTGGCTACTTTCACGACCGAAATTGAATCAACCATGAATTCACGACCTTTAAACAATGTGTCTGACGACATCAAAGATGATCTGCCTCTCACTCCCAACCATTTCCTTCTTGGTCGTGGAACTCCAAATTTACCGCCTGGTATCTTCAAGGACAAGGATTTATCTCTGTCAAAATCATGGAAAGCATCCCAACTACTCGCAGATCACTTCTGGAATCGCTTTCTTCGAGAGTACTTACCAGGTCAGCAGAAACGATCAAAGTGGACTTCTGCGACTTCCAATTTGCAACCCGACGACATGGTCTGGATGTTGGAGGATTTTACACCTCGTGGACTGTGGCCTCTTGCTAAAGTGGTGGAAACCTTTCCTGGACAAGATGGAATAGTCCGCTCAGTGAAGCTGAAAACGCCAACTGGATTCAAAGTTCGACCTGTGGTCAAATTGAGCCGCGTTTTCCCAGTTTCGCAGTAACCAAGCTCCAAATAGCTAACCAACCAAATAATCACGCAACTCAGCCTTCAACATATCAACTCGACAAAGATGAACAAATCTACGACTCGTCAATTCAACTAAGACAATCAGCTCAACGATAGACAAACCAAGATGAAGATGAAAAAGAACAATTTCTGGTTCCCTTATCTACTGGTTCCCTTATCTTTGTATTTTACCGTATCCTTACTATTTTATTCAATACTTTATTTGCAAGCTCTGCAAATGTGGGCGGGTGTTAATTGTAAACAATTAAGGTCACCTTTCTCTCAACTTGACTTTTGACATTACAGCCAAGCTGACTCACACGTTTCTCTCAACTTTTCAAAAACAGCATGACTTACAAGGAAATGACAAACTTTCAGGTAAAATAATGTTTCAATTTATACGAAAACTCGGGATTAATATCAACTTTTCTGAATAACCCCCTTATTAACAGTTCCCCTTTTCTAACGTTCGCCTTTTAGTATTCCCCGTACCATGTAATATAATATCCCTATTTATGATATTATATTTACCTTAGTTTTATCCCTGATTTACTATTGTATTATTTTTCATGTACTTACTCAACTGATGCCCAACTGCATGGAACTCCTTTGACTCAACCCTTAAAACTACCCTTATTAACAATTGGTGTACTACTCTCCTCAGGTAATTTACCCAATTATTATAAATGTTATTAGCATCGCAAATTGCAAAAGAATCATCCGAATTGAATGCTGGGTGGAAGATTTTATCGTGGTCTATCTGAGAGGGAGGATTCCTCCCGCCCACACTAGTAAAATCACAGCGTTCGTTGAGTTAAATCACTAGTAAAATCAAATGCAAATTGTTAATGGAGCTTCTGTGTTTAGAAATCGCGATTTTTTGGTGGAATAAATTTTAAGCCATCAAATTTGAGCATTATGATCCAATTTTCAAAATAATTAAGATATAATTTATAGGCCTTATAACAAAAGAAATCTCTATCACTACCCCCCCCCCCCCTGTGAAATCTATTAAAAAATAACATCATCCCTATAAAGAACTAATTCAACGGTTGAGCATATATATTTTTGCACCTAGTATAACGAATCTCCCCCTTTTGCAAAAGGGGGATGGTTAAAGAGATCCCAGAAGAGACCCTCCTTACTGACCTGGGTGTAGCTTTTCCGTGCATATATCTTTAGCATTGCAAAAAAGAGGTGGATCATCTAGGAATGGAATGAAGGCACTCTTCAAGTAACTGACTGTGAAGTAAGCCTCAAGCAGAGATCGCGGATAAAAAGGATGAGTCTTGGAGAACTGGCCCAAACCACTGGTTCCAATTAGGTCCCCTTGCAGAGCTGGCTCCTTGCAGATGGGCAGAATTTTTTCATCAGGGTCTGAATAGATGAAGACATTTTGTCGAAAAAGTTTATTTTTCCGGTTCTTAAAAATTTTCAAGTTCGTCTTATTATTCCAGTTTCTCAGACTTCTTTCAGCAAAGCATTGAATATAAAGTATACAAGAATGCTCGTATCAGGGCGAAGCCCTGCATGTTCCGACTGCCCATTAAGTTTTATGGAGCAGTAACATCATTAAAAAAATAAAAGTAATAAAACAAAATGAATTTTTTTTTCTCGAAAATTCGAAATTTTTTAAATAAAAATCATCCCCCCACACGATATATAAAGTACTAAAGGATAGATTTCGCTTCTTGTAACAAATCAATTATGGCAAATAAGCTTCATTAAACCAATTTTGAACAATTTCTAAGACGGATTAACTCTCCGCTTACGCGTTAATAGCGCGAAATATATCGCGCGTTAACTGTCCCAAATTGGCCAAAATGGCAACCTTTAAACCCCCATAATTTTACGAAAAATGATCACAGGTGAAATATCTTTTCAAATTTGAGCTCAGGACAACAATACCTTTCGAATGATGTAAAAAATTCCGTCAGAAATGGCTAATTAAAAAGTCGAAATTTGTCTGAAGAAAAAAAACCCAACCCGAGCACAAAAATTCCGTTACTTTCGTATCGAAAGTCGGAACAATAACTCCCTTCCGCATCATTTTAAGAAGTTTTTTTAAAATCAAATTGAGGGCAGTATTATTGTTCCGGCTTTGAAAAAAACTACGGATTGTTTGTGTTCACATTGTGTTTATTTTCTCCAATCAAAATCCGACTTTTCAACTTTGCATTTCTGGCAAAATTTTGTAAATGCTACTTGAATTATTTTGATACTTTGGCCTCAAAACTAAAAAGATATTCAACCCATTTTTTGTGAAGTGATGTTTCGTGCTGTTAACGCGAAAGCGGAGATTTGAGCCGTCTTAGAAATTGTTCATAATTGAAATGAGGCATGCATTTTGAGCTATTTAACACTTTGAAATTTGTAAAAAAATATCACTTTCGACTTTACACGTGGAATTTGTTATTTTTCTTTCCTTTTGAAACTGTTCGCAAAACAGCAATTTTTTTCTATATATCGAAGATGCCTAATTATTATTCATTAGTTCAGATCCTCTCTATAAATTTGAAGCAATCAGAAAACTTTTGTTCCAATTTTCGATACGAAAGTAACGGAATATTTGTGCTCGGGTGGGTTTTTTTTTCTTCAGACAATTTTCGACTTTTTAACTAGCCGTTTTTGACGGAATTTTTTTATATTATTCAAAAGCTATTGTTGTCCTGAGCTTGAATTGGAAAAGATATTTTACCTGTGATCATTTTTTGTAAAGTTATTGGCCTTTAAAGATTGCCATATTGGCCAACTTGGGACAATTAACGCTCGATAATTTTCGCGCTACTAACGCGTAAGCGAGATTTAATCAGTCTTAAAAATCGTTTCAAATTGGTTCAAGGAAGTTAATATGCCATAATTGATTTGTTAATAGGCGCAAAATTTATCACTTTGTACTTATTAGGACGTGTGGGGGGATGTTTTTACATAAAATCTCAAATTTTTTCAAGAAATTTTTAAATTTTTTTTTATTACATTGAAATTTTTCGTCTTATTAATGATCCATAGACCTTAAAAGGCAGTCGGAACTCTCAGGGCTTCGCCCTGATACGAGCAGTTTTGTTTGTTTTTGGTTTTCTTATTTTTTTGTCGGTACTTTCTGTGCTACTTGCTCATAGCCAAAACACTTGGCGAAAACGTTAATTATATAATTGCGACCCGAATTTTTATGCCTAAAATGATGTTTTATTGGGTGTCTAGGAAGGGGACTATAGAAGGTTAGATTTGCCATGGTACTGATATCTTATCAACATTCACCCCCCTAAAGAGAACAAATCATAGTCCTTCAAACTCATTCAGTTTGGAACAAGGTCGAGGGGGTTGTTTCTACAAGGTAGGGACCAACTGATTGAACACTTTCAGCCAATCTTAACCGTTATAAAGTTGAGAAAAATTGAACTATAACGAAAAAGAAACAAGTTAGTCCTCTAAATAAAATGGTGTCCCAAAATTGCAGAAGGAAACTACAGCATTCAACACAACCCATTTGAATGTTCAAAATAAGCTAAAACAAAACAAAACGGTTCAATTCACTCAAACTAAAACATCATTTTTTCCGGTATGATAATGTTTCAGCACTGATGAACGCCCCCTGCTAGATAGAAGACGCATTACAAACCATTTCTCAAGGATATGAAGAAAAGTGGGTAAAATGATATAATGAATCGGCACGCTAGATTTAAAATATCATTTTACAAAATTTTCTTTGTATCCTCGAGAAAAAATGTTTCTAATGCGTCTTCTATCTAGCAGGGGGCGTTCAAGAGTCTGAAATATTACCATACCGATAAAACTCATATTTTGGTTTGAGTGAAATGAACCGTTGTGTAATATTTTAGCATACTTTGAACTTTCATATGGGTTGTGTTGATTGCTGTAGTAGTTTCCTCCAGCAATTTTTGGGACACCATAGTAGAGAACTTATTTGTTTGTTTCCGTTGACCCCAGAAGCAATTACAGAAGTTTTTTAGTCTTCGGAAGTCCTTGTTATAGAAAGCTCTGCACTCTTGCACTGAACCATCCATCTAGCAATATTTGAAACTTCATATACAGTGCTGATTAAAATTATCCGGACAAAACGAACAAAACTTGAATTTTCAAACGCGTTTTTCTCAAATTGGGTTAAGATTAGACAAAAAGTGAACAAAACAAAAGTTGCTTAGAATTTCAGCAGAATTATTATGATGTAATTTTTTCTCCGAAATTCTCAACCAAAATTTTACCCCAAAAATGGGTCATTTTGGCTTCTTTTTTCAATTAATCAAGAATTACGCTGAAACTATTTTGTTAATTGATGAGAATATTATATCATTAGAAGCCTCTTACGCAGTCCAACAAAGTTTAAGAAGGGATAAATCTCCAAAAACCAGTATAAGAGAAAAAATTTTCACTTGATAATAAATAAATGTGATTTTTACTATATAAAACCCAGAATCTTTGCTTAAAAACAAATTTTACACTATTTGCTCAATTTTTTGGAGATTTATTCCCTCTTAAACTTTGTTGGGCTGCGTAAGAGGCTTCTAATGATATAATATTCTTATCAATTAATAAAATAGTTTCAGCGTAATTCTTGATTAATTGAAAAAAGCCAAAATGACCCATTTTTGGGGTAAAATTTTGGTTGAGAATTTCGGAGAAAAAATTACATCTTAATAATTCGGCTAAAATTCTAAGCAACTTTTGTTCTGTTGTTTTTTGTCTAATTTTAACCCAATTTGAGAAAAACGCGTTTGAAAATTCAAGTTTTGTTCGTTTTGTCCGGATAATTTAAATCAGCACTGTATATTCATTCAATTTATTGTGTAATAGGTAAATTTTGATTTTAACGACCCGGAACTTTTGGCTCATTCAACGACTTCCGCGATTTCATTCAGCATTTAGAATTATCAGTTGAAATGTATTCAAAACTAATTATTCAACTTTCCGTTCCTCCATCAAAAATATTTCTAGACTTTTATAAAAAAAAAATTGAATCGTTACCATAGTTATCGCTGTTTCTGGCCCAGATCAAACCTAGATAAAAATCAAAACAAGACTGCTCGTATCAGGGCGAAACCCTGAATGTTCCGACTGCCTTTTAAGGTTCTATGGAGCAGTAATAACATCAAAAAATTAAATGTAATAGTATAAAATGAAAATTGTTTTTTTTTTCTATTACTTGAATGAAAATCATCCCCCCACGCGCCATATAAAGTACAAAAGGATAGATTTCGCTCCTGGTAACAAATCAATTATGGTAAATAAGCTTCTTTCAACCAATTTGGAACGATTTCTAACACGGATTAAGTCTCAGCTTACGCGTTAATAGCGCGAAATATATCGCGCGTTAATTGTCCCAAATAAGCAAAAATGGTATTCTTTAAACCCCTTAACTTTACGAAAAATAATCACAGGTGAAATATCTTTTCAAATTTGAGCTCAGGACAACAATAGCTTTCGAATGATATAAAAAAATTTGTCAAAAATGGCTAGTTAAAAAGTCGAAATTTGTCTGAAGAAAAAAAAAACCAGCCCGAGCACAAATATTCCGTTACTTTCGTATCGAAAGTCGGAACAATTACTGCTGAAATATCTCTGAATCAGCACTGATAAATCAGCTCTGATTTAGCGCTAAGCCATCTCTGAAACAGCGATGAACTTTGGAGTAAGCGCTTAACTATCAGCGCAGATTTTTGGAATAGCCATCATCACACTGAATCAGTTTGAAAAATCATCGCTTTTTCAGACTCTATTTAGTGACCACTTGTCCATGGTCACTACATTTTGCAGCTCTGATTCATTGTATAATGCTGAATCAAGGATGACTATCCCTGCGCGGTCGTCAACCCGGATTACTTTGAATTTAAGTTTTGCATTTTTCTCCTATTCTTTCGCTCTTCTTAGCCAAAAGATGTAAGAAGATGGGAGCTTACGAATGGATTTCAAGAAAGTTTGAGTATTTCCAATAAAGCCTGGCTGAACGGAGATTATCCGAAAATTTGTTGAGTTTGTATGATAACAACTTCGCTTATCGCCACGAATACTCGCGAAAACTGGAATAAAAAAGTTATCGATTCCAGCTAAACTTTTGCGTTTTGACTCGAAATTTAAAGAGAAAAATCTTGAAACTACCTTTAATTCTTTTCATAATGGTGCATATAGCAGCATAGAATCATCGTTAGCATCAACAAATTTAAACGTTGAATTTAAATATTTCAGCAGAAATGAACTATTGAAAAATTGTGTGAACTATCTTACCGACAATGGGATACATTGTTCTCATAAGTGCAATCCAACTGTCAGTCGTCCGGCTTTGATCTCTAAATCAAACGCGAGTTTTTAATCAGCCCTGCCTGCGGGTTTATCAGTCAACAGTTTTTGATCTACCGACTTCGAAACTGTTCTAAAATGGCACTTTTATAATAAAAACTCTTCAAATTTATCCTAGATTTGAGCGTTTGTTAAAGTTGTCAAGAATATTTTCTCAATTGTTTAGAAAACACCCGAAAACGCCATTTATTGGCTTCTTTGAACGGTTTTGAATAAAGTTTGTCTTTCCGTGCCCCCTGAATCCTCCCCTGGGAAAGATTGTGTTGAGTTTTTCTAAACAATAAAATAATTGATAATGAAATAGCTAACTTTTGAAAATCAGTTACAGTAGACTAACATCTGAAATACCTTTGCGATATGTAGAGAGTTTTGATACCGAATGCGTGAACTCTGTGGGTAAGACTGGAGAAGTCGCCAACCTCTACGAAGAAGTCGACTTCTGAAGCGCAAAACATTTGACGTCATTATTGGCATGTCTAAAAGACTTCGATGATGCTGATATGGGGGTGGGGGGGGGGGGGGTGGGTGGCGTGGGAGGTAGAAACTGGTTTTTTGTCAACTCACTGATCCGAACTTAAGTTTTAAAGTTTTTAACAAATTTTAAGTAAAGCGATTAAGTTACGTTTTTTATGTGTAAGTTTGTCATTCAGGCTAAGAAAACGTCGTTTTAATAAAAATAAAACTGAATTTGAAGCTTCATTTAGCGCTTCCTTAAAGAAAAAATTTTGGAAATTTTTTAAAATACTTCTTCGAATTTCGGCTGTTATTTTTTTATTGAAAACAAATATTGTCAAGTATGCCTAAATGAATAATTTTTTTACGCGTTTGGGTACTTATCTGCAATTTAGTGCCATGAAATACAAAAAAAAAATGAAATTCAATTTGGATTTGAAATCTATTTCAAATATCTTTTTCAGTTTGAGAAATTTCAATAAGAAAATTTAGTGTGCTTACTACGTAGCTCCCAAAACTGCATTTTTCGTACGGCTATTCAAAAACAACTGAATGATGCGCTGGTGGTCTTTTTTGAGTTTTGTTAGTCTTCAGAAAGATATAATATGGTCATAAAACTGAACAAAAATTGTGAATGAGAATCCACCCGCCGCTCGCCTGAACAAACTCCAGCTCTTGTTCATTACAGCCTCATGTGCATAAGTATAATACAACCTCATGTTCTCAAAAAACTCTTGGGGTGATTTTGGGAAAAAGACAAAAACCTAGGACAGCTTTTGTTACTTCGGTTATTTTTCCACCTAATCTGTGATTTTTGCATGTAAATAAAAAAAACAATCACAAAATTTTCACTTAAAAATACATCTGTTAAAATGTTCTTTTTTAAAACTAATTTTATTAACAATTATAAAGAAATAAGAGTAATGAGTGATTTAATCTCAAAGTTGAAACGCTAAAAAGTGTGAGAGAGAGAGAGAGAGCATTCTCTCCGTCGCAGAGAATGAAGGTACCAAGGTCAAATGACAAATATCGGTCAAAGTAGTTAAAAGTAAAATTGATTATTGAACAGATCTTCACAACATTCCTTTAAGTAGGAAAAAAGTAAATTGAAAAAACAGCAACTAAAGAGGTGAATGCTGATTTTCTCCTGACCAAAGAGGGGAGTCAGAATTAAAAAACAAGTCAAGTAACAATAGAGTAAAGATTTTTTTTCATTTCAGCCCGATATCAAATTTTCAGCTCTGCATCGAATAAATATCGGTCTGTGTCTACCGTTACCTCGAACTCGTCTATTGTCATTCAAAGTGATTTTTCAGTTGCTGATAGTGATGGTACGTCGTCGGTATTCATTTCTGTTTTGCATGTCATTCCATGTATTTGTGTTGTTGTCAGCTGTTTCGTTGTTAGCTGCTTCGATTGTATATCTATAAAATCTATAAATAATTGTTGACTGGGAAAATTAGGCGGGCCATTGTAACGACTAGATTTGCGTAATAAGGTGTTATAACCATTGATAACTATTTTACTGTGGTATAGTTAATGCATCGCCCGTAGAGTCTTTGATTTCGTAGCTGAAAAATCAACTGAAGTCTCCGTTAAGGGTCTTGACGAGCGTTGATTCGATGGAATATGCCCGTCTTGACCTCCAGGGCCGGGCGCTGGTGTTCTACTGTCCTTGGATTTGCTGGCATAAGGCTGATTGGGCAGTATTCCAGAGGAGATATTTCCATGCCATTGAAGCCAGGTTCTTCTACATTTTCAATTTTTACTCCATTTAGCGTAAAATTGAAAAAAATATGTCTGAATTGGTTCTTCACTTCAAAATAATTGAAAAAATGCTTGCCAATGGTATTCCTATCAGGGAAGTATCCATTTCCAATCACTAATGTTGAATGAACCCGAGGGAATATACAAGGAGTCACCACAATCTAATTAACCTGTGGTAGGTTTGGTCTTCATACTGCAAGGAGGTTGTCTTCTAGATGGTTTGGGAGAAGAATTCTGCGAGGATATTGTTGTCTGAGATTGCCAGTTTTATTCTTTTCCGAATTTGGAACCAGGTCTCCAAGAATTCTTGGCTGTTTGTTTTGTAGTGTTCCGTTTGGTACCTACTGCAACATTATGGTTGGGAAACACTGAAAAATGAATGTTCCTTAAAAGGTTCTCTAAGTTGAGCTGACTCCGATTTTCGTGAGGTAATGTCAGATTTTGTGATGAATTTCCGCCAGGGAAATTAATCGTAAATTTAGTTGAACTTATGATTTTTCGCGTTCAATTTCCTGTAGAATGGATTCCAGATTTGTTTTTCATTTTTCGCAGAAAAATATCCTTGAATGGAACTTGGAGTAGAGATTTTTGACGTAGAAGCTTTCGAGGTTGAAGGTTTCCTTTTTCCACAAACATTGATTTGTCTTATCGATGGCTGAAACCTTGTAGCCTACTTCGATCCTAACATCAACATTCCGTTCCAGTCTCTGTTTGCTCAAAATCGTTTATTTTGCCAAATATTGCATTTGAAAATTTATTAGATGCGAGTGGAATCCAACTTATTTTGGATTTTCGTTGGTAATGAATTCCGAAAAGCAGGCATTCTGTTTCTGGTTGATATGACGATCATAAGTTCCAAATAAATTTTGAAAGAACCTCTTGTATTTTTTTTTTAGTTTTTGTAGTTGTCTTATAGCTCTTGTATTCTCAAAAGTTTGAAAATGTCGAGTTCGCCAAAAAAAATCCAAATTTAACTCTTCATTCGGTTCAAATTAGAATAGAAGTTTGCTTCTAGTGGACTTTGGGATAATATTTCATAACATTTTTTACCAGTTTTTTACATTCATAACAATTTAGACAAAGAAAAAAAATTGGCCATTGAAGTGTAATCAGCAGAATTATTGTGATAGATACTCATTCCCAACTGGCCCTGATGGAATTTGTGTAATACCCCCATAACGGCCTTTCTGAGGTTAAAAGTAATAACTAGTTTGCGATCAATATATAACATTCCTTTGGCGTATAATGAAACAAGGAACCGCAAAAAGATGAAATTAGCAATCAATTTCTACAGTTTGTCATTTACACTCTGTTTTGAGTTGTTTTACTATGGGACTCAAAAATTAATATTCTTTTGTTGGAAGCGCAGTAAGTTTTTCGTTAAACCGAGATTTCAAGTCCTAGGTCTTTCAAGTAACTTCATGTTTTCACCTCATTTTCAACTCTTGACTACTAGTTTTTAGCAAACAGCGACGTTGTTTACAAAATTCACAATCGAGTCTATTAGTGTTATTACGTAATCTTGCGTAATTTGATTTTTCCAATTTTGAACCAATCGCATTGCAGTTTGGTTTTTGACTATTCTTAGAAAAATTTGACATATTGATTTTGTCAACTGTCGCTAACACAAGCTCCTCATTAAAAAGACATGAGGATATCGTATTTCCAGATGGAATTCTTGATAAAAACTGTGAACCCTCTGTCTTTTTCTGCCGATTGTTCTACAGAAGGTTTTGTTGGTAAAAGTCGATCATTTTGTGTTGTTAATCTACTATGATAGGTTTTGTTTCCATGATTTGTTAAAAGAGCTGAAACTAGGTCTTTGTGATTGATAATATTCCTTATATTTGAACTGTAAGAGTAGCTTTTGCCCTGAGTTTTCCACTGAATTTCTATTTCATTCGTCGGATACTTTGTGTCGCGAAGAATTTAATTTCATGAGGCGATTGTTACAGTTTTCCAGTCAACCCTAAGGAGTTGTTCCAGATTTGCGCCCGATCTGTTATAAAATGCATCTGTCTTGGCTCATATTTTTAATTTAACGATGAAGTGTATCTTTTCTGTTAAACTATTAGCTTCTTGTTTATTTTCCAGTAGAAAAATGATTTCTTAATCAGTAAAGAGCTTCCCAAATTTGCTAAATTAGGTAAAAAAAATTGATGTACTTGTTTGAAGAAACAAAAACTCATCCCAAATAAAAAAATTTGAGATAGGAAAACCTTTAAAAGCTTTGCTTTCATCAACCAATGGCAAAATGCTTTATTCCGTTATTTCGAATCCCAGCAACTCTGGGTTCTGAGTTTTTAGATTGCTTCTTTGTGTTAAAAAAAACTTTCTTTGAATGCAATAAAAACGTCTTCAATATAGCAGTCCGTAAAAGTTTCCGTCCCAATAATTGAGTCGATGACTTTTTAAAGTGCATATGGCCTATCGCCAAATTCTTAAACTCCGGCTTAAAATTGATAGATCTTGCTGCCTACTAATCTAACATTGCATTGATTCCCGGTAATTTTTTCTAAATAAAAGTAATTATAAACGTTTATTAGGCCAGGGCCTGAAAAACAAACTTCTCCAACGGGAGGCAATGTTTTCAATCAACTCGTATGTGTTTGGTTTGTGATATGTTTTTTGTATCTGCTGATTGATTAATTTTTAGTCTGATGTCTGTTTGTTGCATTTATCCTAATTACAAGTGATGACGATCAGGCTGATGAAAATGCCCTTGACACAGTTTTCTTTTTTTTTGAGAAGACCTATTCATTTAAGTCAATTTAAATCTGTTCTTACTGGTTCTACCTTTTAGCTGTATTAATTTCAGTGGTTCATGAATATGAGCAGTTTGCAATTTTTTCAATTCGTTGAACTTTTGAATTCATTTTCTGTAAACAATTGAATTTCATTTTCTTCATCGCCCATTGAAACAGTTTCCATGTACTTACGGGGTCTTTTTGGTCTGTGAGGAAGGGAAAGGTTCCTGCGAGATATCTATTCCCACTTTAAACAGGTAATCGTTCCAAGAAGATTCCTTTCGGAAGTTATGAGGAAGTGGCATTCGTCATGAAACCATCCATTTGAGAAAATTGGGATTACTAGTTTTCCTATGATGTTAATTAATTGTCCATGGACCCTCAGTTTTTCTTTGGTTGATTCTTCCACCGTATAGATTTTCAGGTAGGGCTATCCTAGTTTCAAACTTTGAAGGACATTTTTTTGAGAAAAAAAAGCTGAGCTTGACGAACCTACTTGCATCTTCAAAAAAAAACTTTTTCTTTTTCGAGGCAATTTTGTAGTAATTTTAAGAATTATTTCCGTCGTTTTGTAATTTTGAAGATTGTAGTGATATTTGTTACAGAATAAGAATTATTGCTCTGTCCGAGTTCTGACCATGCACTGATCACATCAAAACATTCCCTCAGCAGGGTCTCTGCTTACATCCAGTGCTTCCGATGGTTCATTTTCTTCCCGTATTTACAGTTTGAGTATCCACGATACTTACATTATTACGACCAGCGTTACAAAGTCTGGTAGATTGACATCTGGGAAAACTGTTAAGGATTGCTCTGAAAATATATCGCAGTTTTTCACACAGCTGTTGTTGCGTTCTAAGTTATGCGTAGAATCTCTTTTGATAACAAATTGAATTAAGCTTTTTGTAGAGAAGATCCGTTGTATTTGAAATTGATTGCCATCCTCGAAAGGTTTGTAGTTTAGTTTTATCTATGAATGCGACGCTTAAAGCTACATTGGGTGTAGAGTTTTATTTCAAGTTTTCGCTGATTATCAACATTTTATGTTACTTATGAAAATGTCCCTGATCCATTCAACTTCTCCTGCGGAGATATCGCAATTTTTTCGCCATCTTGGCAAAAGCGCTCCAGAATTACTCTAAAGATTCTCAGTTGCGTTGTATTTAATTAAATAACTGGTGTATTGTAAAAGTGACATTAATTTTACCGACATAAACAGTTGCTTAATGATATCAAAATTTTTGAACGAAATTAGTACGATTTTGAATTCTATGAATTTTGTCCGAAAAAACGTTCATTTTTTTTCCTAGTGCAAGGATTAACATCAATCGCAATTTCTTGTGCGACTTATGTATTCGAATTTCATTTTAATGTTTTGACTCGGTTTGGTTGAATCTAGTTCTTCATATGTGAGTTTCTGCAATTCTTGCGTTTTTTTAGTTTAAGTTTCGCCCTCTATCGGATATTCAAAAAGAGGAAATTGAGGGTTTTGTATAACTATCTAATTTAATATATTCTCGATATTCATATTTTTGTTTGCAAACACTGATTCACAACACCACCGCGAATACCGAAACTAATACAACCTAATGAGAATACAACCTGCCATTCGAAATCAATGGCTAACCAACTTTTATGAAATTCCATAAACTTTTTTTTTTATAAAATGTCTATTTTCCTCAAAGTGGTGGGAAACTGGAGATAATTTGATTAAAAGAGCTATGTTTTTAGTGAGTTATCATTTAATTAGAAAAAATTGAATACCGTCATTAATTAAAATTTGTTATTATTCCTTCCGTTCAAGGATATTAAAAATTTGCATTTAATTGTATTTTAATTTTTTCTTATATTTCAAAAACACCAGTAGTCATCAGAAAACGTCAAATGGGTTATCACAGTAAAAAACTGATCAACGACTGCCTATACTTGTGTGTGAAGTTTTGAACATTGTGACTGCCCTTTGTGGTCAATTAAACAGTTTTTTTTTGTAAACAAAACATTCGAAAATGAAAGAACGCATGTTTCAAAAACTTTTTCATTCATCCCCAACTTTCAACTAAACTACTGCTCTTATCAGATAGAGGTCCCATTTGTTCTAGCGGCCTTTTAAGGTCTACTGAGTAGTGCTCGATTTAAGAAAAATTGAATATTTTTTCCAAAAAAAAATAAAATTATTTTCACTCGGCACGTTTTTTTTCTAAATCCCTCCGCACACTTTTTCAACTACTTAATATTTCATTTTATATATAGTAAAGTACTTAATAGACCGAAAAGCATGTATCAATTCAATTACGAATCATTTTCTAGACGGATTAAACCTCCGCTACGCGTTAATAGCATGAAACATATAGCGCATGAACTGTACCAAGTTGGCTAAATTGGCTAAATTCGCAGTCTCTGAGCTCCAGAATGGTTCACGGGCAAATATATTTTTTAAATTTGAGCAAAGACACAAAATTTTTTCGGATGGTTTAAAAACTTTGCGTCAAAATTTCGCTAGTTAAAATGCCCAATTTTTCCGAAAATGTTCAGAAAAAAACAACCCGAGCACAATTACTCCGCCACTTTCATCAAATGTCGGAGTAAAAAAGATGTTTTTAACGTCTCGTACCCTTTCTTTACCAAATGACTTGCTTCTTTTCAGTTTGGAACGCAAAAATCCTCCGCTTACGCGTGATAAAAGAGCGAAATAAATAGCTCATAAATTATGCCAAATTAGATAAATTGGCAATTTTTAAACACTCGTTACTTCAAAAAATAATATGACAGCTGAAGTTTTTTGAATTTCAGCTCGAGTCAACATGATTTTTTAGATCATATAATGCTTTTTAGATGGTATGAAAACATTTACCAAAAAAGTCGAAAACTGACTGAGTAAAAAACCTCAAAAGCATAAATATTCCATTTTTTTTGAAAGGCGGAACAATAAATGCAAGTTTTCCAAAGTTTTGTTTATGTGCCGAGAGCAAAATTGTTTCAGAGCCGAGAAAAAACGGTTTGAAAATATTGCATTGTGTATCTATTTTGATGGAAATTTTCTAAACTGTCGTGTGCATTTATGATTGTTATGTTTTATATACACCGATAGAATTTTACGTATAAGGCCATAAAGCCAAATTTACAAAATTAGCTCCCTCTTCATCCCCCCTAGCCCCCCCCCCCTCCCCATCCACTAAAACTTAGTCCATCACGATGTAGAAAAAACATAGGCAAATTTTTCAGCTATTAGTGAGCTCACCTGTTGCGTTTTTCATACACAATGCAGAACTGACAACCCAATGTTTATGAATCACAGTCGCCCCACAATAAGTCTGAGAGTGTAAAGGTCTCACGCGCGCAAAAAACTTCCGGTTGAACGTCGGAAATCCATTTATGATATTGGATGAAAGATGTGTTTTTTGACGATTTTCTGCTCGTAATTTCAAATTCGACAAAAGCAACAGAAATATCAGAAAAGTTGCGATCAAAGAAGAGTCAATTTTGATCATTTCACAAATGAAACAAAATAGTTCGGTTTGTTAGATAACCTCGGACTAAAGGATTCTAGAGTTAATATATAAGTTTGTTTTGGAGTTTGGAAAACATAAGAAAATGATTTCTATTTACAGATTTTGTTCTGGTCAGCAGTAGCTTCTGTCCGAAACGTTTAAATCATTCTTTGAACAAATCGGTCCACAGCGTGATTTTAGCGTTAAGCAAAACACCACTTATTTAAGCTGAATGATAAAAAAAACAAAGTACAACGTAGAAAAAAATTTAAATAAAACCAAGAAACAAAAAACCGGTTTTAATTAAAGTTTTAAAAAATTTTCTGTAAAAAAAAAATGTTTATCTGGGGTTATGGGCTTAGGTTTTTGGTTTTGGGGTACTAACAGTACTACTTTAAGTGTCAAAGTTCAGTTATTGACAGCTTAATAGGCTTTTAAGACCAATTTTATCTGCTTGAAAGTCCTTTTTTTTTCTTTTATTTCCATTTGAGGTTGCAGCGTTTGAAAATACCAATCCCTATTTGCAATTTGAAAATACCAATCCCTATCTGTAACTAAAAATGTTCGAGTAATATGTCTCGACATTGAGATTGCTTTTCTCATTTCGATCGAGGCCCACCAATCCGTGTTCCTTGCTTCAGGGCCTGGCAACATTACCCATCCCAGCGGTTCGCCGTGATGAGCTGTACAACTCGTATCTTGTACCTTTCTCTCGTGGATGAGTAAACAGGCTTAAAAATGAATGAGTAAACAGGCTTTAAAATAAATCATCAGTAGAATTCATTTACTGTAATTTATTTGTAGCACCTGACTATCCGTTTGCAGAAGCATTTGAAGTACGTGACTATACGTAAAAAAAAACATACTTACTCGAAGCTTTAGTTCATTATCCCAACCATAGTCCGATTTTAAACTATTAAACCTTTGCCGGACGATGAAAATGATACTTTTAGATTTCGCTTGAAACCTCATACATTCCACATATTTAAGCAATTGTATAAACCATTGAATTGTAAGACTGGCATTTTCTCTTTGATTAGAACTGTATGACTAGCGTTTTTCGATAAAAATTAAATCGCCGTTTTTTAATTCTTTATTTTGTTCCCTTTAATTTCCGTGTTTCCTAAAGACAATGAGTGTTGATAATAATTTTTCAAGTTCATAGAAAAACTTCATCATATCGTTATATTATGAAGTAGACGCCAACTTTTAAGCAGTGATAGGGAAAATCAATCCGTTCCTAACAGTTGGGGCAAAAACCTTGCTGAGTTTAATGTTTGTGCAATTCAATTAGCTGGAGTGCCTGGCACCGATTGGGGAAATTATCCGTTTTTATACAATTTAGAGCCACTAATTGGCCAAACTTGGCAAAACATATTGCTTATGATAAAAATTCTATGAGCAGAAAAAAGTGTTTATATTCTGATTTTATATGCAGACAACACTGTTATAACAAAAATAGCTAGAAACAGTGAGTTAAACGGTAGAAACCAGGAAGCAATGAACAAAACAGCATGTTGGTTATAAAAAAAACAAGCTGACCTTAAATGAAGATAAAACAAAAAAAAAACAATGATACTATCTAAGAAGAGCAGCAGAAAATCAGATGAACAAATGAATGGAATAACTATTGAAGAGAAAACAATCCTTCCGTTACTTAGCTGTTCAAATTCACTCTAAGCCTTCCTTTTTAGATCATATTACAAAAATTAAAAATATAATGTCGAGTTTTTGTGGTAAATATTACAAGTTGAGAAAATTTTTAGGTAAAGACCAACTACTGAAAGCATATAACGCTTATGTTTTATTTTCCCATTTTACAGTACGTGGTTTTGGCTTGTGCGTCAACAGGCAAAACTAAATTAGAAACTATTGAACCTAAAATTCAACGACTTCTGAAAAATTTTTGTTTTAAAAGAAGAACTGAAAACACAGAAGAAATAAGCCAAAAACGAAAACTGTACTTCGTAAAGAAATTACATATCTATGAATACTTAAAATTTTTTTGTTGAATTTCTGGTACCTTTGCATTCGAAGGGTAATCAAAAATCATTGAATGTTAGAGTTAGAAAACTTTTCAACTTTGTACTAATTACTACCTAGATTTTGTAACCTGGCTTCAGAGCTGCACAGAAAATCAATTACAAAACTTACAATTTTCAACTACACTTGATGATTCAAAAATTGAACAACGTTTTTTTGAAAGCTTAGGTAATTGCAAAAGCCGTCTCAAATATTTTGAACTACAGCGTTTAATTTTTTGCCCTGACAGAAGAAAAGCAGTTTGAATACACGTAGAGCTGGATGCTTATTTTGCATTACAAAAACTGCTTATCCTGCTTCCGAAGTAGAAATTGTGCGTTCGTTAGTACCATACCACTCGTATTGCTTCAATGAAATTGAATTTTATATCGACTATCTGAAAAAGGGTAGGAACTTTCTATTCGGGTGTGTTTTAGTTTTTTCTTTTTTTTTGTTTTTCTTGCAAAATCAGCTTCTACAAATAAAGTAGTGATTCATCAAGACCTTACAGTCGTGATTTGAACGACATTAATAAACTTAAACATTTTTGTCAGTATCGGGAAAAAAACCGGGTAGGAAATTTTTGTTTTTCGTCTTAATGCGAGCGATTAAAGCGAGCGGGCAGGCTTACGATACCCTAATTTAATGGCTTAAAATCCTTACTTGCTGAAATTAAAGCTTGATAACGTTTGTTTTTGGGTGTCGTAGTTTTAGATTAAAACAATTTCATTCTCGAAAAAAAATCATTTCACAAACGGTTATTCAGTAGATCGAAGTTGGTCCGAATAAAAAAACACCCCATATAATATTTCTGTCACTTTCTTGGAAAGGCCAAACAATCACTACTTACTACTGTGTTTGACTGGATACGAAAGAATTGATGAACGACATTTTCTCTTTACTGTAAAAAGTCTTCACTTTGCCAGGTAATCCAATCAGTGCCACTTGAGTTTGCTCATGGTGTTTTCGCTGGTGTATGAAACAACTCCCAAATATTCAGCAAGACGTTTTCAGATAGTTTTTTTTATGATTACCTTGTCTGTTAAAAAAAGCGTACGGTATTTCTTCTTCAAGATTGTAATTTCAAAAATTAAAACTCACAACCACTCAATTTTAAAATGTTGTTAAAGACTCAAGAACTCCCGAGTCGAGATTTTTCACCTAATTTGAAGCAAGATTTGAGCGGTTTGGGCGGTTTTTTTAGACAATTACGCTCAAAATCTTGCTTCAAATTGAGCGATTTGAGCGGTTTTTGAACGGTTTATCTAAAAAAAACGCTCAAAAACCGCGCAAGATTTGAACGGTTTTGAGCGGTTTATCTAAAAAAACCGCTCAAAAACCGCGCAAGATTTAATAATAAAAAGTCGACCACAGAGGGATTCGAAGATGCAATCTTCTGATTCGAAGTCAGACGCCTTATCCGTTAGGCTATGCGGACTTATTCTCTATTTGTACGCTGCCTAACGGATACAGAATAAGTCCGTTGTCTAATATTCGCTGTATTTGTTCTACTGAATATAATACAGCGAATCGTACTTGGTGATTCCCATAATCGTACTGGTGAGCACTGGTGATAAAAATATATCGCTACAAGGTGTAAAACCATAAATCCAATGAAAGGAGCAATGCTGATGACAAAATTTTTTCAAGTGTCGGTACATCGCTGAGTTTATCTGCTATCTTTGGTTGAGGTAGGGTCATAATTTAGGCTAAGGGTTGAGCTATTTCTACTAAAGATTATATTTTTCCGACTTCCGGTCCTTGCACATGTTTTTCGCGAGAGTTGCGATGCGAGGCTACGAACGCGGTTGTTTTAGCGAGAAGCGGTGTAGTGATGACATTATTGAGTAGTTTTGACTCAAAGTTTAACGTGTTCGTTGAACGTGAGGGGGTTACGTCGCGGGTTGGGGGTACGTTGAGGGGGGGGGGGGGGGTACGTTGGTGGGGGGGTTTGTTGGATGTTGGATACGTTGAGGGGGTACGTTGGGGGGAAGGAGTACATTGGCGGGGGGGGGGGTGGGGTTGTTGACGTAAAGAGCTGGTCAAAAATGCTGTTTTTGGGCACTTTTTGGAAAATTGCTACATATTGGTCGCCCCTGGATGAACGTGTTCGTTCGAGTTTTGCAGAGAAGAGAAACGTTGAGTCTGGGACCTCGACCCGGGAAGACCGCTCAAAAACCGCTCAAATCTTGCTTGAAAAACCGTTCAAAAATCACCGCAAGAAATGAGCGGTTTTTGAGCGGTCTTTTAAGCAAGATTTGAGCGGTTTGAGCGGTTTTTCCAAAAAAAAACGCCCAAACCACCCAAACCGCTCAAACCGCTCAAATCTTGCTGGAAAACCGCTCAAACCGCTCAAATCTTGAGCGGTTTTTGAGCGGGATCTCGACACGGGCTTTTTCGCTCGCAGCAGTCAAATGAAAGTTTCATAATCAACACAAGCATTAAAAACCAGCGGACTTAAAGTTATTCTCTTTGTCATTTGGAGATTTTAATTTGTTGAAAATCAACAAAGGTTTTTAGAACCCGCTCGTTCTTTTTTACATGCAGGGGCGGATTTAGGGGGGACGGGCGAACGCTCCCTCCCCTCAGTGATTCGACCCCCTACCGAATCAAAGAGTCCCCACTTTGTACTATTTTGCAATATCCACTTTTGATGATGGAATTTGAAAATTTTCTAAAGGCGCCTTTGGCGCTCGCCAGTATAAACTAATTTTGAGGGGGCAGCGAGCGCCAAAAAACCTCGTTTTTTGGTCAATATTTTGGAAAAAGTGCCTAAAAACCCCTTAGAATCCCTAAGAACCCTAAAAACCCGCAGAAATTTTGACCAAAATAGGGACAAAACAGTGCTTTGGTCGACCTAGAAAAAAATGATAAAACTTTCGAAAATTTCTTTAAAATCCGCCCCCCCCCCTCGAGTTTAGTTTCATGAACTCGTTCATTTAAAAGGGCCGTATCAATTGCTTGTTTTAATCAGTATTTAAGATGGCTTTGCTGAATTAGTTCATCCATTTTCGAATATATCATTATGAACGCAAACTGGGGCTTTGCCAGAAAACTTTCCAAAACAAATAATCATTCGGCTTATTACTTGCGGTAGCTTTTTCAAAAATTTTTCCCTGAACACAAAAAGCCAACCGCAAAAACCTATGAAAACTTTAACACATCAAATTTTTTTGTTTTTATCGACATTTGCTTAAAACTTTGAAAAATCTGGTTTGTAATTTATAGTGTTTTTCTGAGAATACAGTAAATTGGTGTAAAGGCAATTAAGCTTCTGATTCTTATTAAAAATAACATGAATTGAAATATGCTTTTGATTGGCATGGGATCAATATGATAAACTGTCCGGTCGCCGAAAACGAGCATACCACAATGATGTTGGCATCCGACATAAAATAGGGAATGCCAGAAGGAACTATTGCACCAATGTTTTGTCAGCTGTCATAGGCATGACGTTTGTTATCCTGATTTTATTTAACTTCAAAGAATTTTACGTTCAAAAACTTTAGTTGAAAAAAATTATATAAAAATTTATATTTGAAAAAAAAAATAACGCGGTTACATCACATTTTTGTCAACTTGACTTCCATCCAATTAGTTGCAAAAGCATTTCAACTCTATTTACAGTTTTTTGCCGTAAATCTCTTTTGTTTCAAGTTAGAAAAAAAATTTTGCGAGATATGACTGACCAGACAACAACGCAAACAGCTTTTCTCCTAAATGTTCAATCCATAAGAGCCCATCATGACCAATTATCAGTTTTAATTGAGTCTTTTGATAACAAGCCTGCATTAATCGGGCTGACTGAAACATGGCTCTCAGACAATGATCCTATTGGCATATATAACTCAGAAGGCTATGACAATATTGTCTGTGCAAACCGCGTAAACGCTAGAGGTGGGGGCGTTGCAGCTTTCATTAAAACTGGCCTTACTGCTTCGTTCGATGTTAATGTTTTCAATGAACACTTTGCTACTATTGGAGAAAAACTAACAGAAAAATTCAAACAAAACGTGAATAGATCAAATTTTCCAGTTAATAAAAGCAGGTTCGTTATATATGATACCAATCGATA
>NC_087064.1:9080081-9427278 GCF_963678635.1 Symsagittifera roscoffensis
AAGTCATTTTGAAGTATTGAAGTTTTGTTGCAATCAATTAGCTGCCTGGTCAAGTAATATTTATTGTTACTTTTTAGCAAAAATTTATTCTTCTCTTACTTTTTGCTAGGATGTCCTGTGTGGTCTCTTTGCCTCTCTGCTCCTCATGTGGTGTGCTCCAATCTCCTCCCTGGATCTAGCCCTGGACACTTCCGTCATTCGTTCTCTTGGAAACCCATCATCTTCTGTTTTGGTGCCGATCTCATTGGCAGTCGGCGGATTTCTCCTGTGCGCTTCTTATCCTAAGGTAACTTATTGTATTCAACCGTCATTTTTTTGATAGCTTAAAAAAATTGAGTTGCATTAAAACAGTCAAGAATTGTTCAGCCAAAAATTGAACAAAAAAGCATTAAGGCTATAGTTGAGATGCATACGCGATTCTTCGTGAAGGGCTATACTGCTCTATGTTGGTAGTTTGCATTGTGGATAATTTAATAGCTCTGTAAGAAATGCATATTTATTTCATGTTGAAGCTGAATTTTACTTAATAACAACTTAGTAAAATTGAATTAAGGTATTAAGTTATCCACGAGTTTATTCAACTTTACTAACTTAATACTTTAATTTTCTTGCTATTGTTCTATGGACAAATTTGTGATCTGAACAATGAGTGTTTCCAGGCTAAGCGCTGGAACACGGGCAGAGGGGACAGTATAGTGTTGGTGGGTATGCACACTGGATACTTGATGTCTTCAATTTACCACGAAAAGGTAAAAACTGGACCTGGAAAAAGGGCGGATTTAGGGGGTCGGGGCGGACTCCCTCTTTCGGGGATTCGACCCCTTGCCGACCCAAAAGGTCCGCTCTTGGGTACTTTTTGTTAAATCCATGTTTCGCCGACCGACCCTTTACCTTTTCTAAAGGTGCTTTGGCGCCAATATTGAGTTAGGACTGGAGTGTATAACTCATAGAGTAATTTCGGATAGGGTACACCGTCTGCTCGTCACGCTATCTTATTTTCGGCCGGATAGATTCGTGCAACTTCTTAGTCTAATACCGATCCTAATCTTACTCTTATACTATCTAGTCTCAGGTTGTTTAACTAGTCTCTGCTAGGCTCAATAGATCTAGGGTATACTGGTTTATTGCGGCTGCTGAAGTGCTCGGGAGAGTCCAACTAATTTCTAAGTTAAATTCAAATCTCTCTGGTGCTGAAATTACAAGTAACTTCAGCACTTACAAATAAGTGGGTTGTTAGTTAGATGGATCATGATTGGTTAATATTAAATACTTTACATTGGTAAAACATTTAATTTATCCAATCATAAAATGTAGTTTAGATCAGGTTCCACCCATCCGGGTTTTACAGAGTTTTTTATAATAGTTCTTCTGCAATTCGAAGGATGGATGATGGACGTTGGTGTTTGGCGAACATCATATTTCTTTTGTTTCCTTTTTGTTAAGGAAGTTCCAGGAAGCTGGAGTTAGAGACATAAGACGTTGTGTTCTTCTTGTGACAACGACTAAGTCTTCGCAACAAACTCAAATCTGATTTCAGAATGGTTGGCTATGTCAGGTTTTTCTGTTCTTCGTGGAGAACTTCTTTTGTGTCTGATCTAGCTTGGGAATGGCGTGGAGATTGTGCGTGGAGGGGATGCCTGGTTACTCGGATCTGTACGTATACTTGAACATCGAGGTGGTCATTGGTCTAGTTCAATGAAGTCCTTTTCTGCGAGGTCAAGTCGTACTCTAAATCCTTTGAGTTGTGGTTGTGAGCGGCATATCGATTGTAGTTGGTCATTCTCTCTCGAGTGTAGTGGGGTCGTCTTGTCTTTTGATGTTCGTCCTTGGTGTTGTATTCTGATCTATATATTGCATCATGTGATTTTACATTTTATAAAACTTTTATTAGTTTAATATTTTTTAATAATGATTTTAGTTAGTTGTTTTCACAAAAGCTTTTTGTTTTAGTTCGGTTATTTTGAAGAGTTACTCACCCTTGAGTAGCTCTTATTAAAAATAGAGGTGTGGTCACAAAGCGTGGATGTAGCGCGGTGGGTTAGGCCGGCTATAGAGCATGCTCAGGACGTCCTTCCTGGTGGGTTAGGCCAGGAGTGGGAGTATGATTTCATGCGGTTTTTGTGAGGGGTCCTGTTATGTGACAACGTTTTATGTTGGGTTTGTTGTGGTCTTACTTATGTCTTGTTGGTTATGTACTTTTTCCAAAAAGCAAATTGTTTGTGGTATGGGTTTGTCTTTCGACTTTTTTGTGTTTTATTATTTCTTTCTAAGACTTTGTAATAGTCTTCAAAAGAATAAATTATCCAGTTTTAAACTGGGTTAATCCGGTTTGGGTACCGTTGGTTTCCTTTTCTAAGTCATGCTGTTATTCTATGATTTGTGGTATTTAGTGAGCTGCATTGGTTAGTTTTGTTTAGTATATGATTCCTTTCCAACCGGGTTAAAGGAAAATTTGAAACATGTTATTTTATGTTAGAGTTGTTGAGTGTGAAAACTTGAAACTGAAATTCATTATTTTAAACAATTCTTCGTGGGCGAGCTGTGCGAGTGTGGATAGAATTTCTGTGCGAATGAATGAAAATATCAAAAGGTTAGTACTGCATTTGCATTTATTTAATTTACTACATAGAATTTAGAAATTTACTGCTAGTCATGGGGGAATATTAAGATACAAATTTTCATCATAATTAGATTTACTGCTTTGGGGGAAAATATTATAGATGAATTTACTGCATTGATATTAAATTTAGAAATTTATAAGTGTAAGAGATTAATAGAATTTTAAAATTGTTTGATGAAAATTGTGATTTTTATTGTTTCTTTTGTGGTTTTTGTAGGTGATTGTCGGATGAAAGCTAAAAATCTAAAGAAAACATGAATAAAGTATGGTGAGTTTTTAATATTTCAATTAGTTAGTTATATTTACTTAATTCATACTTACCTGTTAGTCGTCGGGGAAAAAACCGTGGGGGAAGATGTCGTGAATTAGTTCTGAAGTTGTTAGTAGTTTAGCTAAGATGCGGATGATATTTTTAGTTTGAAGCAGTGGCCAAAGCAATTGAAGTGCCTTAATAGTGGTTAGTTCTTCAGTGCCTACTGCAAACTCATAAGGTGTGTTTTGGATTAAGTTATATAATTTGTGGTTAAATTTAGTGTTGTGGATGAATTCTAAAATTGGGATTTCTATAGGCTGTACAAACTCGTGCGGGATAAGGAAGGGTCGGGATTCTTCGGCGTTGAAGGTCTTGGTGATGGGGCAGAAAATGTACATTTGGGTTATGGGGTCATAATTACGAAGAATACCATGGAGGTTAGTGTCTTTAATACAATATGTGAAATTTAGGAAATACGGTGAAGTGTATTTTGAATTGATGAATTGAAAACGATGGTGTGGTTGTCTAGAGGGTGTGTGGAGGTCAAAGTGATTTTGGATGAAACGATAGTAACTGTATGTATGTGTTTGTTTAGTGCGCAACATAATATCATGTGAGCAGTGCAAATCTCTTTCGTGTGGTGCAAGGAAATGAAAGGTTAGTGAAAAGATTTGGAAGCGTTCTTTAAAGCTTTCGTATGCTTGTGTGTTTGTTAGTGCTTCTGAAATAATGTGATCAAACTTTCGGTCGAAGATGTTTAGTGTAAATACATATGGTGTCTTGATGAAAAATTTCTCGGTGATTTGTGGATTAGCGAAGCGATCGTCGTCTAAGAATTGATCTTGGTTAGCTCTGATGATGTTGTGATCGTAGTATTCTAGTGTATATTCATTAGCTCTAGGTGCAGTGTGTATTTTTAGTGATTTTTTATATCCAACGTAAGTAAACTGTCTAGCGGTTAGTGGTGTAGTTAGTCGATATAGCATGTCTTTGTTTCGTTCTATATCGATGGAAGTGCTGGATAAAGGTAAGCAAAGAGGGTTAGTGAAATGATAGTATGAGGTCCAAGAGAGAGTGGGCATTAAAACGTATTCATCTACAAAGTTGCGTGTTTCGTTAGCGTCGTGAGGGGTGTTTAAGGTGTATTGTGGAAATGAGGGTAAAGTGATAGCTAAAAATTCTTTAGTGTTAGTATGCTGGGGGTGGTTGATGTATTCACGGGCTGTTCCTGGTTTTGCTGGGAAAGGATGGTTGGGGAATTTTCTTTTAAAAGTGCGGTAAGCTCTATTAGTGTTTAGTGAAGATATAGTGGATGTGGATGATGGTGTTAATGATTCAGTATAATTTGAAGAGGGTGTAGGGGGATTGGATGAATTTGTAGTGGAGGAGATTTGGTTTATGGTCGGGGTGTTAAGGTGGTAGGGTTGTTGTTGGAGGGTAATAAAATTATCTAGCTCTGGGGAGATTCGGGGGGTGTCTGGAGAATGAGATGATTGGTCAGAATGGTATGAGGAGTAGGTTGGGGTAACTTGGGAAGCATAAGAGGGTGTGGGAGTGATTGGGTCAGGGTTATTGGACAATATGGGTTGAAAAGGAGGTTGAGAAAAATTAGAAGGGTTATGAAAATTATTGGATGGGGATGGTTCTGAGTCGGCAAATTCATCGGGGGTTTCAATATTCGGGTTATTTAGCTGTGAGATGGAGTATAAAACTGAAATATGTGAGTTAGTGTCGGAATTCATGCCTGATGTTACATTGCTAGATGGAAAATTGGGTGGCGGAAAAGCAAAAAGTGGTATGATTGGGATTGGAGAGGTAAGATTGGTTGGATGGGAATTTGATCGGTGTAGTGATCCAAGTTGGCGGCTCATCGTGGGCTAAAAAAATTATTATTTTGAGATTGAAAAGCGGTGGTATGGGGCTGTTCAATAATTTGTTCATAAGTATTATCATCTTGTGATTGATGTGTCATTATATGTTGGACGGGACTTTGCGATGTATTGAGTCGAAAATTTGGATTATGTGTGATTGCTAAATGTCGAAAATTTCGTGGGACTAGGGATAGTGGATGGTTATTTGGTAGGGGTGGTAATTGTGGTGCCGTTGGCTGTGTGTCGACATTGTTATGTTCTTCGTCGTATGTATTTTGTCGTGTTGCTATTTTTGTGTTATATTCTTTTATTTGTGCGTCTAAAAGAATTTTGTTTATAGATGTGGAAAAAATTCCAAAAAATCCTGCAAAGAGTATGCGTGCTACGCTTGCTTGTCTGTTTACTTGTGTGTGTATAGCACATGTATTGTAGATTCCTTTTAAGAGTGAGAAAAGAAATCCAATAAAGTTAAACATTGCGTATAAAATAGTCAATTTTTCTAAGATGTAGTAGGGCCATCCTAGAAAATCAAGGATTTCATTCTTGAGTGTAACAAAGCTAAAAATGTTGATTGGTGATATATCTTGGGGACGGTATTTTTCGCCGTTTAGATATATATAATCTTTAATGTCTTTAAAATATCCGCTATAGTCTTGTGTGTAGATATCGGCAAAACCTGCGGTTTCTGCAAGTTTGCGTAGATTTTGGTCAATTGATTGTCTTTGTATAGTGTCCATTTGTGTTAATAATTCTTGGAATTGTTGTGTTCTAATGTGATGTTGAATATCTGATTTTGAATAGATTCCTATTGATTGTAAGTCTATATTTGGGTTTCGAGCGATAGCGCGAATGCTTTCTGGTGAAAATTTTTTGAGTGATTGCATTAATGTGGGATATGGAGTGAGAAGATAATATTTATTTTCATCAGGGTTTAGTTGTACTACATTGTGGCTATTTTCTGATCCACATGGGACTGCGGTATCCCAGAAATAGGTTCTTCGTGAAAGTGTATCCACGAAATGTACTTTGTTCTTATAAAAGATAGGGATTCTTTTATAACATCGTTTATCTTCAAAAACGTATAGTGGTGATACTTTTTTGGTACAAGTATAAAACCATAAGATGTTTCCTTCGTAGTCTAAAAAATTTGATCTATTTCCTGATAATAAGTATCCTGCGTAGGGTATTTTTAATACTGCTAGTGCAAGTGATTGTAATATTTGTGTTCGTTCCAATTCACATAGTTGGTGTAGTGTTTCTAATTCGGAGAGTGACATTTCTTGAAAAATGCGGCTAATTGTATAGTCTAGTTTCATATCCAAATGAATATCATAGTGGATATTACCGAAATATGTAGTATTCATTAGTGATAATTCTTGTAAGCGTGTGCTTCTGGTGTCATAAGGTTTTAGATGTCCACCAGGTTGTCCGTTGCTTTTTTCAAAATTAACTGGTATATAGGATGTTCCTTCGTTTGGAGGATGACCTGTGGCATATGGGTCGATTTTTACTTTTCCAGTGGTCATGTCGAATCCTTTTTCGTATTCAACTAATATTTCAGAGTATTGTGTTCTGTGAAGTGGATTCCTGTATTTACATGCAAGTTCTGTTTCTTGATATATTTGAAAACGTGTCAATTTATTTTCTATATTGTCAATGTTTCTAAAATTAGAACTTAGTTTTCGTGATGGATGGACTTGTTCATAAGGAATTGATTGTATGAAATATTTTTCGTGAAATTTTATCATACGAGCGTGTATTTTTGCTACTTGAAATGTTGTACATGTATCTTCGGGGAACCAAACAATTGTTGCTTGTGTTCTTGTTGTAGGGTCGCAATATCCTTGATCATTTTTACAAGGTAGTCGGATTCCTTGATAGATCATTGTATTATCAGATAAATCTCGTGTGAGTTGTATTTTTTCGAGTTGTATTTTCCAATCGAAAAACATTATTTCTTGGTATCCTTTATTTTTCGTGTCTGCTTTGCAGTTTGATGGGTTATTTATACCAATGTGTGGTATCCAATGTTTATCATGTAGGTCATAGGTTAATCGTCCGTGTGCGCCGTTATACGGGTATTTGTCGTCTAGTTTTATATGTCCTTGGTGTCTTTCAAGTTGTGATTGATGTACAGAGTCTGGAAAAACTTGAAAATTAACTAACTTTCTTTGGGAGTTTTTATTTTGTGTGATGTTTAGTCTAAGTAATTCATTTTTACAATCGTCGGGATTGAGATGTAAAAGACGTTCTATATTACTTTGATAGAATGATTCATGGTCAAGTCGGTTTTTGTTGCCGTTGGAGACTTGTGAACAATGTACTTTCTTTTCGGAAAATGTCGCTGTGAATTTATAACCTGTAACTGTTGTTGCTCGGGCTTTTGAATAGAGTGTTGCTATTACATTTGTGGTTTCTATAGCTTGTGGTTCTGTTTCACATTGTGATACTTGATTTATTGCATATTTGTGTAGTGTTTTTTGTTCATTTTCTTCGCAATCGTAATGTGTTATTAATAAATCTTGTGGTCCTGTACGGGGGGAAGGGTTTATGTTTTGATTTGAGGTTACTAGAAAAAGGAGTTGGAAAAAAATTAATAATTTTAGAATATACATGTGTATGATAATCCTGAGTATGGGTTATAAAATGTAATGTAACCAATTGTGTTTTTGGTATATCTGTCGTATTTATATATTACTTCAGTAGTTATAAATGGTGGTGGTAGTGATTGAGCTGTTATGTTAGGTGGGTTTAATGGGTAGGGATGTTGTGTAATATTGTTTAATTTAACTGTGATTTCAAACTTTAATTGTAAACTGTTTTGTTGGAGTATTTGAATATTGTGATCGCGGATATCGTTGTGAATATCTTGGCGATATTGTAATCTATTAAGTGCCCAGTTATGAAGGCGGTTACTTTCTTGATGTTGTCCAAATAATGGTGGAGGTGCTGTGAATGTATTCCAATCTAATCTTAAAGGGATATTTGTTAATGATTGTTCTCGGTATCTTGCGTCGAGGTTGTTTGGAAATGTCAAGTTAAAAGGTGTCGGTGAGATTTGACTAATTGATGGTGTTGATGGGAGTGATAATGTTTCGGGTAGTGATGACGATGTTGTATCTGTAGAAATGTCTATGGGGTCATTGACTAAATTTGGTTCACCTTGTGTGAATGAATGTGTAGTCCAATATGGCAGTCGTGATGTTAGGTTTGGGGGGTTAAAAGGATTTTCTCGTGCTTGTTCAGATGTTGGTGTTGAACCTAAGTAGTCTGAGGGTAGACTTGAAGTGCTTCGTTGTGAAAAAAGTGTAGGAGTTTCTGGTGTGATACCAGTGGTGTTTTCTGGAGTGGTTTGTGATGGTGATTGAGGTATTTCGAAATGAACTCGGGGAGTTTGAAAATTTCTATTTCGTCGAGGATGTATAATTTGTCTATTTATTTCTGTTGTGTTTTGGTTTTGACTAAGGTTTCGTATTCTACTTAGTTCTTGTGGTAGTGTTGGGTAAAGATTATATGTTGGTTCACTTAGAGATGCTTGTCGTTGAACTGGTTCTAGTGGTTCAGATAAACGAGCGTGCCGTTCTTCAAAAGTGTATGGATTATCTTGAAAAGAAATTCGTGTAGATGTTTGAGGATTTTGAGTAGTTGAAGGTGGTGTTGGATTATCTTGGGATGATGTCGGTGAAGACTGACTTTGTGACTGTTGAGTAGCAATTTTTGATAGTTTTTTGAATTATTACTTTAGTGAGAAAATTTGTGTTTATTATAATATTCTTCCAAAAAAATAATTAGGAAAATTGTTGCTAGGGCAAATGTGATGATTGCTTTCTTTATACATTTACATATGGTCAAAATGAGGGATGATAAAAATGTTATGAAAATTACAAACAATAAAAAAATATCAGTTCTACTGAAAATTGTTCGTATCATTTAGACAAGTTGTTAAAATCGTACCTGTGGATATATTCAAGGGTTTTGGAAAGTTGGAGGAATAGTTCGAGTATAGTGTAGAAAATTAAAAAAATGTTACAAAAAATGATTAGGATTATTAGAAAAGATTCAAGTATATCAAAAAGAAATATTATAAAGGCTTCAAGTATTGAAAAAAAATGTTTAAAATTTATAAGTATTTGAGCAACTGTTTGAGAGAAGAGCATTTAAGAAATGATCTCTTGGTCGAATATTTTTTGCTGTTTGAGGCGATTTTCTAGTGTGGTCGAATTATTTATTAGTTTTTTGACAAGTGGGTTGAGTTTTGTAAAAATTTGTTGGGGGCAATTTTTATGGTGATCGGGAGGTCGTCTTTTTATTTATTTTTGTTTGTCAAATGATCCGGGGTATGGTGAGATTTTTATACTTTAGGCTAATTAAAATCTTCATTTTGTTACTTTAGGCTAAGTTATCAAATTTGTTTTGGGGGTATTCGTGGTCTGAGTTGGGGAAATATTGTTGATCTTTGGGTTATTAGATAAGGGAGGGGTACGGTATTATGGTGATATTTATTTTAGCTGTCAAGTTGGAGTGGTTTGCTTATTTTTGACCTGGAGGTTGTAAAGTTATAGTTAGAGATGTGCCTGGAGTTCTAGATTGTTCGTCTAATTGATCTTAGTTTGAGTTAGAGAAAGTGGCGGATTGGATGAATCCTATTGGTCTATTTTGAACTAGAATTATTGCGTACTTGTGAGCATGTTATTTTGAAAAATTGAAATGAAAAATGTTACGGAGGTTTCAAGATTGTGAAGTATAAAATCTTAAAATTACTTTTTAAATTCTACTTTCTTTAATATTTTAGATTGGGGGATGAACATTTTGTAGTTTTTACGTGGTTGATTTCGGAGTCTTGTTGTTTTTCTATATTCTGATTTGTCTATTTCTTCTTGGGGTATTATTTGTTCTGTCATTTTTCTATTTTTTCTTTGCTTTTGGGATTCTTTATGGTCTAGATTTTTTGTAGTGTTTTTGGTAGCGGTTGGTTTTGTGTTTTGATTTTCGGTGGGGTTATCATTTTGTTCTGTATTTTTCAGATGTGGTTCGTTTTGAACTATTTTTAATCCTGTGAAGGAATATAATTGGGTTAATTCGCGGAGTGCGTATTCTTTTGGGTAGTAAGGTAATAGGTTGTTTCGGTGCTGAACGATTTCTTTTTTATTGGAGTCGGTAATTTTATATGTGACATCAGTGGGTCTTGCAATTATTTGGTAGGGTCCTTTTCGGAGGGGTTGTAATTTTTTAGAAATTCCTTTTTGAGTATTAAAATTAGGTATGAGAACAAATGTTCCAATTTTTAAATCGGAAGCTGGTGTAAAACGTGAATTGATTTGTTCATTTATGTTTTGTCTTTGTAATAACTTTTTCGTTATTTTTTGGTAAATTTCATTGTGTTTCTTATCTCTATTTAAAATCCATTCGGTGTGTGTACCGGAGGCTAATTTAAGAATTTGTGGGTGATGAAAATGATCTTCATCGTGTGTATGTAAAGGTAGGTTATAACAAATTGAGTCTTTATTTGGTTTACAATAACCTTGTGCGTTTTTATGGGAATTTGCTGTAAACATTATTGGTTTGCGTGGCTTTTGGTTAAAAACCATTTCATATGGTGACATTCCTAGTGTTGTCGTAGTTTGTGAGTTATATGCTAAGGGAAATAATTTTACATCTGCTGACCATTCGGTATATTTTGTATCATTTCCGTTGATGATACATCTAAGATATTCTTGTAGTGAACGGTTCATACCTTCGACTAAGCCGTTTGTCCAAGGTGCATGAGATGTACGTGGTTTGTGTTTAATGTTGTATAAATGACATAGTGTTATTATTTCATTATTTATGAATTCTGTACCATTGTCTGTGACTAAAATTTCTGGTAGTCCAAATTTTGCTATCCAGTGTTCATAAAGTGTTGTATATGCGTAATAAGCATTACAATGTGGTACTGGATTAAGTGCTACATAGTGTGTGAATGCGTCAACAATTACCATAATGTAGGAGTTTCCTTCTGATGAGGGTGAAATTGGGCCTTTAGTATCAAATGAGATACGGTGATTAAAGTACAAACTTTGTCCTTTAAAATCTTGTTTTTGTGCTATTTGTTTTTGATTTGGGTAAGGTTTATTTAGCTGACATACTATACAATCATTGCATAGTACTTTTATCCAGATTGGTGCATTTGGGAAGTAAAAATTTTGTATAAAATTTGAATATGTTTTTTCTGATCCAGAGTGTCCTTTAATATTTTGTGTATGTGAAATATTAAAAGCGATGAGAATCATACTTAAAGGAAGACAGGGGACTATGGATTCGTTTAAGTTGTATTCTAAAAGGTCTGTAGTTTCATTAATTGTTGTGTAATTAAATTTGCGAAAATATCGGAGGAGTGTCTTGTTGCCTAGTATGGTTGAATCTGCTTTGGTAGGTTTAGTTTTATATTTGTGCCATGATTTTAGTTGTCGAATTATTGGGTCAAGATTTTGGTATTGTTTTAGTGTTGAAATTGTAATTGTTTCTGTTGGAGGGAGAAAAATGTTTTCAATTTCGAATTTAGATAAGGGTATTGTATCTAATGGGTCATGAAGATCAAAAACTTGATTTATTGTGTATTTCGAATCGGTTGTTGGTGGTCCTGATAAATTTATTTTATCAGTTAAATTTTCTTTTTCTATTAGTGGAAAATGGTCTTTTTTAGTTTGGTGTTGTTTTGTTCGTTTTTGTTGGGTGTTATTTTTTATCCATTGGGAATATGGAATTGGTTTAAAAGTTGATGTTCCAAGTAGGTCAACTTCATAATGATTATTTTGACAATCTAAATAAAGTGGGAAATGTTGTAAATTATTTATTTGTGATTGTTCAATATCAGTTTTAACTGCATATTTGCATTCTAATCGGGGTGATGTTTCGTTTTCTGCAAGGTAGAATTTTATGTTTTTGGGTATTTCAACTGTTGTTTTTCGTGTAAGTAATTCAGGTGGTGTATTTCGACTTAAGGTGTCTGGTAATGCAAGATTTTTTCCTGCAGTCCAAACTATATGTAAGTTTGGAAATTTCATTAGAATTAATTGAAATCTGTAAACTCGGTGGTTTGGGTTAGATTTCTGTGTGAAAAGAAAAATGATTGGTTTGTGGTCTGTGAATAAAACTGTGGGATGTTGTGATCCAAGTATCAGAAATTCATATTCTGTCAGTGTATATATTATGGCTGTACATTCTCTCATTAGAGTTGAGAGTCGTAGCTCTGCTTGAGTGAATAATCGGGAATTTGCTGAGATCAGGTTCATTTTATTTGTACCATTATGTGATTGTAATAGTGCTGCGCCGATGCCAAAGTTCGAAGCATCGCACATTGCATAAAATGGTTGATCAGGGTCTAGAATTGTGTTTGAAATTTGTTCAGTTAAAAGTTTCTTTATTTCTTCGAATCGTGCTTGATGTTCTGTATTCCATTCAAAATTATTTTGTTGTCTAAGGATGTTGTAAAATGGTCGTAGATATAATTGCATTTTATAAACATATTTACTTAAAAAGTTTAACATTCCAAGGAATTCTTGGATTTTCTTTTTATTTGTTGGTGGTTGAAGTTTTTGAATAGCGTCAATGCGTGATTTCAGTGGAGTGATTGTTTTTCTTTCTATGTTATGTCCTAAGAATTTAACTCTTGTCAAAAAGAAGTGTGATTTATCGGGGGCGGCCTTCAGATTTTCGTTCTGAAGTATTTGGTGATATTTTTCTAAAACTTTGAACATTTCGTCTTTTGTTTGTGATTGCATAAAAACATCGTCTAGATAGGTGATTGCGTTTTTCTTGAGTATTAGTGGTCTAAAAATTTTGCTCATAAAAGCTGAAAATGCTGCTGGTCCTATGGATATTCCATAGAATAAGCGGTTAAATTCATATTGTTGGTTTCCGATAACAAATTGTGTTAAACGTCGTGATTGTTCATCTAGTGGCATTTGATTGTATGCACTATTCATGTCGGCGGTTGTGAAGTATTTGCCATTTATTTTTGTTAAAATAACTTGTATTGGTTCGATGGGCCAATTGCATTTTGATTCATCTATGAGTGAATTGAGGTATCTAGCGTCGAGAACGATTTTTAATGATTCTCCTTTAGCTAGAATGATAACGGGGTTGATGAATGTGTTGCCTTTTGGTTGTTCTTCTTTATTAACTGGTGATATAATATTGTACTGTTCTAAAATATCGAGTAATCTGTTTACTTTATCATGTAAGTGAATTGGTACTTTACTTGCTCTCTGTTTTTTGAAAACTGCGTCTGGTTTTAATGGGAGATGTAGTGATGAACTGATTTTGCCAACATCGAATTTTGATGTTGCATAGACTGATGAATATTTAATTAGCTGTTTGGCTAACTTTTCGAATTCGTCTTGTGTTATTTGTGAATGTTGGAAATTAAACATTGTTAAAAATTTCTGTTGGTCCTCTGTGTAGTTACTTATGTTGAATGTAGGTTTGAAATATGGAGTTTTTGTGAAATAATCCGTATTTCTGTTTTCGTTACTTATTATATTATTTATAGATAATTCTTCATTAAGAATTGTAGATTGGCAAATATCTAGTAATTGGAGTATATTATTTACGCGATAGGCTTTTTCGTGTATTGGTGATATTGTAGCGTTGGTTTCACAATATCCTAAAAGTCCTAAAGGTAATGTTACTTGGTAAGGTGTGTTGTTATAAACATGTAAGGAAATAATATCTGAATTCGAATTTTTCAAATATTTTATTGAAGAGATTGTGATTTTGAAAAATTTATGAATAGGTTTGAATTCAAAATCTGACATATAAAATTTTTGTTTGTTTTGTTCTTTATCATATTGGTGAACTTGTTTGATTGAAAAATTATAGATGTTTCCTGATAGTGGTTTCAGGTGTTTTCTTTGTTGGTTAAATATCGGATAGAATTTTGAAAAGAATGGTGGTTGTTTATTTAATCTTTGAAAAAATGTTAAGGATGTTTCTTTTGTTTTTGTATATTTATCTTTGATTAATATTTTACTATTTAGGATGTTAATTGTTGGTATATACTTCGAAATAAATGGTATTCCAATGATATTATATTTAATATCAGTGATATGGAATATTTGTTTAAATGGCTTATTTAGAATTTTACTTTGCTCCATTGTTCTGGTAGGGAGGAGAAATAATTGGATTTTTCCGTAGTTTATCAATGTTGATCCTTGTGCTGTTGCTAGCTTACTGGAGGTTTCAAGAGGTGTTAGCTTTGGGTGTAAAGTTTTTATTTCATTCCATGTGGGAATGTTTATTATGTTTGATTCTGCTCCTGAATCAATTAAAAAATCGATTTCAAGGTCTGGTGGTTGAAATTCTTTGTTTCTTGGGCTTTCTAAGAGAAATGGTATTGTCCAGATTTTTTCTTTGGGTTGTTCTTTTTGTATATTTTGGTAGATGTGGTTTGTATTCAAGCATTTTGTTTTGACATTTTGATTGGGTTGTTCTGTAGTATTTTTTGCATTTGTTTCTTGCGTTGTTGGTGTGGAATTTATGGGTGTAGTGTAATAATTTTGAAGAAATTCTGATTGATTTTCATATATGTGTGATGGAAAAGGTTGTTCATATATGACAGATTCATAGTCATTTTCGACTTTTATCATATTGATAGAAAGAGTGTTTTCTGTATCACTTTCTGAATCTGATGATGTACAATTTATTTGATTGAGTTGTAACGTATCAATAACTGTGTCATCAATACCTGGGGGGTCTGACGTTGTTTCTGGGTTAGCTTGTACTTGATTGATTTGTCTTTGATGTTTAGGTGTACTGCTTCTATGACGATTATTAGAGTTATTATAGTGATTATTATTCCGGTGTGGTGATTGGGAATAATTTCTATAACGGTTATTATAACTTGAATGTCGGTTTTGTGAATTATTTCGCGATCTATTTTGATAATTGCTGTTTGGTCTGTTATAGTTCGATCTATTATATGAGTTATTCCTTGATCGATTATTCGGGTAATTCTGGTTTCGGTTGTTTGAATAACTTCTATTTCGATTATAGGAGTAGTTTCTATTCCTATTGTATGATGAATTTCGTGATTGGTTGTTTGGATAGTAATTATTTCTTGATTGGGAATTAGATCTAGAAACAAATCGTTGTGTATTTGAATTTGATCTGGAGTAGTTATTTCTACTATTTGGTCTATTGTAGTGATTTTGCGATGAATTTTGCGTGTTTCTTCGTTCTGGTGATCTTCCTCTATAACTTGAGTTATATGGGGATTGATTTCTTGTATAACTTGTATTGTTCGGAAGTGGCTTTCCTGAACTGTTGTTGCTGTATACATTTTTGTTTGGTAGATTTTGATCTTTTTTCATGTATTGATAGAATGATTTATTTGGTTCTTTGTATTTTTGAGGTTTATTTTGACTATCTTGCTGTTTTTGTCTACATTCGGAAATACTATGTCCGTATCGTCGGCAATAATTACACCATTTTTTGAAAGATGGTTTGCCTTTAAAGTTTGGGTTCTTTTCGTAAATATTAAGTATTTCAGTGATTTTTTCGACGAGGTCTGTCTCTGATTCCTGTATATTATTAATATTAGTGGGAGTCGTTTCAATTCTGTTAACGTATTGTAATTTCAGATTTTCCGTTTCTTCTAGTTTCATCGTGATTTCTGCTTGTTCTAGTTTGTCTACTAGTTTTCTAAAATCTAAATCGGGTTCTCGAATTGAAGAAGGATGGGATGCTCTCTTTTTTATTGCTATTTTCCTTAATTGTGGTGTTAAGGTCATCATTAAGATTTCTGTCATCTTTGTGTTTTTATAGTCGTGTGTATTTAGTGAATATGCTTTTCGAACTAGTGTTTCGATTCTTACTGCTAACTGTTTGATGGTTTCGTTTGGTAATCTGCGAATTTCATTACATAAAATTCTTTGTTGTTGTTTGTTTCTTTCAGAGTCAAACATTTTTGAAAATTCTTGTGTAAATCTTTTCCAGTTTGATTTTATTTCTAGAGGTAGTACTGAAAACCATTTTTGGGCTGCGCCATCTAAGGTTGTTTGTATCAACGCTGTGCGTCGATGTATCCAGTTTTGATGTAGTGGCGTATTAATTGGTTCAGGTCCAATGTTTAAAATCAGGTTTGCTGTTACTGCATTTAAATAATCTTCTACAGAGTATTCAGGGTCTGTTCCTGTGAAAACCATTAAAGGTTTATTTGATGTTATTGATGATCCACCCATTAGGTATGGATTCATTGTCATTTGTAATGATTCTGCTGCATTTGGCATTTGAGAACAATTTGAAAGTTGGTTTCTTGTTATTTCATGTTGTTGAAGATAATATGGGAGTGGTATTTCATTTTGCATTTGTGATGGTTGATACGAGTGTGCAGTCATTGGATTTTGTTGTTGAATTGGTTGAAAAGATTGTGTATTAATTGGATTTTGTTGTTGAATTGGTTGTTGATGTTGTGCATCTATCGGTTGTGGAGAAAAATTCCTATGATTTGTACGTGTTTTCTGTATTCCTTGTCTACGATATTCTTGAGTATTTGGTGCAAATATATCTGGTTGTAAGAAGTCATCATCTGAGGATAAATAATCCATTTGATAAGATGTTTGTTTTTTATTTTTATTTTGTTGAAAAAATGGGTAATTTTCACTGCGATCCTGTGGAGGATTTGGTTGAAAATTTTTGGAATTATATTGGGCCGTTGGGTTATCCCAGTTTCGAGGTTTTGTATATTGATTAAAATTCCTTTGTGGTTGATAATTTGTTTTTGACGGATGTGTATAATTATAATTATGGTCTGCAAAGTTGTTTCTAGTGAATGTTTTGCGTGTTTTTGATGGTATTGTCATGGGTCTATATGTTTGGTAATCCATATGTGAGTATTTAGGGGCAACCGAAGGTTTAACGGTTGATTGTAAGGTTACCTGTGTTTGTGAAGGATTTGTATTTCTTGGTGTTGTTAAATTTGGGCGTATTGGTGAAATACTTTGTTGTGTAGTTGTTGTGTGTACAATTTCTTCATTTATGAAGTGTGATGGTGTCTGTATATCTTGTTGAGTAAGATTCCTAGTTCCATTGAGGTTTTCGTTGTGTATGACTGTAGAGTTTAAACTATTATTTTGTGTATCGGGTAAAAATGTATTATAGTTTAATGGTGTTGCATCAATTGTTAATGGTATTACTCTTACATAATCTCTTATGTAAGATATTGTACCTATTGCTTGACTTGAGATTGATTGTGGAAAGCTTATAAATGCGGGATGAGACCATTCGGGGTCCCAAACATAATCTGATTGTTCTGTGATAGCGGTATCATCGTTCGAATTTTGGGGTCTAAAATTTTTTCTTGCTTGTGCAATTAAATCAATATTGTGTGTGAAATAATCTATTATGAACCATGCCAAAATTTTTTGTAAATCGTGTTTGGTATGTTGTGAAACGTCGTCTTTCGTGAAATTTTCTTTAATGATGTTTAAATAACTAGAGAGTAGTGTGATTTCATGTCGTACTCTTAAATGTTTAGATGTTTCTGTCGGTGAGACATTTGTTAATGGGAGTTCATTTTCTAATATCGAAATATAACTATATATTATTGCGAAAACTTCATTGGTGAAAATGGAGTTTGCTCTTTGTGAGTTATGGTTTTGGATGCTTTTTATATATTCTGAAAAAACTTTTGAAAATTCTAAGTCAAGATCGTCTGTTTGAATAGTATATGTTCTATTATTATGGTTTGGGGAAGTGAATTCTATAGAGTAGATTCCATACTGTTGTGTTATGTTGCATATATCTTTTAGATAGTGATCTATGATTTGTCTTTTGATTTTTACATCGGGGAACTCTGTTTTACATGGACTGATTCCGGGTTCAAATAAATTTACGAGTAAATTTTGACAAAATATGTGTTGTCCTCTATCAGTATCTGCATCTACTATAAAAGGAAAGATTTCATCATCATCTGGAGTTTCGTCACCTGGGGTGTGTGTTGAACTCATTTTTCCGTTCGATGACTGTTAATATGTAATTATTAATGTGTCGAATTGGTTGATTCCAATTGTATAGATGTACTGGTTTGTGTTTGTACTGTTTTTTTATTCTTCTTTTTCCTCTTTGTGATGAATTTGAAGTTGTTTCTGAGTCAGAAAAATATAGTTGATCGTGAAGTGGGCAATTTTTATCTATTGATTCTTTTAGTTTGTAAAGTTCGTCTAAACTGTTGGTTTCTGATTCTGAAAATGCGTTTCGATTTTTTGAAAATCTTTTTCGTGTTATTTGTCTTTGTTTAGTTATTATTTTCCTCTTTAGTGTTTGTCGTTTTGTGCGAATGTATCCAACTGTTTGTGTATGAGGTGTGATTACAAGGTCGTATTTTTTGTTATCTATTTCACAATTGTGTAAAACGATTGTTTGTTTATTTCCTAGGTTTTTAAATGACATAAGGTTTAGGATGACGGATGCAAAAAGTTGTTAAGTGAATTGTAATTACTTAAACTGTTAGTCCTTACGATTTTTTGGTTAGCTTAACCTGGGTCTATTTGTTCAGGGTTGGAGAGAAAAGTATATCGATTCCGAAGAATGATTTTTACTTTCTCGTGACTAGTATAAGCTAAGGTGTTAACTTACTTAATCTTACTTAGGGGTAGTGATTGTGTTCAAGGGTTGGAGAATAGTAAATCGATCCACAAGGTTCAGGTATAATTAGAACGCGAGTAGTTCGTTAGATACTATTTTAAACTTACTAAGTCTAAGATTTATCCTGGGTCTGGTAAGAGGGGGGGGGGGGTCAAGTGAAGGATGAATAACCGAAGTTCTTCACTGTTTATCCTAATTTGAATGATTAGTTTTGTGTAAAAATTTCTATTAGTCCTGGGTTTTTAGAGAGGGTTGGATAGTGAATCGACGTTTGAGGTCGTTAGACACTAATTAAGTGAGTGGGGGAGAACAAAGTTGTTCTGTTTGATCCAAGGATAAGCCTTGATGATCAAGTTTGAAATTTAATTAAGTAGAAAATGATTTAAGATCCAAGGATAAGCCTTGATGATCTGATTTTAAATTAAGTGACTTTAAGTTTTAATAATGTTTTAAATTTGTGTAAAGGAAAGATTTAGTGTTTTATGATGTTAGTGAGTTGATGATTGCTGTTATGTTTTAGGTGATGAAGCTGGAACAACAGGATGATTTATGATTACTAACCATTTATTGTCATGCTACTAATTTTTATTTTTATTTTCCAATAAATATTTTTCAAACATGTTTTGTATAATACTGCAGAGTTTTAGGAAAACGATCTAAGATCTTTTTATCAATCGTTATTGTATAATATTAATTTTGTTTAGCGCCTGAAATGATTTTGAAGAGTAACTTCAAGGTTTTATGTTTGCAAATGGAAATCTAAATTCATTGCAAGTAGTATTCGAAATATAAAAGTTTGTTCTGGCTTTTGCCGAACTATCATATAACTATACGGCAAGTTTCTACTTTGTCGTATGTCGTCTTTGGTTCGAGGTCTTCTTCCAATTCCGGGTAGTTCTGTTATGGTTCGGAATATTGGCTCTGATCTATTGAGTCGGAGAGACATTTCAATTAAATTATTGTCGTATAACATTTTGTAAATGTTTTTGTCTAATTTCTAATCTATTTTTGGTTAATTCTAATCTAGTAAGGTCTTGTTCGAGACTTATGGTCGCACCAGATGAGTTAGGACTGGAGTGTATAACTCATAGAGTAATTTCGGATAGGGTACACCGTCTGCTCGTCACGCTATCTTATTTTCGGCCGGATAGATTCGTGCAACTTCTTAGTCTAATACCGATCCTAATCTTACTCTTATACTATCTAGTCTCAGGTTGTTTAACTAGTCTCTGCTAGGCTCAATAGATCTAGGGTATACTGGTTTATTGCGGCTGCTGAAGTGCTCGGGAGAGTCCAACTAATTTCTAAGTTAAATTCAAATCTCTCTGGTGCTGAAATTACAAGTAACTTCAGCACTTACAAATAAGTGGGTTGTTAGTTAGATGGATCATGATTGGTTAATATTAAATACTTTACATTGGTAAAACATTTAATTTATCCAATCATAAAATGTAGTTTAGATCAGGTTCCAATATATACTAGATTCGAGGGGAGCAGCTTGCGTCAAAAAAAGCGATTTTTTTTTTCAATATTTTCCAAAAAGGCCCAAAATGTCTCATTATTTGTTTGTGGATTCCACAAACTGTTCTGGATTCCACAAACTCGCCTATTTTTGGAGCAATTTTGAACGGTACAGTGTTTTCATGTTTTTGTTTGTGGAATCCAAAACAGCATAGAAGATCAAAGAAATGTAGCAATGTTGCGGATTCCACGACAAATCTGATTTGGGCCTGTTGCGGAATCCACTTACAATGCGCAGAATGCACATTTTGGCCTCATAATGTGGGAAAGTTAATTTGGGCGACATAAAAAAATGTCGAACAAAATTTTGAATTGTTTTGAACGTCCCCCCTCGCAAAATTCCTGGATCCATCTATGCGTGGTATCCTTTCTATCTATCCTCCTCAAACTTTATCAAATCGTTGACAGCCGTTTTTCTAAAAAAAAAAACGTAGTATATTTAATAGTTTCACTAAAGGTGTTATTTTATATAAAAGTTCCACTAACTTGAAAAACTCAAGCCCAGTTTCTCAGCCAATGCACCAGCCACACTTTCTTCGATGCTGGATGAAAAGAGCAACTCTGGATTCACAATTTCTGAGGCCCACCCGACCAGCTTGTTCCTAAAATGACTCTTTTATATCCAAGTTTACCGGAATGATAGAAGTTTAACCTGGTTATGGTAGGTTAAATCATTTAGACAGTGTAACAAACAAATTTATAAAAAGGAAATAAATCATTTCGTTCACGGGTCGAACGACTCGGCTTATGTTTCTGCTTTCTCGTTAAGAGTTTGGTGGTGTATCTTTAGACCCGCCGGACCAACTTATTGTTCTGGTACTCTGTTTCGACCGCATTAACCGCGCCTTATCATGGATCATTCGTCTCTAGCAAATATGTTCTCGTCTCTCGTCTGAAGATCCGGCGTATTTTGTTTCCAGCGGTTAGACCAAGGGGGCTGTATGTTTTTACATCATGTAACCAAAATCAAGTTTTCTCGACTGTCTGGGCCAAAATGGGCTATGTTTGACTTTGTGACTGATTGAAATTGTTACTCTCAGTTGCAAAAAGGTTTCATTGTCTCCTCTTTGAAAATCGGAATATCGGCCGCGAGAACTTCGACTCGCGATAAGAGTCTCCTGCATCAAAACCTTATGTGACTGCCCGGAGTCCATGTCTGCAAGTTCTTAAACTAAATGCATTAGAATTCTTTGATAGTATCAATGAGACGAGCGTGTGAAGAAAAAGCAAACAAAAATTGACTAAAACTGGTTAGGCTGATATAGCTAGTTGGAAAAGAGCCTTACCTTCTTTCGCTGTTGCCGCCCTCATCACCGCCAGTTGCTAAGCTTTCGTGAATGTTGGTAAGAGACATTTTGTATCACGTCGATAAATTTGACCACAAGACAAATCAATGCAAAAAGCAGTTTAATAAACAGTGGTGCGCTAAATTGTACATGTGGTAGTTTTTGTGAAAGTAATATGAGTATTGATAACTTTACTTTTGTTTTGATGATAAAATTGCTTTAAATAGCTAAAATTTAGCTAAGTCAAACAAAACTGGCTTGATTATTGGCAAAAACAAAGTATAATTGAATTTCTAATTGTTATAGAGAAAACTGTTCATATCAGCTTTTGAGATACCTTTTTTGGAAATAAAACTGTATGATTATACATGAGTCCGATTAACTTATATTTTTTGAAGCAGAGTTTTTTATTTAAGCGACTTACATAAACTTTTGATTTTGCTTTGAAAGTAGCCTAGTTTGATCCTCTTAGTTCGAATTCTTCTAACAAGGAGAAATTGCAGCAAAATGTTTTGAATTACTAATTGCGTTTTCTTTACAATCAAAGAAAAAAATGTTTTTGTGGACAAAAAATCTCGAACCAATTTTTGAGCATCTAAAAAGTTTGCGATTACACCCGTGGACAAAATTAACTTCCATTATGACCGAGTGAACGTTGTTGTTGTTGTTGTTGTTGTTGTTGTTGTTGTTGTTGTTGTTGTTGAAAATGGAGGGGCGTCAGTGGAGACTGCTATCGCAGGGTCTTCACTGCCAACGCCATCGCCAAGGCGGGTTCTTCTGTCAAGATGTCGAGATTTGTGACCGTCGAACCGAAGAGCGCAAAACGGGCTGCTGCGGTGCCGGGGCAGTCTAGCCAGTGTTCTACCGTATCCCTATCGTCCACGCATCTTCTGCACATGGGGTCGACTGAGCGGTCCATCAGGTTCCTGTAAGCTCCAAACGCTGCGTGGTGACCGGATCTCAGTCGAGCCAGTGTGATCGCGTCCTTTCTTGTTTTGATAGCCTCTTGAGCTTTCCTTCGCGAGAGTTTGCTGTAAACAGCGGCTACCCTGGGTTGAGAGGGCGCACCCTCCTTAATTGTTCTCTTGATGCACGCCCTTGTCACTGCTAGGGACACGGGTTTAAGCGGGTCTTCACTTATCGTAGCTTCATTCGCCAGAGTATCTGCCATCTCGTTGCCAGGGATGTTGACGTGGCTTAGGACCCATTGTATCGTAGTCTTCGCTCAGGCGTTTTCCAGGTTCGTTCTTAGCTCATCTGTATCTTCTGATTTGTTGTTGAGGGACTGGACTAAGGACTGGCTATCCGCGCAAATCAGGACCTTCCGGATGTCGTCCTCAGCATTTCTGATCAATTCGGCCGCACTCAGCATCGCTTCTCGTTCCTCCTCGTACGACGATGTCATCTCCTTGCTCTTAATCTTCATCTCAGTCACCACTGTCGGGTTTTCAGGGTCGCCTCTGGTGACAACAACTCCTGCTCCACCCTTGCTGGTGCCTGCAGCCGCTGATCCGTCGGTGTAGATGACGACGTCCGCCTCATGTCTGTAATGAGCTTCAGTGCCTTCTTGGCTCCTTTCACGGTACGATTTTCTTGTTCCAGCTGGGCGTGAGCTTCCCAGTTGTTTCTGCGCTCCTTCCAGGGTGGTCGCGCCTGTCTCGTGCACTCGCTGTTCTCCAGCTCTAAAGGGAGCTGCTCTCCGACACGTCTCGCCTGCTATATTCAGCTACTTCTCGTGAGTCTGTGAGGGGCGCCTAGTCTGCTGGCAACTTCTCTCGTGCGGTTGACGGGGGCTCGCTTCGCCTTCTCACAGGACACAGTGGTGAGCCTTCTGCTGGTAGTGTGGTAGCTGCGGACGTTTGCGTCCAGTCTGACTGCTTCCACCGGGTTGGAGCAGGCTTGCCCAGTCACTCTTCTCAGCGCCTTGTTCTGTGCCCGGTTCAGTCTACTCAGCTGGGTCGCCGAAAGCCAGGGTTGCGAACCCGGCGCGGAGTAGTCCAGGTTACTCTTCTGTGTGGCTAAGAAAGCTTTCAGGAGATGCTCAGTTTTCCAGCCGAAGTCGGAGGCCCCAAGAACCGCCAGCGCTCTGCACCTATCGTTCACTGTCTTGGAAACATTGTCCACATGCTGCTGAAAGGAAAGAGTCCTGTCCAGAGTGACTCCCAAAAACTTCGTGTTTGGGTTGACAAAAACACTCTTCGGTCCTTCGTTTGCAAGCATCTACCCGACTTGGCAATGAATCAATTAAAGTTTTTTTGAGTTTTGAAGAAATATCAACCATATAAGTTTTTTTGAGTTTTGAAGAAATGTCAACCATATATGTTGAAGTGAAAAGTCTTCTAATCAGTTCCCAAGCATACCCACTAAAAGATAAAAATTGGTGAACCGACAGGAGGCCATGGAAGAACCTAAACTTATTTTCTTCGCAAATATTGTTCACTTGGTCCTGCAATATGGGGAGTTGCGTTGTCTTATTGAAAAATCCAAACTTCAGGTGCCGCACCATTTTTGGCAGTGCTTCGAGTCTCAATTTTTCTTACATAAATAGTTCGATTTTCAAATTTAATTAATTGAACACTGTTTTGGTTTGGTAGTTTTTCTTAATACCAGTCCAGAACATAATTCCTGCAATGAATTCATGGTTTAGTGTCGGGTTTTTGGTAATTTTTTGTCTGACAATCATTACTAGTGAGGCAGAGTCGACTTTCTCCCCCGTAAAAAAATTCTATCCAACATTTCATTGCACGAAAAATTTTGATGAATTTAATTTTTTTGGTTCTTTTGGATTTTATGATTTATGATTGTCTGAAACATCGAAATTGTGTTCTCATAATTTTTCAGTAACAGGCTTTGGCTTAACTTTCAAGAAAATTCTTTTTTGAAATCTGTCAAAAATGGGTCTGCAAATGGGTCTGAATCCTTATAATGACAAACTTCTTAGTATGAAGCAAATAGTTGATTTCCCGCTAAATCACTTGCCTCATGTTAAAACTTGCAGCAATTAAACTATTGTAAAAGGTTAAAATCAATTGAAGGTAGTGACCCTTTCTAGGATCAGTCAAAAAATAACCCTCACCACGTTGAAAATAATGTTTTTGTGAGTTGAAAAAATTAAACTCTAATCATTCAACTCACGAAAAATTAGGGTTTAACTCACAAAAATAGAAATTATTTGCCATTTGCCTTTTTTCAAAAAAAAATTTGTAACAAATTTTAAAAAAATAATAATTTTAAAAAAGGCAGATGGCAAATTAAATTCATAATTTTTGTTACTTCGAGGTCATTTGAGCAAAAGTCTCAGACCTGATTTCTCAAAAGTACTAGAATACACTTTGAGTATTGGCGTGTGTTCCCCGGTTGACCTCCATGCACAAACATTGCTGTCATACAATTGCATACATGGATTGTACGAAAAAATGTTTTTCATACAATTTCTTTATGTGAAACATTTCCGGATTAGAAAATCCAAAGTTTGGGAAAATACAATTTCTCAAAACTCTGTCGCAACATCACTCATTATGCTCAAATAAGCAACGACTTTCTAAAAGCAAAGAAAAAACTTGCATTTAAGTAAGTGTTTTTTTTCTGTTTCTTAGTCGAGGCTGAATTTTCTATATAAATCGGAAGATATACTTTAATTTTGTGGGAAAAATCAGGCTACAGTTTTCGACAAAAAAAGGATAGTTTCTATCCAAATGCATAAGCTGAAGGTTTTTATTCATATTTCTGTGTGAACTCAAAAGTCTTATCTCATATAATAATTACTCAAATGCGAGTATCTGTGTGATTTCTTCCTCGCAACCAACTGGGATTCTTGCGCTAGAAATTTCTCGGTTATTATGTTATGGGAAACAGGTATTCAAAATTATTTAGCAAAGCTCGAAAAATAATAAATGTTTAATTTATGGAAAAGGCTTGTCATGTAATTTTCATACGTGAAAACATGCTTGCCGTAGAGTTTTCTTACAACTATCTGTTTGAATGGAATTGTACATAATTGCATGATAAGCATTTTTCCACATATGCAAATTGTATGACGAGCGTTTTTGGTCAACCCGGGTTTTTACCGCTCCAATCGTTTCAGAAATTAAAACCAAGTTTTAAAACCAATCGATTCAGAAATTTTTAATAATAAGTCGGATTTCAGGAGCGAGCCTTGTGACGTTGAGAAATATTTGAGGCCCCATGCATCCCGTGAACTGCCCTTGGGTGTCTCTCTGCTGGTGGATGATGGATTATGCAATCCCGTAGATACATCTTTAAAGCACGTGTTGGAATCTAAACGGAAGAAGATAATCTAAATGAAGAAGAAGAAACTAGGTTTTCTCATTATTAATGGTAAATATGCAAAGAAAGATAGCAACATAAAGCACCAGAAACCATGAAGGGACAGCTGGCAAATCAATTTGGGTTTCAAAACAATACCCTGAATCTTATCCTTAAAGATATATCGCTAGCTACTTTTTGGTTTCATAAATTTAGATTCAAAAAACTTACAATTTCGGATTGGCACAGTCACGTGCGTAGGAGTTTTGTGGAGGGGGAGGTTTCAAAGGTTCTGTCGATCCTTTTTTAGGTCATAAAATTAGGATCTCTGAGCTCGCAAAAACCCTACAAACATCGTAATAACCGCAGGCATTTAAAAAAGACAAAGAACTTTTTGAAGTGTTTCAGAGAACTTTTTGAAAGATTGGCCAAAAAAAAATTCTAGGTTTGATCAACCAAAAATGAATCCAATAAAACAATACTAAAAGGGTGATCCTTTGGGGAAATTTGTCAACCAATAATTAGGGGGGGGAGTCGCTCTTACAAATGGAACTTATTCGTACGATTCGTACGAAAGATTCAGGAGAAAGATTAATACTTGTACGATGACTTTACAAATTCAGCATAGAAGAACAAAAACACCATTCCAATAGCACTTAAATTGAAACTCTTCCAATGAATTTATTTTTAATTAGTTTGTGTCTCCAAAAAAGGTTAAAACTAGCAACCTGTCATGATTTTTTTGGCGCAAATATCTTCTTCCCTGCAAAACTCAAGCTCGTCCACAACTAGGACGAATCCGTTTCGGAGATAATCAACTTCAAAGTAAGCTTCGAAAAGTGACCTTGGATAAAAAGGCTCCAGTCTGGAGAACTTGCCAAGACCACAAACTCCAATTATGTCTCCCTGAAGAGCCAGAGTATCGCAAACCTCCAAATTCACATCGTCGTTCAAAGCTGAAACCAAAATTTTGGTGTTAAAAAAAATCGGATACCACAAAATATCTTGAAAGGAGAACCTATCAGTCAATTAAAGCAAGGTAAGTTATCAATAAAAACTGGACGCACTCTAAAATTACGTACATATGATATAAATAAAACACGATGCATGTGTTTTCAATTGCAGGTCATTTTACTCAAGTCTTACATACAATTTTGTGCATTTGGTTTTTGACTTGAATCACAAGTGTGTAAAAACTTAACAACAAGAATGTGCAAAACTACATACACTAACACTTTAAAATATTTACATGTTATTTTATCCAAAAAGTGTCGAAAAGTTATTGTGAGATGCATAAATCCGTATAAATACATCAAAACATGAGCAAACTTCATATGACTTCTCTTTTTTAGAATAGAAAAATTAAAAATAGTTATTTAACAAAATACATTCTGAAATGAAAATTGATGTATTGCCACATAACCATTTCTTACATATTTTTGTTCCGACTTTATATACGAGAGTAACGGAATATTTGTATTCGGGGTGGGTTTTTTTTCTTCAGACAATTTTTGACTTTTTAACCAGCCATTTTTGACTGAATTTTAAATATCATTCGAAAGGTATTGTTGTCCTGAGCTCAAGTTTGAGAAAATTATTTACCTTTGATCATTTTTTGTAAAGTTACAGGGGTTTGAATATTGCCATTTTGGCCGATTGGGACAATTAATGCCCGATACAATTAGCGATTTTAACGCGTAAGTTAATCCTTCTTAGAAATCGTTCCAAATTGGTTGAAAGAAGCTTATTTGCCATATTTGATTTGTTACAAGGAGCGAAAACTATCCTTTTTTACTTTAAATGGCGTGTGGGGGGTTGATTTTCATTAAAAAAACTCAATTTTTAGAAAAAAAATGCAATTTGTTTTATTTCATTTAAATTTTTAAAGTTATTACTGCTTCATAAACCTTAGAAGGCAGTCGGAACATTCAGGGCTTCGCCCTGATACAAGCAGTCTTGTTATAACTAACAGACATTTTGCCTGCAGAAGTAGAAAGTTATCTATTCGAAGTATTTAATTTGTATCTAAATTAAACACTCGTTCTGAGTAAATAACCCGTTCCTAGCAAATGTTCCAGCTCAGATCGAGAATAGTGTTTTTTTCCAGATCTAAAATTAAGATCTGAAAGGAATTGAGAATTGTTTAAAAAACTCATTAATACATTAAGAATGAGTTATTGTTCCGACTTTTGATACGAAAGTAACGGAATATTTGTGCTCGGGGTACGGTTTTTTCTTCAAACAAACTTCGACTTCTTAACTAGGCGTTTTTGACAAAATTTCTTATATAATTCAAAAGGTATTGTTACCCTGAGTTCAAATTTGAAAAGATATTTTACCTGTGATCATTTTTTGTAAAGTTATGGGGGTTTAAAAATTGCCATTTTGGCCAATTTGGGACAATTAAACGCGATATAATTCGCATTATTAACGCGTGAGCGGAGAGTTAATCCGTTTTAAGAACCGTTCTAAATTGGTTAAAGGAAAGAAATGTTATTACTGCTCCATAAAACGTTAAAAGGCAGTCAGAACATTCGGGGCTTCGCCCTGATACGAGCAGTCTTGTTTCAGATTTTGTTCCCAAATCTGAAACAAGACTGGTCGTATCCGGTCGAAGCCCTGAATGTTCCGACTGCCTTTTAAGGTTCATGGAGCAGTAATAACAGAAATATCATTAACAATTTAGATATAAAAAAAATTTTGAAAAAAAATTTTTAATTTGAAAATTTTTCTTTGAAAATCATACCCCCACAGGCCATGTAAACTACGAAAGAAAAGTTTTTGCTCCTTGTAACAAATCAGTATTAGCAAATAAGCTTTTTTCAACCAATTTGGAACGATTTCTAAGATTAAGTAACTCTCCGCTTACGCGTTAATAGCGCGAATTATATCGCGCGTTAACTGCCCCAAATTGGCCAAAATGGCAATCTTTAAACCCCCATAAATTTGCGAAAAATGATCACAGGTGAAATATATTTTCAAATTTAAGCTCAAGACAACAATACCTTTCGAATGATATAAAAAATTCCGTCAAAAACGGCTAGTTAAAAACTCGAAATTTGTCTGAAGAAAAAAAAACCCACCCCGGGCACAAATATTCCGTTACTTTCATACCAAAAGTGGGAACAAAAATCTGTCACATCTAAAACTGAGATCTGAAAGTTTATTTTTCATTTTCTGATCTGAAATAAATAATGATTTTGACACAGTTCTCTTGATTTGAGGTAATTTCTTGACGTATAAGCTTCTGCTAACTTTTAGCAGGTACTCAGCAAAGATAGTGCTGAAATACATTTTCCTGATAATGGGATAAACATCGGGAAATGCCTGAGTAGCCCATGCGTATCAAGAGTTTGCAACAACATCAATAAAATTTCTAAACAATTTTTGAAAACTTTTCGGAACAGCTGAAAAAAAATTACTAGAAAATATTTGTTCGTGTAATTACTTAGTATTAGTTCTAGGGACGCTTTTAGCGTTAAATAGTCTGAATATATTTGGATCTAGCCAAGAAACAGCAGAAAGAGCAAATTCTGTCCTTTTCTCGAAATCATATATTAGAATTCAACATAAGAATTTCTCAATTTGGTTTCAGAAAACAGCAAGAGATCTGGTTTCAGAAAACAGCAATGGAAAAAATTGCGTTCTACTTTCAAAGAAAATGACAGAAGGTTTATTCTGTCATTTTTTATTCAGTCATTTAAGTTATTATTCAGTTATTCATCGACATTTCATCTACTATTTTGAAAAACAAAATTGCTAAGCATCCTTAAAATATCGGAGTTTTAAACTCCAACTCAAACATTTACCCTGGATCAGTTTTTGCAATTTTTTTGTAATTAATGGTGTTTTGATAAATGCTAATTTGGGCTATTCGGATACTTAATGTGAAGCCATTTTGTTCTTTCAACAGTTGTAAGCGGCAGATCATACCCTCCCCAAATGAATTGAGGCCAAATGAATGTTACCATCTTATTTCTATTGAATACATCACTTTGTTTTTTCATACCGGTAGATGAAACAAATATAAAAAAATCAATTTAGTTTATTTTCTTTTAACTAAATCAGTTTTTTCAGCCAAAATCAAAATCAATTACCCGGGTTGACGTCCATAGAAGAAAAATGCTTATCATACAGTTTCATATATAAAATCTATGGAAAAAAAGCTTATGATGGAAAATTCATACCAAACTTAAAAAATGTTTTTAAAAATTTTAATGAACATTTTTCGTCTATTTGCCTTTTTTGAAGCTTTCTGGTCATGAAAAAAAAATGATTTAAAATTTTTCGATAAAAAATGCGTGTCCTGAAAAATGCATGTATGAAAATTATAAGATGATCATTTCGTCATAGAAAAAATAGAATTTTCAAAAACCACCAAAAAACCTGTCTGGGTAACTTTAAACAAATTTAAGTAATTATATCTAAGATAGAGGGCATATTGACAATCAAAAATATAATTTTAAATTTGGTCGGAAAAAGTGCTTATCCTTTATTTCTCCTATATGAAAATTGTATGATATGCATTTTTTCAAAAACAAAAACACAAATTTCAGGTAAAAATACTTTTAATCCCATTTTTGTGCTCAAATATAAATTTTACGAAAAAAAGTTTTGCATGCAAATTTTGACTTTTTGTAAATATAACGAACTCTAGGATGAGTTTTTCACCAAGAAAAACCCAAAATCAAACGAAAAACACTTTTTGTGAACATGATTATTATTTTTTTGTTTCATTTGCTAAGACATTACGAGGCCAAACTTTGCTCTGGATAGGCGCACATTTTTGTGTCTCTATGTTCCTGGACTCCAGAGACAAGTATTTAAACATGTTCCAAAATGTAAGTGGACTCCACTAACAAGATTTACGTGGATTCCGCGTGAATATAGTCTTGTAACAAAAGTTTTGTCGGTACATTTAGTTTGTTGCGAGTTCGGATTTAGTTGTTCTAGAATCCGCAATTGTAAGTGGATTCCGCAAAGTGTAAGTGGAATCCGCAATTGTAAGTGAAATCCGCAAACTTTATAGGAATTTTTTTATTAGTGAACTTGCATATGAATTTGCGGAATTTGAAAGCAACGATTTAACCATATTCAGCGGAATCCACGATCAAACCTTAAAACATTGATTAACTAAATCGATGGATGTCACACTTTTTTATTTGCAACCAGTTTTTGGGATCATAATTTTGGAAACACGACACCGAATAAGTTCATTGGGTTAATTCAATATCGCCAAATTAGGTCAGTATTTGGGATTCAGTAATTAAGATTCACTATTCAGGATTTTATTTTTAAAATTCAATGTTTGGGATTCAATCATTTTGTTCTCGGGGAGTAAATGGTCTTTTTAACTAATTTGAGTAAATAAGTATTAGATAAAAAAATACCAAAAACTTGACTTACAGCAGAATTAAATCTTAAGTTCAAAAAAAACAATATAGAGTCTGAAAATTTTGCGTTATCAAACTATGTTCTGCTTTTGGGTTTCGCATTTTGAAATTATTTCAAATTGGCGAAATTAAAAGTTTTTTTATTTTAATTGATTGGCTTGAATTGAACTGATGAATAAATTTACAGGAATTGAGATTGATGACAGGAGTTGAGATCGAAATTAACCTTTGTAGGAAGTGATATTGAAGCTGGGTGTGTTTGACAGGAATTGAGATGAGATCGAAATTGCGTATGTTTGCCAGGAATTGAGCTCGAAGTTCGGTATTTTCGACAGGATTTGAGATCGAAGTTGGGTGTTTGACAGGAATTGAGATCGAATTTTTGGCATTTCAACTGGTACCTGATCAACGTAGTAATTAAAAGATATATTTTAAAATGATACTACACATACATATACGTAAACGGAATCCGCAAACAAAATGCGGGTTCCACTAACAGTTTGCGGATTCCACTTACAAAATGCGCACTCCACTTTCAATTTGCGGATTCCACTTACAGTTGCGGATTCCGCAACAGCTCAATTCAAGCACACACATGTTTCATTATTTGTTTTCGGATTCCAAAAAAATGTTCTGAATTCCGCAAATACGGTTGCGGAATCCGCCAATTTTCCGTTTTAGAGCGATTTTTAACTGTACAGTGTTTTATGTTTTGTTTGTGGAACCCAAAACAGCAAAGAAGATCAAAGAAATGTAGCAGTGTTGCGGATTCCGCGACAAATCTGATTTGGGCCTGTTGTGGAATCCGCTTACAATGCACAGAAAGCACAGTTTGGCCTTGTAATGGACAAAAACAAGTTTGTAGAAAAAACAAGCCTTTTGACTAAAGTGCTCGATTGCACTGACAATATTCTCGCCAAATTATTGCCAGGTTAGCTTTTTGACACGAATATTTTCAGTGTCATCCCAAAACTTTCGCTCTATCCGTTCGTTGTTCCAATTCAGTTGCCCTATTTGCAGAAAAAAGAAAATTGAGCTATCACTAAAAATTAACGTTGTTTCACAGCATTCCCTACTCTGTTCAGCTTCGGAAACAAAAACGACTAGTGGTTTCTTTCAGAAGCTTGTCGTTAGACCAAAACCACTAGAAATTTTGAGGGTCGACTGCATTCTTGCAATCATTCACCGGTTTTGCAGTCTCCCCGTTTGAAATTTCAAATGGTTATCCTCTATTTTGCTGAAACACAAGTTTATCGATAAGCTTCTCATGATATCGTGGTCATCTCCCATATGAGTTGCCTCTTTGGGTTAAAATAAGTTTGACGTGTCACTTCATCGAATACCATCAGGATATCGCGCCTATCCGAGTCGAGATTTTTCACCTAATTTGAAGCAAGATTTGAGCGGTTTGAGCGGTTTTTTTAGACAATTACGCTCAAAATCTTGCTTCAAAATGAGCGGTTTGAGCGGTTTTTGAACGGTTTATCTAAAAAAAACGCTCAAAAACCGCGCAAGATTTGAACGGTTTTGAGCGGTTTATCTAAAAAAACCGCTCAAAAACAGCGCAAGATTTAATAATAAAAAGTCGATCACAGAGGGATTCGAAACCCTATTCTTCTGATTCATAGTCAGACGCCTTATCCGTTAGCCCATGCGAAGCCAATACAAATTACGCACCAAAATGAATACTGAATACTTTGCATTCTAATTCATGCTTTTAAAATTCCTGTGACAGTGATACGTACCTCGGCTCTTTTTCCTTTTCCCCCCACCTCACACGAGACCATGGAATCCCTTAATTGCATGTGAAACATCGGGCCACCAAGCCGCGAGCTCAACCTTGAGAGGTCCAAGAATCGGCATCTCTAGACCACGATGTGGTGCCATTGGTATCAAGCACCAGCCACTCCTTCGGCGACGAGGGCCAGGATGGCATATAAGAAATAGCAGTGCTGGTATTACGAGGCCAATTTTGTGCACAATTTTGTGTCTGCAATTTCCTGGATTCCAGAGAGAAGTCTTGAAATTTTGTCGAAAAAAGTTGTAATTTCGGCACACACCTGTGGGATGGGGGTTGGGGTGAGCAGGATACTGATTCGAGCAAAATGTTTTAGAATGTTCTAGAACGCTTGAAAATGGTCATTAATTGTTCTAGCGTTTTTCAAGACTTTCAAACACATATACTGATATGAATCGCAGCAACATTTAAGTATAATTAGTTAAAAACTACCTGCTATCTCTGAATTTTTAAGTTCTTCTTAGCGTTTGAACTTTAAATTCTTACCTGTGGTTGCTGGATAGTTAATTCAAAAGAGGTAAAATAAAATCCTTAAGTTCTACTGAAATATACTTCATAAATATTAATGGGCAATAAACACTTAAAAGCTTAAAAGCTTGAGTGTTTCATATAACCAATTTTAAGCATTTTGATTTAAAAATCCACATAAATCAACAAGTTAGAAAGTACAAAGTACATGAAAATTAATTTGCAGAGCTTGAGAAATTGAGCCAATAATAATTCTTCAAATAATAAAGTTTCGACAAGAGACAAGAAGATGAAAGATCGTCAGCATAAAAACTATGCATGAAAACATACCATGGCTGAAATTTTCCCTCATCATATGTAGTATGAATCATCAAGGTCAAGTTATGTCATCTTTCATCTCAAAATGAATTGTAACTTTGGAACGGGCATGAACACAAAAACTGCTCGCCATCAAAAACTATATTTGCCAAAAACGCAATGTTCACGTTTTTCTTAATCATATGTAGTATGACTCATGAAAATTGCCATACGTCAGTTTATATCTCATTAATTGTAAATTATTTGACCACATTTTTGGGCCAAATTTTTTTTATCTGTTTTTGAGCATTTTGACCATGATTATAAATGTTGCTCAGCGTCAAAAACTACGTCTGAAGAATTATAAATTGTTCAAGTTTTGACTCACCGTATGTAGTATATATCATCCAGTTTATGTTCTATCATCTTATCTCAGTAACTATTGATTTTCTGAAAAATTGTTTCCCAGTAAAAATTATTTCTGAAAAAATCCAGTTTTCGAGTTTTGTCTCATAATATGTAGTATGACTCATCAAAGTCATATTACATCGACTGATATCTCATTAACTTTAATTTTGCAAGCTTGATTGAGGCGATTACTGTTTCTCAGCATCAAAAATTTTGCTGAAAAATTTTGCTTTGATCAAGTTTTGAATTATCATATTTAGCATGAATCATCAGAGTCATGTTATATCAACTTATCTCTTAATAAATTTTGATTTTTTTAACACGGGCTTGAACACAAAAATTGCTCGCCATCATAACGTTTGTTTGAAACAAATGTACTTTTTGAGTTTTGCCTCATCATATCTCGTAATGCTCCTTAAAATCAGATTACATCATCTAATATGTCGAAAAATGATTTTGCCAGAAAGATGGGATAGCCGTGGGTGCAACCCTAGCTAAATTTTTGGCAAAAATTCGGAAACAATTGTTTGAAGGAGTATTCAAAGATGAAAACGGTGGCGTTATAAAAAAATTAACAAAAAAAAACATCTTAAACTTGTCCAAACTGCTGTAAAAAAGTTTGTTTGGAACTGTAATTGTGTTGAATGTGAATAATATGAATTTAGTTATATCTAAATTTACTTTCAGATCTTCAGAGGCTTAGATCTGAGGGAAAGTGTCGACTCATCTCCGATGGATATGGTGGTTTTCTCTGCTGTACAAAAACAATAGTAACAGCTATGTAAAATTCTTAGATACTCGTAAGTTTTAATCATAATCTTTTTGATTGTTAAATTCGTTCTCTGTGTAAATACTTTGAGTTTTGGCTCTACATAGCTGATGATTGTAGCTATAACAAAAACGTTCATACTTAGCTTTAAAAAAAGTATATGAGTTAATTTTTTTTTGACTTATGCTGTTTTAAACAACAGTATTTTTGTCACTTTGTAAACCTGGTTTTATTAGAGGTCTCGTGGTCTGGGGATGCTGCGAATCAGTCATGAGCTCATTATTTTCATAAGTAAGTTAATTTAACTTGCGCGACGCGGCTGGTAGCCGTTAGACAGCAGCGATTTGATCGACACTATTGTGACGCTAGCCAATCGTTTTAGAATCTATCTTTACTTTATGTCGGTCTGTTCCGGGCGAATGCCAACTGCTATAACCAGAATGTGTGTTTTGATTTCGTTCGCTTTCTCAATTACCAAGATTCGACAATTTATGTTTATGGAGAAAAGAACTGGGTATGTAAATTAACTGATTTGATCGCCTAACAGCTTTTGTATTCAGATCAAAAATCGTGGCAAAAACATCGCTTCAAATCAGATTTTCACATTTGAATTTCAAACTTACGGTTTAATAGAGATTCTTATAGAACCAGAGCTGCAGCATCTGCATCTGCGGGAACTCCTTCAATGCTTAAATCGACCAAATTGATTTTTTTCTAATTATCTTTCATACATAAATGAAAACCTGGGCTCTATCCCGTTTCTCACCCCATCGGAAAAATTACTATATAATCTTGCTTACAAATTGTTCGTATGGCAAATTTTTGGTGCTAGGAAATTTAGCAGACCGCTTTTTTGCAGACTCAGAAAAGTTATGAAGTCAGAAAGCTAATTTTAAATGCTGCGCTTCCATTCAACACGATTGTTATTGTGTGCGTAAATGATTCTTGTGACTTTTGTGTTTTTGAAGTTGATAGTTTTTTTGGTCATAGGAAATACTGGCCTACGAAATAAGACCTAAACGTGACCAAAAAAATAGAATTTGGACGTCTAAGCAAAACTACAAATATGGGAAATAAGAAGTAATTGTATTGATAACGTGTGTAATTTGATTACTGACTACTATTGACTTTCGCTGATTACAATTAACTTTCACTTGAGCTTTCTTAAATGCTAATCAAGGTTTCACATTCACAATAGCATAGTTTATGCGTTTCAAAAATGTTTCATAAAAATCCAATTAATGTTTTACAAAATTTATTTTGAGATGCAAAGGGATTATACACTCTTTTAGCAATTGAAAAAAAATTGCTTCAAGCGATAAGCCCAGGTTGACTAAAACTTCTTATAAAACACTTTCCATATATGAAAAAACTTCTTACCATACAGTTCCGTACACTTCTATACCTACAAAAAATTTATCAAAAAATAAGCATTTTTTCATATAAGAAAACTGTTCGATGTTTTTCCAAAAACAAATTTTTTTTTCATTTTTTTAAATTTAATTTCTAAATTTTTAGGTTGTGTTCGTAACCAAACGCAACTGACAAAAACCTTGAATTACTCAAAGCACCAAAGGTTGAACGGTCTTGCATGTACAATGCATAGAAAACGACCTGAAGTGTCTTAGAGCTGTCTTTCACAAATGATAAAAGGTAATTAACAAACTTTTTTGGCAAACATTTTCAACCAACTTTTATTTTCCTATAGCTTGAATTGTTTTATCAGACAATGATCAAGACATATACGAAAATAAAATGCGATACTAAAGAAATAGGAATTTTCAGCGTTTTTACAAAATACAAATTAAGCGAAAAGGAAAAAACCAACATTAGTGTATCCAGGACTACGTTATGTACAAAAAAACTTGAATTTTTTTTTTGGAAACTGTTTGTACAAAATTCGATTTGCGGTTGAAAAAACTTGAAAATTTTTTTGGGCGATTTCAAAATTACGTGAAAAATTTTTTTTGTGTCGCCAGCTAAAAAAAATGCTAGTCATACAATTTCCTTATATGAGAATTGTATGATACGCTTTTTTTTCAAAATACGAAAACCTCGGTTTTTTCATCATCAGAATGCATTTATCAGAATCAAACATGTATGGAATTGTATGATAAGCTTTTTCGCTGTATGGAGGTCAACCCGGGAGGTTTGTTAGCCGTTCGCGTTTTGTCCAAAATGCTAGTTTTGCAAAAAAAAAACTAACGCCTAAATTGTCGGAGCCGTCTAATTAGCTTGTCTAATTTCCTAGCCCCCAGTTTTGTTGTTAAACTGTGAGATGAAAGATAAGTGTCATATTTGGGGAAAATTGACCCAAAACTGATTGTCTGTTTGAATCTGTCAATCAAAATTGCACTAGTTTATTACGGTCTACTAAAAGGCTCATTTGTTTTATGCTGAAAAATTGGTCTGCTAAACGATCGGTCCCCCAACGTTGACTTAAGAAAACTTTTTTTAATGTTGACACGTTGATGTTAAGAACATCTAAAATTATTTTAACTGAGCTTGCATTAAACTAATTGCAGGAAAAATCAAAAGCTGGTTAGAAAAGAGCCAAAACTTGGTCTAAGTGTACTAACTGATTTGAAAAGAGACCAACCAAACATAGGACTCATGGGTAAAGTCTCCATTTTCGATCAACAAAAGTTCACCTAAAAGAGCACATCATTAAATTAATCGTCCCTACCTCAAAAGTGAGGTGAAATTTTCGCCTTTCTTTATAAAATGAATTACGTCTCAAAAGGCGTAATTCCCAAATGGCTTAAAAATGAAAAATCTCCCAAATGGCATAAAATTCATGCAACAGTTGCATTTAAACAAACAAAATAAATTTGTTCGTTGAAAAAAACTGGCAATTCAAATGCTGATTGACATTTCAACTTGAAAAAATTCTAGAAGTTTTTTTATCAAGAGCAAAAAGCATATGCTTGAGGTTTTTGATAAGCATTTTGTGGCCAATTTTTGCGACAAAATTTACGCTTAACATTTACTTGCAAGCAATTCATTCCAAAGTTTGTTCACATGTTTTCGTTCCTGACAAAATGATAGAATTCGAACTTGATATGAAACGCTTGAATTACAATGAATACTTGAAATCTATGCGAATTGGGAAAAGTTTCGTTTTTATGCTATTTGGGGAACTACAATAAAATCCAGCCTTGTAACAAAAAATGATACCCCAACTGCACATTGATTTTTGTAAAAGAGTTATTTACCAATGAAACGAGCCGGAACTTTGTATTCGCGTCTGGGTTCCCTACAGCTTCGCGCAAAACAAGAAAACAGAAAAAACGGTTGGTTACGTGCGCCATCCTTGTTGTGAATTGAGTTGATTTATTTCGACAGTGTACAGTCAGTGTACAATCAGGTTAGCGCAAGGCGAGGCAGCGCATGGAGGATATTGGCAGAGCCTCGCTAACAAGATAAAGCAAAGCGAGACAAAGCACGGCTGTGGAAAGAAGGGCAAGCCTAGGAGGAGCCTGACAGCGCAAAGCAGGGCAGAGACGCGCAAGACAAGATAGGACAGTAGAAGTCATGCTAGCTCGAGGCAAGGCCACAATTCTCATGGCCAGACAAAGTAAGGCAAGGTAGCGCGGAGCAGCGGAAAACCGAGCAAGGCTTACAAGTAAAAGCATGGTAGAAAAGCACAATGCAATGCATATCAGTGCAAAACAAGGAAGGTCAAGGTAAGGCAATGTAAGTCAACACAGGGCAGCGTAGCGCAAGGCGACAGGGTAGCGCAACAAGACAAGGCAGCTCAAGGCAAGACAGGGCAACTCAAAAAAGGCACGCAGGGAATCTGAACCGACAAGGCTGGGCAAGTGAAGGAGCAGCTGGCAGCGCAGTGCAATGGAAGGCAGGGCATGGCAAGGCAAGGCATGTCAGCAGAAACAGGGCAGCGCAGCGCAAAAAAAAGCAGGGAAAGTAGGGCAGCACAAGGCAAAACAAAGCAGGGCACCGCCGAGAAAGAAGGATAGCGCAAGGCAGTATGGAGCAAAACAAGCAGCAAGGAGCTCTGAAAGAATAGGCAGGGCAGGTCAGTGTACAGAAAATGGCAGTGCAAGGCGAAGCGAAAAAGAGCAGCGCAGCGTAAAAGAAGGCAGCGCCAGACAATGCAAGGCAGCTTAGGGCAGGGCAACTGAAAGCATAGTAGTGCTGTGCGGCCGAAAAAAGGGCCAGACAGGTGTGTGCGAGACAAAGCAGGCTAATTTGAAACATAATTTTTTCATTATAAACGAAGCCAATTAAGTTTTTCCTAAATTAACCCCAATCAGTATAATCCCCTTTGATACTACAAACACAGCGTGTTGTTGTACATTTTTTTGCCACTTGGGGAAGAGAATTACACGGCAATAAAGTATATGAGTTAATTTTTTTCGACTTATGATATTTTAAACAACAGTATTTTTGTCACTTTGTAAACCTGGTTTTATTAGAGGTCTCGTGATCTGGGGATGCTGCGAATCAGCCATGAGCTCACTACTTTCATAACTAAGTTAATTTAACTTGCGCGACGCGGCTGGTAGCCGTTAGACAGCAGCGGTTTGATCGACACTATTGTGACGCTAGCCAATCGTTTTAGAATCTATCTTTACTTCATGTCGGTCTGTTCCGGGCGAATGCCAACTGCTATAACCAGAATGTGTGTTTTGATTTCGTTCGCTTTCTTAATTACCAAGATTCAACAATTTATGTTTATGGAGAAAAGAACTGGGTATGAAAACTAACTGATTTGATCGCCTAACAGCTCTTGTATTCAGATCCAAAATCGTGGCAAAAACATCGCTTCAAATCAGATTTTCACATTTGAATTTCAAACTTACGGTTTAACAGAGATTTTTATAGAACCAGAGCTGCAGCAGCTGCATCTGCGGGAACTCCTTCAATGCTTACATCGACCAAAATAATTTTTTCTAATTATCTTTTATACATAAATGAAAACCTGGGCTCTATCCCGTTTCTCACCCCATCGTAAAATTACTATATAATCTTGCTTACAAATTGTTCGTATGGCAAATTTTTGGTGCTACAAAATTTAGCAAACCGCTTTTTTGCAGACTCAGAAAAGTTATGAAGTCAGAAAGCTAATTTTAAACGCTGCGCTTCCATTCAACACGATTGTTATTGTGTGCGTAAATGATTCTTGTGACATTTGTGTTTTTGAAGTTGATAGTTTTTTTGGTCATACGAAATACTGGCCTACGAAATAAGACCTAAACGTGACCAAAAAAATAGAATTTGGACGTCGAAGCAAAACTACAAATATGGGAAATAAGAAGTAATTGTATTGATAACGTGTGTAATTTGATTACTGACTACTATTGACTTTCGCTGATTACAATTAACTTTCACTTGAGCTTTCTTAAATGCTAATCAAGGTTTCACATTCACAATAGCATAACTTATGCTTATCAAAAATGTTTCATAAAAATCCAATTAATGTTTTACAAAATTTATTTTGAGATGCAAAGGGATTATATACTCTTTTAGCAATTGAAAAAAAATTGCTTCAAGCGATAAGCCCAGGTTAACTAAAACTTCTTATGAAACACTTTCCATATATGAAAAAAACTTCTTACCATACAGTTCCGTACACTTCCATACCTACAAAAAACTTATCAAAAAATAAGCATTTTTTCATATAAGAAAACTGTTCGATGTTTTTCCAAAAACAAAATTTTTTTTTTCATTTTTTTAAATTTAATTTCTAAAATTTTTAGGTTGTGTTTGTAACCAAACGCAACTGACAAAGACCTTGAATTACTCAAAGCACCAAAGGTTGAACGGTCTTGCATGTACAATCAAGTGTCTTAGAGCTGTCTTTCACAAATGATAAAAGGTAATTAACAAACTTTTTTTGGCAAACATTTTCAACGAACTTTTATTTTCCTATAGCTTGAATTGTTTTATCAGACAATGCTCAAGACATATACGAAAATAAAATGCGATACTAAAGAAATAGGAATTTTCAGCGTTTTTAAAAAATACAAATTAAGCGAAAAGGAAAAAACCAACATTAGTGTATCCAGGACTACGTTATGTACAAAAAAACTTGAATTTTTTTTTGGAAACTGTTTGTACAAAATTCGATTTGCGGTTGAAAAAACTTGAAAATTTTTCTGGGCGATTTCAAAATTACGTGAAAAATTTTTTTTGTGTCGCCAGCTAAAAAAAATGCTAGTCATACAATTTCCTTATATGAGAATTGTATGATACGCTTTTTTTTCAAAATACGAAAACCTCGGTTTTTTCATCATCAGAATGCATTTATCAGAATCAAACATGTATGGAATTGTATGATAAGCTTTTTCGCTGTATGGAGGTCAACCCGGGAGGTTTGTTAGCCGTTCGCGTTTTGTCCAAAATGCTAGTTTTGCAAAAAAAACTAACGCCTAAATTGTCGGAGCCGTCTAATTAGCTTGTCTAATTTCCTAGCCCCCAGTTTTGTTGTTAAACTGTGAGATGAAAGATAAGTGTCATATTTGGGGAAAATTGACCCAAAACTGATTGTATGTTTGAATCTGTCAATCAAAATTGCACTAGTTTATTACGGTCTACTAAAAGGCTCATTTGTTTTATGCTGAAAAATTGGTCTGCTAAACGATCGGTCCCCCAACGTTGACTTAAGAAAACTTTTTTTAATGTTGACACGTTGATGTTAAGAACATCTAAAATTATTTTAACTGAGCTTGCATTAAACTAATTGCAGGAAAAATCAAAAGGTGGTTAGAAAAGAGCCAAAACTTGGTCTAAGTGTACTAACTGATTTGAAAAGAGACCAACCAAACATAGGACTCATGGGTAAAGTCTCCATTTTCGATCAACAAAAGTTCACCTAAAAGAGCACATCATTAAATTAATCGTCCCTACCTCAAAAGTGAGGTGAAATTTTCGCCTTTCGTCATAAAATGAATTACGTCTCAAAAGGCGTAATTCCCAAATGGCTTAAAAATGAAAAATCTCCCAAATGGCATAAAATTCATGCAACAGTTGCATTTAAACAAACAAAATAAATTTGTTCGTTGAAAAAAACTGGCAATTCAAATGCTGATTGACATTTCAACTTGAGAAAATTCTAGAAGTTTTTTTATCAAGAGCAAAAAGCATATGCTTGAGGTTTTTGATAAGCATTTTGTGGCCAATTTTTGCGACAAAATTTACGCTTAACATTTACTTGCAAGCAATTCATTCCAAAGTTTGTTCACATGTTTTCGTTCCTGACAAAATGATAGAATTCGAACTTGATATGAAACGCTTGAATTACAATGAATACTTGAAATCTATGCGAATTGGGAAAAGTTTCGTTTTTATGCTATTTGGGGAACTACAATAAAATCCAGCCTAGTAACAAAAAATGATACCCCAACTGCACATTGATTTTTGTAAAAGAGCAATTTACCAATGAAACGAGCCGGAACTTTGTATTCGCGTCTGGGTTCCCTACAGCTTCGCGCAAAACAAGAAAACAGAAAAAACGGTTGGTTACGTGCGCCATCTTTGTTGTGAATTGAGTTGATTTATTTCGACAGTGTACAGTCAGTGTACAATCAGGTTAGCGCAAGGCGAGGCAGCGCATGGAGGATATTGGCAGAGCCTCGCTAACAAGATAAAGCAAAGCGAGACAAAGCACGGCTGTGGAAAGAAGGGCAAGCCTAGGAGGAGCCTGACAGCGCAAAGCAGGGCAGAGACGCGCAAGACAAGATAGGACAGTAGAAGTCATGCTAGCTCGAGGCAAGGCCACAATTCTCATGGCCAGACAAAGTAAAGCAAGGTAGCGCGGAGCAGCGGAAAACCGAGCAAGGCTTGCAAGTAAAAGCATGGTAGAAAAGCACAATGCAATGCATATCAGTGCAAAACAAGGAAGGTCAAGGTAAGGCAATGTAAGTCAACACAGGGCAGCGTAGCGCAAGGCGACAGGGTAGCGCAACAAGACAAGGCAGCTCAAGGCAAGACAGGGCAACTCAAAAAAGGCACGCAGGGAATCTGAACCGACAAGGCTGGGCAAGTGAAGGAGCAGCTGGCAGCGCAGTGCAATGGAAGGCAGGGCATGGCAAGGCAAGGCAAGGCATGTCAGCAGAAACAGGGCAGCGCAGCGCAAAAAAAAGCAGGGAAAGTAGGGCAGCACAAGGCAAAACAAAGCAGGGCACCGCCGAGAAAGAAGGATAGCGCAAGGCAGTATGGAGCAAAACAAGCAGCAAGGAGCTCTGAAAGAATAGGCAGGGCAGGTCAGTGTACAGAAAATGGCAGTGCAAGGCGAAGCGAAAAAGAACAGCGCAGCGTAAAAGAAGGCAGCGCCAGACAATGCAAGGCAGCTTAGGGCAGGGCAACTGAAAGCATAGTAGTGCTGTGCGGCCGAAAAAAGGGCCAGACAGGTGTGTGCGAGACAAAGCAGGCTAATTTGAAACATAATTTTTTCATTATAAACGAAGCCAATTAAGTTTTTCCTAAATTAACCCCAATCAGTATAATCCCCTTTGATACTACAAACACAGCGTGTTGTTGTAAATTTTTTTGCCACTTGGGGAAGAGAATTACACGGCAATAAAGTATATGAGTTAATTTTTTTCGACTTATGATATTTTAAACAACAGTATTTTTGTCACTTTGTAAACCTGGTTTTATTAGAGGTCTCGTGATCTGGGGATGCTGCGAATCAGCCATGAGCTCACTACTTTCATAACTAAGTTAATTTAACTTGCGCGACGCGGCTGGTAGCCGTTAGACAGCAGCGGTTTGATCGACACTATTGTGACGCTAGCCAATCGTTTTAGAATCTATCTTTACTTCATGTCGGTCTGTTCCGGGCGAATGCCAACTGCTATAACCAGAATGTGTGTTTTGATTTCGTTCGCTTTCTTAATTACCAAGATTCAACAATTTATGTTTATGGAGAAAAGAACTGGGTATGTAAATTAACTGATTTGATCGCCTAACAGCTCTTGTATTCAGATCAAAAATCGTGGCAAAAACATCGCTTCAAATCAGATTTTCACATTTGAATTTCAAACTTACGGTTTAACAGAGATTCTTATAGAACCAGAGCAGCAGCATCTGCATCTGCGGGAACTCCTTCAATGCTTAAATCGACCAATTTGATTTTTTTTCTAGTTATCTTTCATAAATAAATGAAAACCTGGGCTCTTTTCCCGTTTCTCACCCAATCGTTAAATTACTATTTTATCTTGCTTACAAATTGATCGTATGGCAAATGTTTGGTGCTAGGAAACTTAGCAGACCGCTTTTTTTTTGCAGACTCAGAAAACTTATGAAGTCAGAAATCTAATTTTAAACGCTGCGCTTCCATTCAACACGATTGTTACCGTGTGCGTAAATGATTCTTGTGACTTTTGTGTTTTTGAAGTTGATAGTTTTTTTGGTCATAGGAAAAACTGGCCTACGAAATAAGACCTAAACGTGACCAAAAAAATAGAATTTGGACGTCGAAGCAAAACTACAAATATGGGAAATAAGAAGTAATTGTATTGATAACGTGTGTAATTTGATTACTGACTACTATTGACTTTCGCTGATTACAATTAACTTTCACTTGAGCTTTCTTAAATGCTAATCAAGGTTTCACATTCACAATAGCATAGTTTATGCTTTTCAAAAATGTTTCATAAAAATCCAATTAATGTTTTACAAAATTTATTTTGAGATGCAAAGGGATTATATACTCTTTTAGCAATTGAAAAAATTGCTTCAAGCGATAAGCCCAGGTTGACTAAAACTTCTTATGAAACACTTTCCATATATGAAAAAAACTTCTTACCATACAGTTCCGTACACTTCCATACTTACAAAAAACTTATCAAAAAATAAGCATTTTTTCATATAAGAAAACTGTTCGATGTTTTTCCAAAAACAAAATTTTTTTTTTCATTTTTTTAAATTTAATTTCTAAAATCTTTAGGTTGTGTTTGTAACCAAACGCAACTGACAAAGACCTTGAATTACTCAAAGCACCAAAGGTTGAACGGTCTTGCATGTACAATCAAGTGTCTGAGAGCTGTCTTTCACAAATGATAAAAGGTAATTAACAAACTTTTTTTGGCAAACATTTTCAACGAACTTTTATTTTCCTATAGCTTGAATTGTTTTATCAGAAAATGATCAAGACATATACGAAAATAAAATGCGATACTAAAGAAAATAGAATTTTTAGCGTTTTCAGAAAATATAAATTAAGCGAGAAGGAAAAAACCAACATTAGTGTATCCAGGACTACGTTATGTACAAAAAAACTTGAATTTTTTTTTGGAAACTGTTTGTTTGAGTACAAAATTGGATTTGCGGTTGAAAAAACTTGAAAATTTTTTTGGGCGATTTCAAAATTACGTGAAAAATTTTTTTTGTGTCGCCAGCTAAAAAAATGCTAGTCATACAATTTCCTTATATGAGAATTGTATGATACGCTTTTTTTTGAAAATACGAAAACCTCGTTTTTTTCATCATCAGAATGCATTTATCAGAATCAAACATGTATGGAATTGTATGATAAGCTTTTTCGCTGTATGGAGGTCAACCCGGGAGGTTTGTTAGCCCTTCGCGTTTTGTCCAAAATGCTAGTTTTGCAAAAAAAACTAACGCCTAAATTGTCGGAGCCGTCTAATTAGCTTGTCTAATTTCCTAGCCACCAGTTTTGTTGTTAAACTGTGAGATGAAAGATAAGTGTCATATTTGGGGAAAATTGACCCAAAACTGATTGTCTGTTTGAATCTGTCAATCAAAATTGCACTAGTTTATTACGGTCTACTAAAAGGCTCATTTGTTTTATGCTGAAAAATTGGTCTGCTAAACGATCGGTCCCCCAACGTTGACTTAAGAAAACTTTTTTTAATGTTGACACGTTGATGTTAAGAACATCTAAAATTATTTTAACTGAGCTTGCATTAAACTAATTGCAGGAAAAATCAAAAGCTGGTTAGAAAAGAGCCAAAACTTGGTCTAAGTCTACTAACTGATTTGAAAAGAGACCAACCAAACATATGAATCATGGGTAAAGTCTCCATTTTCGATCAACAAAAGTTCACCTAAAAGAGCACATCATTAAATTAATCGTCCCTACCTCAAAAGTGAGGTGAAATTTTCGCCTTTCTTTATAAAATGAATTACGTCTCAAAAGGCGTAATTCCCAAATGGCTTAAAAATGAAAAATCTCCCAAATGCTATAAAATTCATGCAACAGTTGCATTTAAACAAACAAAATAAATTTGTTCGTTGAAAAAAACTGGCAATTCAAATGCTGATTGAAATTTCAACTTGAAAAAATTCTAGAAGTTTTTTTATCAAGAGCAAAAAGCATATGCTTGAGGTTTTTGATAAGCATTTTGTGGCCAATTTTTGCGACAAAATTTACGCTTAGCATTTACTTGCAAGCAATTCATTCCAAAGTTTGTTCACATGTTTTCGTTCCTGACAAAATGATAGAATTCGAACTTGATATGAAACGCTTGAATTACAATAAATACTTGAAATCTATGCGAATTGGGAAAAGTTTCGTTTTTATGCTATTTGGGGAACCACAATAAATCCAGCCTTGTAACAAAAAATGATACCCCAACTGCACATTGATTTTTGTAAAAGAGTTATTTACCAGTGAAACGAGCCGGAACTTTGTATTCGCGTCTGGGTTCCCTAGAGCTTCGCGCAAAACAAGAAAACAGAAAAAACGGTTGGTTACGTGCGCCATCTTTGTTGTGAATTGAGTTGATTTATTTCGACAGTGTACAGTCAGTGTACAATCAGGTTAGCGCAAGGCGAGGCAGCGCATGGAGGAGATTGGCAGAGCCTCGCTAACAAGATAAAGCAAAGCGAGACAAAGCACGGCTGTGGAAAGAAGGGCAAGCCTAGGAGGAGCCTGACAGCGCAAAGCAGGGCAGAGACGCGCAAGACAAGATAGGACAGTAGAAGTCATGCTAGCTCGAGGCAAGGCCACAATTCTCATGGCCAGACAAAGTAAGGCAAGGTAGCGCGGAGCAGCGAAAACGCAGCAGGGCTTGCAAGTAAAAGCATGGTAGAAAAGCACAAAGCAATGCATATCAGTGCAAAACAAGGAAGGTCAAGGTAAGGCAATGTAAGTCAACACAGGGCAGCGTAGCGCAAGGCGACAGGGTAGCGCAACAAGACAAGGCAGCTCAAGGCAAGACAGGGCAACTCAAAAAAGGCACGCAGGGAATCTGAACCGACAAGGCTGGGCAAGTGAAGGAGCAGCTGGCAGCGCAGTGCAATGGAAGGCAGGGCATGGCAAGGCAAGGCAAGGCATGTCAGCAGAAACAGGGCAGCGCAGCGCAAAAAAAGGCAGGGAAAGTAGGGCAGCGCAAGGCAAAACAAAGCAGGGCACCGCCGAGAAAGAAGGATAGTGCAAGGCAGTATGGAGCAAAACAAGCAGCAAGGAGCTCTGAAAGAATAGGCAGGGCAGGTCAGTGTACAGAAAATGGCAGTGCAAGGCGAAGCGAAACAAAACAGCGCAGCGTAAAAGAAGGCAGCGCCAGACAATGCAAGGCAGCTTAGGACAGGGCAACTGAAAGCATAGTAGTGCAGTGCGGCCAAAGAAAGGGCCAGACAGGTGTGTCCGAGACAAAGCAAGCTAATTTGAAACATAATATTTTCATTATAAACGAAGCCAATTAAGTTTTTCCCTAAATTAACCCCAATCAGTATAATCCCCCTGATACTACAAACACAGCGTGTTGTTGTACATTAAATGATTCTTGTGACTTTTGTGTTTTTGAAGTTGATAGTTTTTTTGGTCATGGGAAAGACTGGCCTACGAAATAAGACCTAAACGTGACCAAAAAAATAGAATTTGGACGTCGAAGCAAAACTACTTGTGACTTTTGCGTAAATGATTCTTGTGACTTTTGTGTTTTTGAAGTTGATAGTTTTTTTGGTCATGGGAAAGACTGGCCTACGAAATAAGACCTAAACGTGACCAAAAAAATAGAATTTGGACGTCGAAGCAAAACTACAAATATGGGAAATAAGAAGTAATTGTATTGATAACGTGTGTAATTTGATTACTGACTACTATTGACTTTCGCTGATCACAATTAACTTTCATTTGAGCTTTCTTAAATGCTAATCAAGGTTTCACATTCACAATGGTATAGTTTATGCTTTTCAAAAAGTTTTCAAAAAAATCCAATTAATGTTTTACAAAATTTATTTTGAGATGCAAAGGGATTATATACTCTTTTAGTAATTGAAAATAAACTGCTTCAAGCGATAAGCCCAGGTTGACTAAAACTTCTTATAATACAATTTCCATATTTGAAAAAAAACTTGTTACCCTTCAGTTCCGTATACTTCCATACGTACAAAATTTTATGACATACTATGATAAGCATTTTTTCATATAAGAAAACTGTTCGATGTTTTTCCATGAAAAAAATTTTGATTTTATTAAAATTTTTTTTAAATTTAATTTCTATAAATTTTAGGTTGTGTGTTCGAAACCAAACGCAACTGGCAAAAACCTTGAATTTTTCAAAGCACCAAGGGTTGAGCGGTCTTGCATCTACAAGGCATAGGAAACGACCTGAAGCGTCTTAGAGCTGTCTTTCTCAAATGATAAAAGGTAATTAACAAATTTTTTTTGTCAAGTATTTTCAACGAACTTTTATTTTCCTAAAACTTGAGTTGTTTTATCAAACAAAGATCAAGACATATACGAAAATAAAATGCGATACTAAAGAAATAGGAATTTTCAGCGTTTTTAAAAAATATAAAAACAGCGAAAAGGAAAAAACCAACATTAGTGTATCCAGGACTACGTTATGTACACAAAAAACCTAAATTTTTTTTTGGAAACTGTTTGTTTGAGTACAAATTTCGATTTGCGGTTGAAAAAACTTGAAAATTTTTTTGGGCGATTTCAAAATTACGTGAAATTTTTTTTTGTGTCGCCAGCCAAAAAAAATGCTAGTCATACAATTTCCTTCTATGAGAATTGTATGATACGCTTTTTTTTCAAAATACAAAAACCTCGGTTTTTTCATCATCAGAATGCATTTATCAGAATCAAACATGTATGGAATTGTACGATTAGTATTTTCGGTGTATGGTGGTCAACCCGGGAGGTTTGTAAGCACTTCGCTTTTTGTCCAAAATGCTAGTTTTGCAAAAAAATGTAACGCCTAAATTCCGTTTTGTCGGAGCCGTCTAATTAGTTTGTCTAATTTTCTACCCCCAGTTTTGTTGTTGAACTGTGAGATAAAAGATAATTGTCATATTTGGGGAAAATTGACCCAAAACTGATTGTCTGTTTGAATCTGTCAATCAACCTTGCACTATTTTATTACGGTCTGCTAAAAGGCTCATTTGTTTTATGTTAAAAGTTTGGTCTGCTAAACGATCGGTCCCCCAATGTTCATTTAAGAATTTTTTTTTAATGTTGACACGTTGATGTTAAGAACATCTAAAATTTTTTTAACTGAGCTTGCATTAAACGAATTGCAGGAAAAATCAAAAGGTGGTTAGAAAAGAGCCAAAACTTGGTCTAAATGTACTAACTAATTTGAAAAGAGACCATCCAAATGTAGGACTCATGGGTAAAGTCTCCATTTTCGATCACCAAAAGTTCACCTAAAAGAGCACATCAAAAGATTAATCGTCCCGACCTCAAAGTGGAGGTGAAATTTTGGCCTTTCTTCATAAAATGAATTACGTGTCAAAACGCGTGATTCCCAAATGGCTTAAAAATGGAAAATTTTTCAAATGGCATAAATTTCATGCAACAGTTGCATTTAAACAAACGAAATAAATTTGTTTGTTGAACAACATAACACACATTTTAATATGACACCCTCTTGCATGTCACCTAGACTCAGCCTATACTTAAGTGATATTTCTTATGTAAGTATACTTGTATATTAGTATCAGAGAAGGTTACGTGTATCAGTGCGTACAACTCCCGTGGATGTAGTCGTCCTCTGTTCGGATCGTACACTGGAAGCGAAACTCCTTCACTTCCCTTTCCACAAGGAAAACTCTCAATCTTGTCAAGGACAATACTAGGTTCTCCGGGTCCACGTGCCGCTTCTCCGTCGCCCTCGTCACCAAGAAGCATAAGTACTTTCCCGGTATCTGTGACGCCGCCGGAGCCAAGGCTGCTACGCCCCCTATTCCTGGTCTTTGTTTCCAAAGGAATTCTATGTTTTTATAATCTCTATTAAAATCTGCTGCCATCGCTGTCCTAAAACTCATGTCTGCTGTGACTGCTATCGCACATGTTCTATTTATGAGTATGAAATCGCTATCTGTTAGTAATATGCTACTTGATTATTCATTTGGTAAGTTAAATATGACTCAACTACCCTCCCTACGTCTGGTTTCTTTGGGTCGTTGCCTGTTTCTGCTTCTAAATCTCCTGTCTCTCTTGCTATTCTTACTTTTTTATTAATAATTTTTCAGTGTGGGTAAGTCCTACCCCCACTCCCCGGACAAAATATCCATCGACGTCCCCGTCGATTGCATGCCGGATATTAAGTCGAGGTTGGAAGCCGGAATGAGTAATTGCCCTTCATGGGCAGCCCAGGAAGGATCATTCCTTTCGGTTTTTATATATCTACATCTTGAATTGTGACACTGGTCTCTTTTGGGTCCGACGTCATTTTATTCAGCCATTCCAGGACATGCAAATTCGTCAAGTCTTGTTCGTAGTTTTGCTGTTGCTCGTCGTCGAATTCTACCTCGGGTTTCGACTGATCCTCGATCCATTCCTCATCGTGGTCGTCAACTATGTCGATGCCTTGCGACACGGTTATTCCTTCTAGACCCACCACTTCTTCCACTAAAATCTTCAGATCTATCCTGTCCACTACGAAGTCATCTCCGTAAGGATTATATTTCTTCGTGAGTCTTGTCCTGTCACTCTCTCGAGTCTGTATCGTAAACGGAAGATCTGGTTCCAATTTATTGGGCACCTCCATTTGTTCGGGGTCTTACCAGTCTTCCTCCGCGTAGGGTAAGGTTTCTTCATCTGCTTCAATTACCTCGTTGAGATCCAGGTCCAATGGTGGACTTGATCCTTCCTCTACGACCTCAATTCCATCGTTCTTTTCCCTGGTGCCCTTCTCGTTGACCTCACAAGCAGGGTCCATCATCCCCCTTTTCCATGTCTGCTGGTAAACACCAGTCTTCTGTCGATGGGTTGTGTGGCTTAATGTTCTCGTAGTGAGCGGCTCGGGCAGTACTCAGTCTATAAAAGCGTCCCTCCTGGTGCACTTCCGTAATCATGAATGGTCCCCTCCAGTTTTTTAGGAGCTTTTTCGTTTCCTTTGGTGGTATAACGTTATGAAAAACCCTTACGTAGTCTCCTACCGAGAAAGCGTTTGCACCAGCTGCTTTTTTATCGAATCTTTTCCTCTGTCTTGCCTGTGCCTGCTGAGTGTTCCCTCTACACAAGTCATTTAGTACCAGTTGACGTCTAATCACATCCCTTACATAGAACTGTGGAGATGTTTTCTTTCCCTCATACTCTGGGTAGAAGAAGGTCGTGGACAAAGTCTTCTCGTGTCCGGTTAACATCATTTGTGGACTAACTCCGGTGCTGGAGTGTTGCGTGCTGTTGTAAGCTCCCATCACTTGTGCAAGATATCTGTCCCAATCGGTTATTTACCTGGAACAATATACCCTCAGCATCGGCACTAACGTTCTATTTTGCCTTTCCACTAAGCCATTCGTCTGGGGATGGTATGTCGTGGAGTGAGCTTGAGCCACATGTGAACGTCTCATGAGCTCTTTTGTAAGTTCTCCCACGAAAGCCGTTCCGTTATTCGATTGAAACGTCATTTGACAACCATATCTTGCTATCCACGTATTGCTTAGGTGATCGCACGCTTCTTCTGCTGAGGCAGTTATGCAGGGCACGGCCTCTGCATACTTCGTGAAGTGATCTATCATGACCAAGACTTGATTGTAACCACTGTCTGTCATGCTTTTCGTTTAGTGACTCGATCGACTGCAAGGGAAATCGTAGTTTCCTTGAATCCTTGACCTGTTGGCATGACAGACATGCTAATACCCATTTCTCGCATGCCTTTTTCTTTCCAGGCCACTCAAAGCGCTTCAGGATCCTCTGATACACTTTGTCGATGGCCCATCTGATCATGTAATCTGAATAAAAGTTCTGTCTGATAGAGTTGCGGCAACACTATCGCATTATGTTTGTACAGGACCTTGTCTTCTTTTCTTCTCTTACAGGCCACGATTCTGTCCCTGTTCAGATAGAACCTTCCCTCTTTCTGAATAAAATAATGTCTCAGAATGCGGTTACTGTCTTCCACCAGATCGACTTTGTCCGGAGCTCCATTTTCGATCCACCTTTTCAGTTTGCTCGTCATGCAGTCTTTTCTTTGCGCTCTTAGTAGGTCCGAGAGTCTGTATCTCGCCTTCATGTACGTCTTCATGACCCTCATCTGACTATTCAGCTCATTGGGCTGATGCGTGTCTTCTTCCATCTTAACGCACCAAATCTTCACCAACGGCTGTGTTTCTTGTTCGAACGGCTGAAGATCAGTCCTGACTACCTCTTTTTGTGGCATCAGACTTATCGAACGTTTCGATACCGCTATTGTTTCCAGATCATCCGCTGCGTTATCAAAGACTCTTTCACCAGGTATGAGGTAATGATCACTGTCAGGGTCTTGATATACCTCCCTATCCAGATCCCTTGCTCGAGTCTCCACTAGTAGTGTGTGGATCGCTAGTTCTGACAGTTTCAATCCTGAGCTCGAGTTCCTGTCTGAGTAGGTGTCAATTCCTGAATTCCGGGAGTTTTCATCTATTGAAAAGTCTGCGATAGCGCACGTTCCCTCCTCCGGATCAGTTCTTTGCGTTCTGTTCATCCATCTGAGCTCCCCGGACAAAATTCTATCCTCCAGATCCTGTTCCTCATCAGGAAATTTTTCTTCTACATCAGACTCCCCGGACAAACTTTCTTGTCCCTGGTATTGATCCTGATCTCGCCTGCTCTTCTCCCCGTACAAATCTTCTTGCTCCAGGTCTCGATCAATTTCTTTGCCCCTCTGATCCTGATTTTCAAAGGTGACGGTTTTATTTTGTGTGTCGTTCCCCTGTTCTTTCCGTTTGTATGAAGTACTTGTTAAAACTTCTTGGGGTATTGAGGATACTAGTTGCTGAGGATACAATGATGATGCCATGGTGATGATGCCTTGGCTGCTGGCCACTCGTGGTCATCTCTGGTCAATTCTCTCTCTAACAATCCACCCAGCATCCCCATCACTTGCGGTGTGACCTGCACTGTTTTATCCAATAATGAGAGGCTGTTTATGTTCATGTGAGAGAGTTCCTGCTGGACGAGGTTTGAGCGCAGCAACAGATCCAAGGGCACCGGGTCCTTCTAGAATAGAATCTTTATCTCGGCTGCTTTCTCTACAGGTAACTCAGAATGTCCTGGAATTGGATGTCCAGACCTGTTTAACCATTTCGTCAAGGGAAGCACTTCATAAATAACTTTGTTCAGGAACGAGAACCCTTCCTTGATTTTTGCCTTATTGGCTTGCTCCTGTTCCATTGTTTCATAGAAATTGGTCTTCTTGCTAATGCTGTCAGAATTCTGGTGTTTGTCACGCATCCTGTGCTCGATTATCATGTGGTAGCCATCTAACCTTACTATCCATCTACCAATATAATTCTGATCCATCGAGTATGTCTTCAACCAAGATAACGCTCTGTTGTCCACGCGCAACTTAAAGGGAGCGCTCCCCACGTATGCGCCGTATTTTTCCACGAATGTGACTACTGCAAACATTTCTGCTTTCGGTGCACCATATTTCATCTCAGTGCCACTTAAAACCTTACTGCCATATGCAATGGGACGGAGAACTCATTCCATTCCATTCCTGCTCCTGATGCAGTATTCTTGAGATGGCTACTACTGATGCGTCTCTGTCAAGAACATACATGCCCTTTTCTGTAGGCATGCCTAGCACTGCCGCTTCGTTTAGTTCCCGCTTTATGTTCTCGAAGGCAGCTTGAGCTTCTTCACTCCATTCGAACTACTTTCCTTTGTTTCTCATCAGCTTCTGCATGGGATTTACCTTGTCTGCATATCCTTTTATGAACTCACGGTAATAAATGGCAAACTCCAGGAAACTCCTGAGTTAAGTGTCCGTTCTGGGAGCCTTCCACGTCAAGTCAGCCTCTACTGCTTCCGGTCCGGCCTCACGCCATGCCTGTCCACTATTTTTCATAGATACTTGATTGAATCCCTGAGGATTTCACTTTTCGACAGTTTGCGTTTCAAGCCTGCTCTTTTCATGCTGCCAAAGACCTCATCGAGCCAATCAATGTGGTCTTCCAGAGTGAGTGCTGCTATGACCACGTCATCCACCTAACACATCACAAGGTTCCAGTACTTCTTCGTCATTTTGGTCAAAGCTTGAGCCAACAGTCTTTGAAAAGTGGCCGTTGCGTTGCACAAGCCGAAGGGCATCCTCCTCCAATGTTACAAACCCAATTCACATGCCAATCCGGTCTTCTCTCTATCCTTCTTCCGCAGAGGGACCTGCCAGAAGGCAGAACCCAAGTCCAGTGTGGTGAAGAACTTGGCGTCGCGAAGTTTCGAGAGGCTCTCGTCTATTCGCGATATCGGGTACGCATATTTTATTGTCACTGTGTTCAAGTAACGAAAGTCGCAAGAGAACCTAAGCTGCCCCCTTCTTTTTTACGATGACTGCCCCGCAAGCCCAGGGCGATTTCGAGGGTTCTATCATGTCGTATTCGAGTAACATTTCTATTTCCGCTCGACGCGCTTCCTATTTATGTGGCGTCATTCGTCTTGTGCCTTCCCTATGGCCCATCTGATCATGTGATCTGAATAAAAGTTCTGTCTGATAGAGTTGCGGCAACACTATCGCATTATGTTTGTACAGGACCTTGTCTTCTTTTCTTCTCTTACAGGCCACGATTCTGTCCCTGTTCAGATAGAACCTTCCCTCTTTCTGAATAAAATAATGTCTCAGAATGCGGTTACTGTCTTCCACCAGATCGACTTTGTCCGGAGCTCCATTTTCGATCCACCTTTTCAGTTTGCTCGTCATGCAGTCTTTTCTTTGCGCTCTTAGTAGGTCCGAGAGTCTGTATCTCGCCTTCATGTACGTCTTCATGACCCTCATCTGACTATTCAGCTCATTGGGCTGATGCGTGTCTTCTTCCATCTTAACGCACCAAATCTTCACCAACGGCTGTGTTTCTTGTTCGAACGGCTGAAGATCAGTCCTGACTACCTCTTTTTGTGGCATCAGACTTATCGAACGTTTCGATACCGCTATTGTTTCCAGATCATCCGCTGCGTTATCAAAGACTCTTTCACCAGGTATGAGGTAATGATCACTGTCAGGGTCTTGATATACCTCCCTATCCAGATCCCTTGCTCGAGTCTCCACTAGTAGTGTGTGGATCGCTAGTTCTGACAGTTTCAATCCTGAGCTCGAGTTCCTGTCTGAGTAGGTGTCAATTCCTGAATTCCGGGAGTTTTCATCTATTGAAAAGTCTGCGATAGCGCACGTTCCCTCCTCCGGATCAGTTCTTTGCGTTCTGTTCATCCATCTGAGCTCCCCGGACAAAATTCTATCCTCCAGATCCTGTTCCTCATCAGGAAATTTTTCTTCTACATCAGACTCCCCGGACAAACTTTCTTGTCCCTGGTATTGATCCTGATCTCGCCTGCTCTTCTCCCCGTACAAATCTTCTTGCTCCAGGTCTCGATCAATTTCTTTGCCCCTCTGATCCTGATTTTCAAAGGTGACGGTTTTATTTTGTGTGTCGTTCCCCTGTTCTTTCCGTTTGTATGAAGTACTTGTTAAAACTTCTTGGGGTATTGAGGATACTAGTTGCTGAGGATACAATGATGATGCCATGGTGATGATGCCTTGGCTGCTGGCCACTCGTGGTCATCTCTGGTCAATTCTCTCTCTAACAATCCACCCAGCATCCCCATCACTTGCGGTGTGACCTGCACTGTTTTATCCAATAATGAGAGGCTGTTTATGTTCATGTGAGAGAGTTCCTGCTGGACGAGGTTTGAGCGCAGCAACAGATCCAAGGGCACCGGGTCCTTCTAGAATAGAATCTTTATCTCGGCTGCTTTCTCTACAGGTAACTCAGAATGTCCTGGAATTGGATGTCCAGACCTGTTTAACCATTTCGTCAAGGGAAGCACTTCATAAATAACTTTGTTCAGGAACGAGAACCCTTCCTTGATTTTTGCCTTATTGGCTTGCTCCTGTTCCATTGTTTCATAGAAATTGGTCTTCTTGCTAATGCTGTCAGAATTCTGGTGTTTGTCACGCATCCTGTGCTCGATTATCATGTGGTAGCCATCTAACCTTACTATCCATCTACCAATATAATTCTGATCCATCGAGTATGTCTTCAACCAAGATAACGCTCTGTTGTCCACGCGCAACTTAAAGGGAGCGCTCCCCACGTATGCGCCGTATTTTTCCACGAATGTGACTACTGCAAACATTTCTGCTTTCGGTGCACCATATTTCATCTCAGTGCCACTTAAAACCTTACTGCCATATGCAATGGGACGGAGAACTCATTCCATTCCATTCCTGCTCCTGATGCAGTATTCTTGAGATGGCTACTACTGATGCGTCTCTGTCAAGAACATACATGCCCTTTTCTGTAGGCATGCCTAGCACTGCCGCTTCGTTTAGTTCCCGCTTTATGTTCTCGAAGGCAGCTTGAGCTTCTTCACTCCATTCGAACTACTTTCCTTTGTTTCTCATCAGCTTCTGCATGGGATTTACCTTGTCTGCATATCCTTTTATGAACTCACGGTAATAAATGGCAAACTCCAGGAAACTCCTGAGTTAAGTGTCCGTTCTGGGAGCCTTCCACGTCAAGTCAGCCTCTACTGCTTCCGGTCCGGCCTCACGCCATGCCTGTCCACTATTTTTCATAGATACTTGATTGAATCCCTGAGGATTTCACTTTTCGACAGTTTGCGTTTCAAGCCTGCTCTTTTCATGCTGCCAAAGACCTCATCGAGCCAATCAATGTGGTCTTCCAGAGTGAGTGCTGCTATGACCACGTCATCCACCTAACACATCACAAGGTTCCAGTACTTCTTCGTCATTTTGGTCAAAGCTTGAGCCAACAGTCTTTGAAAAGTGGCCGTTGCGTTGCACAAGCCGAAGGGCATCCTCCTCCAATGTTACAAACCCAATTCACATGCCAATCCGGTCTTCTCTCTATCCTTCTTCCGCAGAGGGACCTGCCAGAAGGCAGAACCCAAGTCCAGTGTGGTGAAGAACTTGGCGTCGCGAAGTTTCGAGAGGCTCTCGTCTATTCGCGATATCGGGTACGCATATTTTATTGTCATTGTGTTCAAGTAACGAAAGTCGCAAGAGAACCTAAGCTGCCCCCTTCTTTTTTACGATGACTGCCCCGCAAGCCCAGGGCGATTTCGAGGGTTCTATCATGTCGTATTCGAGTAACATTTCTATTTCCGCTCGACGCGCTTCCTATTTATGTGGCGTCATTCGTCTTGTGCCTTCCCTATGGGGAACAGCGCTTTCCTCTAGTTCCATTTCGTGTTCGACGAAGTTAAAACAACCGATGTCTGCTTTATGTTTTGAAAATAAATCCGCGTTCCGATTTAAGACCGCTCGTAATGATTCAAAATCTCCCTCGCCTATTCTCCCTATTACGTGATCTATTTCTGGCAAAATCGTTTGTCAGATTTTAGTTCATATGACGAGCGTCGTTCCGGAAATATTGAGCAGCTCGACAAGCCGTTGTCCGTTTCGGATTTCATTGAAGAGCGTTTATGAATAGATTCTTCTTAAACGTGAATTTTCGGTCTTAACTAGGTTAAAAAGCTACTCACGGGAATCCGGAAGTGTTCCGCGTTCCAAACTACCCTTCCGTCCCGGTGGTTAGGGCGTTATTAAGGGCATTATTATGGGTATCAGCTCGGCGCAGAGTGCTCGTTAACGGTTCTGCCGGTCATGATGTTAAAAAGAATAACATCCAGGAGCGCCATAAAAACATCTATGTAAAATTCGGCCGGAAGTACATGTCGACGGAAAATAAAGCTAGGTTCTAAAACGACTGACCAGCGTCCAAACACAGCTCTATGTGTGTTCTGCCAAAGCCAGTTCTCACCGTCTCTTCCAAAGCCAGTTCTTTTGGTGGTTTTCCTGACATCGGGTCGACAAAAACGTTACTGTCTTCCGTCTTCGACCAGAACGCTCAAATTAACTCAATAATTTGCAAAATAGTGAGCTCATGGCTGGGTTTCAGTATCCCCAGACCACGAGGTCACTCCTAAAAACAGGGCTACTACTATTTATTATATCACTATTGTTTTTGTTCAGTAGATAAAAATCATCATCTCCATCGATGATGGATCAACACTTTCCTCCACTCCTAGTTTCTAATTGTCTGAAAATGAATTGAGGTTTTAATTAAATTCAATTCAAGGCATGGCCAGGAAGATAAAAGTTAATATATAACAGTTTGAGTCTTTGGTCCGAGACCCCTCGGCATTCTGGAATCCGGGGAAATAGCACTCCCATTTTTTTCCGGAAGGCTGAACACGTCGACCCAACACGCTTCCATGTTCTTGTTAACTGCTCGGTAACAATTGTAGCGGCCCAATTGTTACAACTCGGAGTGGTTTTTTTCAATTTCCAGCTATTGTTCCAATCTGTCGTAGTTTTCTCGTTGTTGTTTTCGCTGCAGCAATTTTTGTTCTGTTTCGCCGTTTCAGTGTGTGCGAAATATAAAAAGGCTACGTGTCCTTCACGTCCAAATCGAAACTTTAAAAATTAGCATGTCAGTTAAAACTAACCCCTCCCGATTTGTCTAATCGTTCCAAACCGTTAAAACCATCAATCTTCCAGGTCAGATATTCTTTCCCTGGTCGATGAAAATTCGAATGCGAAGCTGCATTTTCGTACATACTGGTCAAATGTCACAGTTTAATACCGACACGACCCCGAGTAATAAATAAAAATCGAGTAACTAAATTAATGAGCAACTCTAAAATAAATTTGGTAATCAAATCCAACTCAAGAAGTTTTAACAAGCAAGTTTTTACTGAAGAAATAAGTTTTTATCTGGACCATTGAGCAGCTTCAGCTGTCAACCTTTCCACCAAAGGTTCACTCTAGTCCACTCGGATATACCCTCCTTCCACTCGCGATCACTCTCTATTTCCTGTCAAGAATAAGACAGCTCTACTCTCGTCCGAAATATGTATTGGAAATTGCGAATAGCAATTTCCCGCTGTTGATTTTTAACTACTTTCCCGCGCTTGTAGATCGGTTCTTCTAATAATAATTTCTCGTATTTTTAGTTGAAACTTGAGCATGATAGGCTCAAATCGCACTTGGAAAATTTCTATTTCACCCCAAAATACTGTTTCTTAAACGTTGCTCAAGGTCAAACTTCCAAATATGACCGATTGGCACACCGCTCTTCTTTGCTTCATTTATGTCAGAGTACAGACATACAAGACATGTTTGTGACATTCGACCAGAATGGCCAAAATGCAGTCTCTGCAGAATTCAGGATTTTAACAGTGAGCCTTCCGGATTGGCGATTTAGAACGGATAAGGACGTTATTTGAACGATTAGCCAAACGGTGAAGGCTAGAAGATTCTGGAATTCTAATTTTTAAAAATTCGAATTATGACGTCATATTTCTGAGAAACGTCAGAAACGGCCATTTTTAGCTAAAAGAGCAAGAAAAAACAGAACAACTTTTATCTGCGATTGCGAACAGAACGAAAATCGAGATTGAAGAAAAACGACAACGAACTACAATAGCAGAGAACGTTCCAAGTTGCAACTATTGTGCTGCTACAATAGTTGCAAGGCCGTTGCCAACAACGGTGAAGGGTGAGAACCAGCCTTCCGGATTGGCGTGAAATTGAACTTAAGGAGCTTGATTCACTGGATTCAAGAATCTGGAAGGGTTTCGGGACTGGAACTTTTAGCCTTTTATATAAACTTTTAGCTTCTTGTCATGTCCTGAATTGAATTTAATTAACAACTGGATTCATTTTGATAAGGATGAGAAGCTAGGAGTTGGGGGAAAGGGTTGATCCATCTTCGATGGAGATGATGATTTTTATCTACTGAACAAAAACAATAGTAATATAATAAGTAGTAGCCCTGTTTTTAGGAGTGACCTCGTGGTCTGGGGATACTGAGACCCAGCCATGAGCTCACTATTTTTGCATGTAATTCAGTTAATTTGAGCGTTCTGGTCGAAGCCGGAGAACAGTAACGTTTTTGTCAGCCTGATGTAAGAAAGACCACCGAAAAGTACTGGCTTGGTAGAGACGGTGAAAAACATGCAAAGCTCTGTTTAGACGCTAGCCAGTCGTCTTAAGACTTAGTTTTGTTATCCGTCGATATGTATCTTCCGGGCGAATGTTACATGTATGTTTTTATGGCGCTCCTGGGTGTTATTCTTTTTTAACATCATGACCGGCAGAACCGTTAACGAGCATTCCGCGCCGAGCGGATGCTCACATTAACGCCCTTATTAGGCCTAAACCGCCGGGGCGGAAGGGTAGTTCGGAACGCGGAAGCCTTCCGGATTGCCGTGAATAGTTTTTTAACCTAGTTAAGACCGAAAATTCACGAACCAGGAAGGGTGGGGGGAATCGCGAACCCCTCATCCCCTGAGTGGTTTGTGACCAAAAACACTTAAAGATATAAGCAAAACCAAACAAAAAATAGTATAGTATCCAAGAAAAACAAAAAACATAAAAAATAACCGAAAAAACCAAAAACAGTAAAAAAGTAAAAAATCAGTAGAAATCATCCCCCCAGACAAGATGTGATTCAACCCCCCCGTTTGTTGTTGATAGATATATTGTTGTTACAGGCATTTATATCAGTCAGGATCGTTAAGATCATTTTTGTAGCCCGTTTGTGGGGCTGGTACTGTAGGGTTATTTGAGCATTTAAGCACGTTAATGATAAATTGTGCCCAATCCGGAAGGGTCAGCTGATTTGCGCTCAATTCGGAAGGGTCCGGGGTGAAGACCGATCCGGCAAGCAGTACAGGGAACAACAGGAAGAGGCTCAACGACAACTACAATCGACTGTTGGGTATCGTTAACAAGTTTTGTATCCCTTTTGGTACAAAAAGTAAGATAGTAATCTGTGGGGGGCTCGACAGTGCTGCACTGTAGTGACCCTTCACCGAACTGCGAATATCCGAGTTAAGCACCTTAATTCGGAGATTAAACAAACCCGGAGGGGTATAGTATTACTAATATTATTACTGATATAGCCTATATTAATAGTCTTATATCATTTTTCAGTGAAAAACAACGAAAACAGACCGGTTTTTAGGGTCAAAATAGCGATATTTTGATCCCCCCACAAGTCGCGATTTTTGAGATATCGATATTTTTTGAAACGGAAAAAAGCGCTAAGTTAGTGTGTTACATCGTAACTGCACTACTGTAATAAGTAGAACCGGTTAACTTTAGTTCGGAAGTGGTTAAAACTAGTTTGGTACAAAAAACCAAATTTTCCCAAATTTTGATAGTAAGAAACACTAAAAATTTAGAAAATTTTTTGAAATTTTTGAGGTAGGACAGTAAAAATAGTTGTTCGGACAACGTCCACTAGTGAATCTACAAGTCTTAAAATCCGCTACCCGAAAGCCTTCCGGGTTGCAGAGAAATCGAACATAACGTGTTTGATTTGGTGGATTCATCAATCCGGAGGGGTCCAGGTAGCATAGTTTTTCGCAAAATTTTTCTACAATAGCGTTTTAGATCGGGTCTTTTGCATTGAACTAGAAGAGTATAGGCCTTCTGAGCTCGGATCAATAATTTTTAGGTCGAAAGGACCAGATTTGCGGAAAAAGTTAGGCGGAACCTATAAGAGAGAAAATTTTTTGAGTTCGAAAAAAAGACGTTTTGGTTAATAACTTTGGAACTACTGATCATATCGAGTTGATCTTGGTACCAATAGATCAGAAATTAGCTGAGCTTACTAATAGGATCAGAAATTTTTCGGAAAAGCGAGAGAGAAAATTTTTTGAGATTGTTTTTAGCAAATTACACAAATCCGGAGGGGTACACCCTTCACGTTTTATAAATTTTTCTGAAAAACCCTCATACCCCTACCAGAAGTTGATAGCGATTGAACTAAGTAACTTAGGACAGTTCTAGACAAAAAGGGAGGGCTGAAGGCACAAGACAATCATAATAGAGTCGAAATTAGGCAAGTGATAAGACCCTTCACCGTTAGTGTGAATTGTCAAATAAGTGCCTTAACTTCAATCCGGAGGGGTCTAGGAAAGGACCCTATACCCTTCCCAGTTTATTCAAACAGCATAAAAGCAACGCAGAACGTATCCGGAGGGGTATAAGCTGAAATAAAGAAAACTACGAAAAGCTACTTTGACAGAGCTAAGGGCTCCGAATCCGGAGGGGTCTACTTTCCACAAAATCAGAGGGGTCCGAATCCGGAGGGGTCTACTTTCCACAAAACCGGAGGGGTCCAAACCCGGAGGGGTCCATATTTGGACAGTCCGGAAGGGTCCTATTTGTGCCAATCCGGAGGGGTATTATTTTATTAAGGACTTAGGTAAACGAAAGAAAGACCAAAAAGCGAGAGGTATTAGGTTATTAACAAACAGGCTAGGTATCAGTGACTGCACTGGTAACTTGCCTCTCAAAAAGAACCAGACTAATACAAAACAGGTCCGAACTCGGATATTCGCGACATTAAGTTTAAATTAAAAAGAGCGTGACTCATTGGTGTGGATTGAAACATAATACGTTTTTGGGAAAAGTGACTGCCCTGAGGATTTTAGTAGGTCTAGCTCGGGCAGTCCGAAGGCAGATAGGTAACACAATACTCGGTGGGTGCAATAGACGCCCACTTGAGAAAATAACTGCCTTCAAAGTTTTGTCTGTTTGGTGCAGCACCAAGCAGGGAAAGCTTTTTCTTTAAAAGACAAGTTCGACTATTGTACTGCGACCGACTAAGAGTACAAGACACATACGTTTTTTTTATATATACATTCATATTGTGTCAATATATATTTTTTTTGTTTTTTGATTTTAAATCAACCTAAACTGTGCTTGATTGGGTAGTGAGTACACTATCTTTTAAATTGACTGATAACATCATATTGTGCTAGTTTCCAGATCTTTGGACCGATAATCGGCTATTGTGAATAAATTTTATACAAACTGTACTCTGACAACATACAGGGATTCGTGGTCACTATTTAATAGAATCTGGTGAAATTTATTGTGTTGTGTCATTATTATTGTTAATAAAACTATAAGGTCTCTAGCAATTGAGTCAAGAGTAGGCATAGGAAAGTGACAAATAAAGAATGAGTTTAGACAAGTCGAGGATACCAAAACGAGGTAATAGCTCTAGGAAATTCATACCTGAAAAGCAAAGAAAAACGATGACCGATCCTTTTGTGGATTGGATCAAGCGATCCCGGTCTGACAAAAGGGGGACGGTTTCAGGCAGAATGGTTGAAACGAGAAGTCAGAAGACCTCAGAAGAGCGAAGAGAACTGTTAGAAGTGGAGGTCAATACGGACCATACCATGAACGACAACCAGGGAGTAAATGGACTGGAAGGGAGAGGCAGAAGGCTGGCGAGTGAGTCTACTCCGGTAGAACAAGGCCATGATTTCGCCACTTCCACCGGGACATTGGATCGCGAGGAGATGTCGGAACTGTCCGACATCTCAACTGAAGTAACGGCGACTAGAAGATCTCCGACAGACAACACTATGATGGCAGGCGGAATGGGGAAACAAACAACGTCATCATCATTCTCAGAAAAAATGAAGAACACCTTCGGAAACATCTTTCCATTCAGCATGGGAGGAGGAGCAGGAAACGATGGGGAGTCCCAGGAGGAAGAGGATGAAGAGGAGCAAGGGGACTTTGGATCTCAAGTCAGCCTCAATAGTTCGATCCATGAGAGTGAGGCACACGTCGGAAGAGAGACTGGAACCATGGATAAATTTGGTGTAGTGACAACGATAAGCAAAGAGGCAAACACACCGGGCCAGTCCAAGGACTTCGCGATTAGGACAAGTTCGGAGCCACAACCTGAAGAGAGTAGAACCAGAGGGCTTGGCAACGCGTTAGCGGATCCTGAAATAGATAATGATAAAATGTCAAGACAGAGAGTCAAGGCCCGGATCTCTACCAGTACGAAGCTACCTGGGACCGACAGAGTTACACCACCACTAGTGACGCCACTCATGGATAACGGGGCAGCACTAGAGGAAGCCTTAAACAACATAGTGGGCAGTTTAGGAGAACAAAATGAACAGATGTCGATAAGGATGAGTGAACTAGAAAGAGCAGTTCACATTGAAAGAGAAAGTCTGCGGGAAGAAATAAACCGCAACAGACAAGAAGTTGACAGAAGCGAAAAACGCTTGAAAGAAAGAACGGACGAACATATGACGAGGAACTTGTCGCGAATGACAAGAGAAGCGGAACAGAGGGAGTTACGCTTAAGAGCCGACATGGAGAAGTTAAGAATTCAGCAAGAGCAGTCTCTTGGGTCTCTTGACACAAAGATAGACGCGATGATGGAGAGGCGAACGCAGGCTATCATGGATAGGTTGGACGGGCTACTAAGCAGCAAGAGTGGACCAAAAGAAGGAGAGCCGAACTCGGGAGGTCCCAGCAGGGAACCGAGGGTGAACTTCAATGAACATCAAAGGAGGAAGACAAATGGATCCACTAGAGGCAGGGGCAGTTCATCAGGCTATGCCACAAGGGGTAATACAGCATGGGGCCCGAACAGTAGAGCGAGTTCAACGGGGAACAGACAAACCTCGAACGAACGACCAACGCAAAGCACACATGCGACTGGGAGAAGCGATTCTGGCAACATGGGGCATACAAGCCCGAGGAGGAGTCACATGGGCCAAGCGGGAAACGCTCAAGGTGATTCGGATTGTAGGGATGTACCGCACACAGAGCCTTCGACAAGGTGTGAGGACACTCAGGCGGGACACTCAAGGGATGCTACGGCAATGGCCACAGCATTTCAACCCCTGAACAGGTCTTTGGAGACATTCCTGACGAGGTTATCTAGAACCAATGAACGCAGTGAAAAGTCCAGAAGAGTCTTTAAGAAACCAAGATGCTACAAAGACGAATCTGATGGCTGTATTGATACCTGGATAGAGGTAATGAAGCTGCATTTCGAGGAAGAAGACTTCTCTGAGAGACAGGAATGCAGCGCGCTCACCAGCAACTTAGAAGGGACAGCCCTGAACTGTGTCATGGCCAAGAAACAGTATCAACGTGACACTGCTGAAAAAATCTTCGAAATCTTATTGAACCGTTTCGGATCAGGGGTGCAGGGGCACCAGGCGATGATGCGCTTCGAGAAACGGAGGCAGCGGGAAGATGAAACTATAGACAAGTTTTTCGATGATTTGGAAATGCTGAGAAGACGCAGCCAACCGGATGAGTCAAATCGAAGGATGAACCTGGCCGTAGCCTCAAAATTCATCGATGGTGTGAAAAACGATGAACTTCGTACGATGCTAGCAACGCATTACACACCACTATCAACTAATGCGCCAACACCGGAGGAGTTGAGACTCAAATCGAAAGAGTATCTACTGCTGAAACCTCCTTCGAGATCTGGATATTACAAGAACAATTATGGCAATTTTAACAACGGACCAGCGAACCAAGGGAACAATTGGTACAAACCGAGGGACGATATGGACAAGAGACGCTCTTGTGCTAATTGTAGTTCAACAGACCATCATGTGTCAGCATGCCCAGCTTATAAACAAGGCATGAAAGCAATAGGCTTTAGCCTCGAGGACGAAGATGCGTCAGAGTTGGAACATGAGGATTTCATGAGAGGAGTAATTGCGAAATTCGGCCCGAGGTGTTTCTTTTGCAACTTGGAAGGTCATTTTAAATCAGACTGTCCACAATTCTGGGATGCAGTGGCAGACATCAAGCATCCAAGGCATGAAGAAGCTTTATCAGGAGTGAAAGCGAGCAAGGCTCGACTTTTAAACGAAGCAGAGGCACGCAGGAAGGACAAACCTCAAGAGCTGGCGGCAAAGAAAATGCAAGCGGTAACAGGAGAAGCATGTGAACCGGAACCAGCAACTGCGGCCGATGACTTCAAGATCGATTACAAGGCAGCCGCAAAGGATGCTCTAAATAGAGTACAACAGGAACTGGTGACGAAAGAGATCGAACAAAGAGTGAAACTTGAACTGGAAAATGAAAAGCTTCAGGAGCAACTGAATACCTTCGAAGCAACGGAGTTCGAGGAGACGAAAACACCAAGCAGTTTAGATATGAAACTTAAAGTGATCTCCGGTAAGAGGTTCGGCATGGCGCCGCAAGGAAAGAAGATACAGTCGATAATCTCAGTGGCTGGACACCAGGTAATAAGAAATTTGAGTGAACCATCTGAGTTCACTTTAATGCATTTGGACACATATGCAGATTATCTGAGGCAGGTGGAGCCACGCACTGAGTCGAGAGCTGTGCGAGCACTACTAACGACGGGTGGCCCTCGCATGAAGAAACTTCATGGACGCTACTTGGAGGTCTATGGGCCGTATCAAATAATGCTGAACGTGGATGGAATCAGCATCTACACCAGGACTTACATAACAACAGATGATGACCAAATGGGGCAGATCTATTTGGGTGAAGAGGAACTCAAAGTCCGCAGGATAGGCCATGACGCCATGATGGAACAAGACGCGGTACATATTGGATATGAAGCAGATGTGACAGCACACCTGCTTGACACCAACGGAACAAAAATCGGAGTCACAGGGCTTCTGGACACAGGCGCGGTGGTGAGCGTGATGCCGATAAAAACCTGGGAGAGAATGGGCTTCACGCGGGAAGATCTGATTCCTACGAATCTCCGACTAGCCGCTGCAAATCGAGGAGCTATCTACGTAGCCGGAAGAACACCGGTGACGGTCCTTCACATGGGAGGACGGAACCTTTGGATGAGCTTCCTGGTGGTAGAGAATCTGGACGACGCCGACCAATTCATCTTGGGCAGAGATTTTGTCAGGAACTTTGACGTGATGATTGACTTAAACAACGGTCTAATACGGATTAGAAACCCGGACCGAAAGTATGTTAAGAGACCCATTAATAGGATAATAACAGATGAAAATAAGGTACCAGTTTTTTTGGATAGAAAAGTAAAGTTACAACCAGGACAAGCTGTAGTAGCGATTTTTAGAATGAGAAATTTAAATTCGTTAAGTGATAGTAAACAGGTTTGCTTAGTACCGAATCCAAATAGTCAGAGTTCGGTGATTTTAGGCCGGAGCTTCTCGGTAACGCGAAACGGACTGTGTGTCAGTGTGTTGTTGAACACACTGGACACCACGGTTTCAATCCAGCGTGGAAAGAAGCTTGGTTACGCATTGCCGATGAGGACCGACTATGAAGAGACACAAAACTTGAAGAAATATAGTGTGAAAGACTGTCCTTATCATGCAAATAAAGATAAAATTTTAAAGAGGATTGATGAATTAAAATCTATTCGTAAATTGTTTTCAATGAAATCCGAAACGGACGACGGCTTATCAAGCTGCTCGAATTTTCCGGAACGCCCCTCGTCATATGAACTAGATTCTGACAAACCGGTTTTGCCAGAAATAGAACATTTAAAAGGAAAAATAGGTGAGGGAGATTTTGAAAAATTGCGGGACCTCCTAGATCGGAACGCCGAAGTATTTTCAAAACATAAGGCGGACATCGGTTGCTGTAATTTCGTCGAACACGAAATCGAACTAGAAGAGGGCGCCGTTCCCCATAGGGAAGGCGCAAGGCGAATGACGCCACATAAATCGGAAGCGTGCCGAGCGGAAATAGAAATGTTGCTTGAATACGACATGATAGAACCCTCGAAATCACCATGGGCTTGCGGAGTAGTAATGGCGAAAAAGAAAGGGGGGCAGCTTAGATTTTGTTGCGACTTTCGTTACTTGAACACAATGACAATAAAATATGCGTACCCGATATCGCGAATAGACGAGAGCCTCTCGAAACTTCGCGACGCCAAGTTCTTCACCACATTGGACTTGGGTTCTGCCTTCTGGCAGGTTCCTCTGCGAAAGAAGGACAGGGAGAAAACAGGATTCGCGTGCGAATTGGGGTTGTACCAGTGGAAGAGGATGCCCTTCGGCTTGTGCAATGCAACAGCAACCTTTCAAAGGCTGATGGCTCAGGCTTTGACAGGAGTGACCAAAAAGTACGGGAATCTCTTGATGTGCTACGTGGACGACGTAGTCATAGCGACACCAACCCTGGAGGATCACATTGATCGACTCGATGAGGTCTTCGGATGTATGAAAAGAGCAGGCTTGAAATGCAAACCATCGAAATGTGAAATCCTTAGGGATTCGATCAAGTACCTGGGGAGAATGGTGGACCGGCATGGTGTGAGGCCAGATCCAGAAGCAGTAGAGGCTGTGCTGACATGGAAAGCTCCTAGAACGGACACACAGCTCATGAGCTTCCTAGGGTTTGCCAATTACTACCGAGAATTCATAAAAGGATACGCGGACAAGGTGTACCCGATGCAGAAGCTGATGCGCAACAAAGGGAAAAAGTTCGAATGGAACGATGAGGCACAAGTTGCTTTCGAGAACATAAAGCGGGAACTGTGCGAAGCGCCAGTGCTGGGCATGCCTACAGAAAAGGGCATGTATGTCCTTGACACAGACGCATCGGTAGTGGCCATCTCAGGAATATTGCATCAGGAGCAAGAATGGAACGGAAGAACAGTCCTCCGTCCCATTGCATACGGCAGCAAGGTCTTGAGTGACACAGAGATGAAATATGGCGCACCGAAAGCAGAAATGTTTGCAGTAGTCACCTTCGTGGAAAAGTACCGTGCATACTTGGGGAGCGCTCCCTTCAAGTTACGCGTGGACAACAGAGCGTTATCCTGGTTGAAGACCTACTCGATGGATCAGAGTTATATTGGTAGATGGATAGTCAGATTGGATGGCTACCATATGATAATCGAACATAGGATGCGTGATAAACATCAGAATGCTGACAGTCTCAGCAAGAAAACTGAGTTCTATGAAAGATTGGAGCAGAAGCAGGCCAATCAGGCGGAAGTAAAGGAGGGATTCTCGTTTCTGGACAAAGAAACTTATGAAGCGCTTCCCTTAACGAGATGGTTGGATAAGTCTGGACATCCAATTCCAGGGCATCCTGAGTTACCTGTAGAGAAAGCAGCTGAGATAAAGATCCTGTCCAAGGAGGATCCAGTCCCCTTAGATTTGTTGCTGCGCTCGAACCTGGTCCAGCAAGAACTCTCTCGCATGAATATAAACAGCCTCTCATTATTGGATAAAACGGTGCAAGTCACACCACAAGTAATGCGGATGCTGGGTGGATTGTTAGAAAGAGAAGTGACCAGAGATGACCCCGAGTGGACAGCAGCAGTGGCATCGCTAACAGTCAGTGAGAAAGTGAAGATCATGCCGTCCAGACAACAGCACGAGGAGAACAAGAGGGATTGTAGGACAAAAGTTCAGCAACTAGTATCCTCAATACCCCAAGAGATTTTAACCAGTACTTCTTACGGACGGAAAGAACAGGGGAGCAGCAAGCGAAAGAAAACCGTCACCTTTGTAGACCGGGAAAAAGAGGGTGAAGAGGTAGAACAAAATCTGCTGCAAGACTATTTGTCCGGGGAGAAGGATGAGGAGAGAAACCAGCAATCACAAGATCAACACCCGGGACAAGTGAATTTGTCCGGGGAGTCCGAGATAGACGAGAAAATTCCTGATGAGAAACAGGACCTAGAGAACAAAGTTTTGTACGGGGAGTTCAGATGGATGCGAAGGAAATACGGACATGATCTGGAGGAGCGTGCAGTCTCCAGCACAACACCTTCGACGGATGATAAGTCAGAAAGCTCGAGGATGAACACCTATTCAGACAGGGATTCGACCTCGGGATCAGAACTGTCAGAACTGGCGATACACACGCTACTAGTGGAAACTCGGGCGAGAAACCTGGACAGAGAGGTGTACCAGGATCCTGACAGTGATCGCTACCTAATACCAAGCGAAAGAGTCTTTGACAACGCAGCGGATGACTTAGAAACGATAGCGGTATCGAAACGTTCGATAAGCCTGTTGCCGCAGAAAGAGGTAGTCAGGACTGATCTTCAGCCGTTTCAACAAGAAACACAACCGTTGGCGAAGATTTGGTGCGTTAAGATGGAAGAAGACACACATCAGCCCAACGAGCTGAACAGTCAGATGAGAATCATGAAGACGTACTTGAAGGCGAGATACAGACTCTCGGACCTTCTAAGGGCGCAGAGAAATGATCGCATGACAAGCAACCTAAAAAGGTGGATAGAAAACGGTGCACCTGACAAAGGTGACCTGGAAGAAGACAGCTATAGGATCCTGAGACAATACTTCATGCAGAAGCAGGGGAGATTATATCTGAACAAGGACGGGATCGTGGCTTGCAGGAGAAGAGAAGAAGACAAGGTCTTATACAAATATAACGCGATAGTGTTGCCGCAACTCTATCAGACAGAACTATTATTCAGGTCGCATGATCAGATGGGCCATCAAGGGATCGACAAAGTGTATCAGAGGATCCTGAAGCGCTTTGAGTGGCCTGGGATGAAAAAGGCATGCGAGAAATGGGTGACAGCATGTCTGTCATGCCAACAGGTCAAGGATCCTAGGAAGTTGCGATTTCCTTTACAATCAATTGAGTCGTCTGAATTCAACGAGGTGGTGCAGATAGATCACCAGAAGATATGCATGACAGACAGCGGTTACAACCAAGTCTTGGTCATGATAGATCACTTCACGAAGTATGCAGAGGCCGTGCCCTGCATAACTGCCTCAGCGGAAGAGACATGCGACCACCTGATCAATACGTGGATAGCAAGACACGGATGTCCAATGACGTTTCAATCGGACAATGGAACGGCTTTCGTAGGCGAGCTTACGAAAGAGCTTATGAGACGGTCACAGGTCGCTCAGGCTCACTCCACGACATACCACCCTCAGACGAATGGCTTAGTGGAAAGACAGAATAGGACGTTAGTATCGATGCTGAGAGTATACTGTTCCAGGTATATGACCGATTGGGACAGATACCTTCCACAGGTGATGGGAGCTTATAATAGCACGCAACACTCCACCGCTGGAGTCAGTCCACACATGATGCTGACGGGACACGAGAAGTCTTTACCCTTGACATTCTTCTACCCAGAGTATGAGGGAAAGAAAACATCCCCACAGGTCTACGTGAGGGACGTGATCAGACGCCAACAGGAGTTGAACGACTTGTGTAGACGAAACACTCAGCAGGCACAGGCAAGGCAGAGGAAAAGATTCGACAAGAAAGCAGCTGGTGCAAAGGCTTACTCGGTGGGAGACTACGTATGGGTATTTCAGAACGTTATACCACCGAAAGGGACAAAAAAGCTTCTGAAGAAGTGGAGGGGACCCTTCATGATTACAGAGGTGCACCAAGAGGGACGCTTTTATAGACTGAGTACTGGCCGAGCCGCCCACTACGAGAACATCAAGCCACACAATCCATCGACAGAAGACTGGTGTATACCTGCAGACATGGAAGAAGGGGATTATCTAATGATGGATCCTGCTTGTGAGGTCAATGAAAAAGGCACCAGGGAGAAGAACGATGGAAACGAAGTCGTAGAGGAAGGTACGGATACACCATTGGACCTGGATCCAAACGAACAGATCGAAGCGGACGATGAAACCTTGCCCTACGCAGAGGAAGATTGGCAGGATTCCGAACAGACAGAGGTTCCCAAGAACATGGAACCAGATCTTCCGTTCACGATGCAGACTCGTCAGAAAGACGGGACGAGACTAAGAAAGAAATACAATCCTTACGGTGACGACTTTGTAGTGGATAGGATAGATCTAAAGAAAATAGTGGAGGAAGTAGTGGGTTTAGAGGAAATAACAGTGTCACAGGACATTGACATAGTCGATGATCACAACGATGAGTGGGTTGACGACTGGTCGAAACCCGAGGTGGAGTTCGACGATGAGCAACAGCAGTCAAATGAACAAGACCTGACGAACCTGCGTGTTTTAGAGTGGCTGAACGAAATGACATCAGACCCTGAAAAGACCAGCGTTACGATTCAAGACGTAGATCGCGAAAGCGCGAAATACATTAAGACCGAATGAGATGATCCTTCCTGGGCTGCCCAGGAAGGACAACTTCTCATTCCAGCTTCTAATCTTGACTTAATACCCGGTATGCGATCGACGGGGACGCCGATGGATATTTTTGTCCGGGGAGTGGGGATAGGACTTACCCACACTGAAAACTTGATAATAAAAAAATTGAGAATAGCAAGAGAAACAGGAAACTTAGAAGCAGAAACAGGTGAAGAACCTAAGAAACCTGACATAGGCAGGGTAGTTGAGTCATATTTTAATTTACCAAATGAATATTCGAGTAACATAATACTAACAGACAGTGATTTCATACTCACAAACAGAACATGTGCGGTAGCTATCACCGCAGACATGAGTTTTAGGACGGCGCTAGCGGCAGATTTTAAGAGGGAATATAAAAACGTGGAATTCCTTTGGAAGCAAAGACCAGGGATAGGGGGCGTAGCAGCCTTACCCCCGGCGGTGTCGCAAATACCGGGAAAGTACTTATGCTTCCTGGTAACGAGGGCGACAGAGAAGCAACACGTGGACCCAGAAAATCTAGTCTTGTCTTTGACGAGGCTGAGGGACTTCCTTGTGGAAATGGACGTGAAAGAGCTTTCGCTTCCAGTGTACGATCCAAATAGAGGAAGACTGCATCCTCGGGAATTGTACGCGCTTGTACACGTGATATTCTCTGATACGAACATACAAGTATATCTACATAAGAAATATTACTTAAGTATAGGCTGAATGATGTGCGAGAGGGTGTTAGGCCAAAGGACCAAGTTGCATGTAATATGTGATATGTGTGTTATGTTAGGTTATGTTATGTGTTAGGTTATTAAGATCATGGGTAAGTAGGGGTTAGTGACCATGAACAACTAAATGACGATCTTGGGAATAGATCCAAAGTTTGGACTGTCCAATCTTAGGTCGAATTCCAAAATTTTAGAAACCAATTGATTTTAATAAATTTTAGGATAAATATCTTTTTATCTGAACTGTCTTTAAGCAAATTTTAACGATGTATGTTAAGGTGAAATTGACAGGTGTGACATTCGTGATTTCTTTTCTAGATCCTGATTGATCATTTAATTGCTCACTTGAGTCAAAACTTGAAATCGAAATCAAATTAAATTTGGAGAAGAACAGTATGGATAATTTCAACCTGGATGAATTGATGGACCTGGCAGAGGCATATGTAGGACCGATGGTAGATGCGATCTATCGTCGGCTGATCGAACGAGACTTCGCTCTGGAGGACCCAGAGGTGGTCATGTTGCTGACCGCCCTGATTAACATCTTGGGGCACGACAACCGTGGGGACCGCCCCACGGAAGTCCTGTTGATGGCAGCATATGGAGAAAGAGGAGTACTAGACCGCCCGAACATGAGAGTGATGAGGTGGAGAAACGGGGCTCTCTCAGGGAGTGACTTGGCGAATGAGCCTGGGTTGGGAAGTTCTAGGACTTACCAACCAGGTGAGATGCCAATGCCCTCCAAGCCCAAACCTGGGCTGACGAGAATGCATCAGGAGATGAACAGTGAGGCGACCTCGTCTGGTTCACCACTGAGAGTAGCTGTGCCACCAAAAGGGGCGAGAGTAACACAGAAGGTTCAGACGAACCAAACCATACAAGATCTGGACGAGATGAACGATCAGTTGAGAAGTACGAAGAAGGAGTTAGACGATATGACGAAGACCATGCTGGCGATGGAGGAAGACCGGGACATGTGGAGAAAGTTGTTTGAAGACTGCAACAAAAAGCAGGGTCAAGAGATCGAACGCTTAAGGCAGGAATACAAAGAGCGATCGGAGCAGGTGGCGTTGACGACGTCCATTGAGAAAGTGATACCTGCAAGGGATATTCCTCGTGGGCAGTCCCCGATGGAGCTCTTGACACCTCGAGAAATGAGTCAAACAACGGAGACACGGCTTCCAGCAGAGACGAACCGAGTAACAATCCCGGATCCTAGTGACACCTTGGGTGATCCCGTCGTAGAACAGACAGTGAGAAAACTGATAGAGACCGCTGGACGATTGGTCGCTAACAAGAATGCACCAGGTTCCGGGGTGACTGCACCCTATGGAACGATTGACGATACGGGCAGAGTAGAACTCTCCCAGACAATAATCAGACAAGGGATAAGTGACGTGACGCCACTCAGGGGGAGTTCGAAGATCACAGAGAGAAAAGTAAGGAAGATGCCAGCGAAGAAAGTGTCTCGTGTAATGGACGTGCAGAAGAATAATCAATTAAAGTATAATTTCACGGGAGTTCCGGAGACAGATCCGAGAGCCTGCTTCAATCGAGCTACCTGGAGCCCGGCTGTGAACCTGCAGCAACCACCACTCGGGACATCTCACCTGATATTGGGAGACAGCTTAGTCCGAGTGCTAACGAATTTGAGGACCTCATGGGTCACCACGGTGATGGCCTTTGGAGGCGCGACAATTGCCCAATTATACCGGATGGTGGAGCTGATGAATCCCGGGAGGATACCCAGTGTGATGATATTAGTTGGGACGAATGATATCTCCAGAGGATCAGACGAGCAGGAAGCACAGTGGGAATCAATGATGGTGTGTTTGTTCACCACTCTCTGGCAGAAGTTCAGTTGCGCGGTACTGACCGTTTGCACGGTGCCAATGAACGCAAGAAACCTGACAGCATCAGGAAGAAGGCACAACGAGGGAGTCATGAGATGGAACAACATCATAAGAAACCTAGCAAATCGAAATGCCGGAAGAATGATCCTTATGGACATTGAACACGAATTGAGAGCCATGGAGCAAGCCAGACTGACTTCGGATGGCATCCACTTTGACACAATCGAGGGACAAGCTTGGTTGAATCGAGTCTTCCAAGAACGGTTGGACGAGTTAGAAGCAGAACTCTCTGACACAGGAGTACTGAAGGAAGAGGGAACGGTGAATGATACGGTGATCACTACCTTTGTGCCTCCTAACCTGGAAACGCGTTTGGGTACAGTCCCAGCCGCAATAAATTACCGGCAACAAAGCTCCAGCGAATCAGGTCGAAGAACTGACGTGCAGGATCGGTTGGGAGAAGCACCGACGAGGAGGACAATTCATCCTAGGAGAAGGATAGGACCCGTCAACCAACCAAACGAAGGAGTAGCAGGCACGTCCAGATCAGACACTAGATCGGAGACAACGAGTAGCAGTCGAGAAGAGAGACCGAACAGAGGCTCATTGTTATGGTCTAGACCCATGCCGTCTCCCTGGCACATATACAAAGAAGAACTGATGAAGCTGGACCTGCAGAAAGTAAGCTTCATCGAAGATGCAAGGAGGATGCTAAATGGAGCGACGCTATCCGTCAGCAGATTATACTCAATAACCGGCGTAGACTGGTTGATAGCCGCTAGCATAAATTTCAGCTCCACGACAGCCTTAAGATTTGCTGACTTGGAAGGACTGCCCTCCAATAACAAAATGGGACCTGTGAATGCAAGACCGTTGCAGGATGTCAGATTGAACCATGAGGAGAGGAATCGTGAGGAAAGGCCAGGAAGATTCCTGACGGCGAGAGCGCCAATTGGACAACACGTGAAGATATTCAAGCAACTGACGACACCACCTAGTCATGTGAAGGAGAGAGTATACCCAAAACAAGTGAACCAAGATGGTGATGCCCAGAGATATGGCGGATTGACAGCAATAAAGAAAGATGAGAGCATCTTCGCCGCCTACGACAAAGCAGAAATGAGAAAGGCCAAGATCATGGTAGTAGCGAATTCAGAGTTCGTGTACACCTCTAAGTCTTTGTTTTGGCCGGACGTCATAATGCTGGCCGCAGTTGACCTAGACCTATTGCAATCAGTGTCATTGGCTATAGGGGTACAAAGGCAGACAGAAATGAACCCGATAACGATTGTGTTTGCTGGCATCAATGACCATCTACACAGTAGAGGTTTTCTGAGCAGGCTCAGAGATCCTGCAACAGCAGAAAACGCAGTATGGCCCGCGATAAAAGACATCCTGGAGTCAATGGGTGAAGTGGTAGACGCGACAAAGGAGGGAACATTCAACAAAGTGGCGTTGAGAGTAGTATTTGCGTTGTCTCCGGGATATGCATATCTCCCGGATGGACTGAAATTTGTGTATGCAATGGTAGCCTTACTTTCGGAGGGAAAATATGATGTGATCATATCAGCCCCGAATCGCATGATAGAAATGGAGAACCTGAGGCCACTTAAGGCTGAACTGCCTGCAGTATGGTCAGATATCTCAAACGCGATGAGAGGGTTCAAGGACCACGCGCTACACATGTTGGTGTTGGACGAAGTGCTGGGGTTGGAACTGTCCAACTTCAGTCGGCAACTCAAACTCAAACCAGGAATAGATGACGACCATCGAGTGATTACGGCAATGTCCAACGACTTGTGGTTCCGAGCAATGGAAGTGGCGAGTGAAGACACGAGAAGAAAGAATTCACTGGAGACGAGAGCTCATCTGGAAGCGATGGTGCTGAGAACCAAGCCGGAAGCAAACCAGTGGCTACACCTGAATCCGAGAGTAGCGGCATTGGGTGCAGATGCTTTTCAGCAAGGCCCAGTAATGATCACTAAGATATACGCCTACTTGTTGAAGGAGGTGAACCTGGCGGAAAATGCCGGAGAAAAGACAGCTGAGTTCGTGAACAGAATGTGTCAGATTACTCTGGAAACCTTCTGGACCCAGGAAGTGAAAGGACAGGAGGGATTTGAAAGGACAGACAGCATGCTAGAAGGGTTGGGAGCCGGATGGACCGCGTCCTTCTTGGCAAAAGTCTACCCGAAAGTCTCGCACTACTTGATAAAGGAATTCCTCCAAGCGGTAGTGAAAGTATCGATAGTGGAATTAATAGCCCTGTTTGTAACATTTGGAGCGGAGAATTTCGTGAAAGGACCGGTGATACTGCTTACGGATGGAATACAGAACCTGCGACTAGATGGACTTTTGACGTTGATCGCAATAACCCACGGAAACTTGGGAGGGCTGATGAAACTGGCACGTTGTCCAGAGCAGATGAAAGAGAGAGTGAGGAATCTGGATATGAAGAAATCCACAGACTCGTGGAACAAGATAAGAGACCTGAGACACACTCTTATCCAGTATCTCTTGCAGCAAAATCGCTTTGGAACCGGAGAAGACGAGACAATTGAAAGAGAGGAAGATGTTAGACGACATGTTGGAGGCATGCCGCTGTTAACAGATTTGAGCTTAGCTATGAGAATCGATCCCTTGGCACTGATCAGAGGAGTCACGGAGTTCGTGACAGTGATCTATGGACCAGCAGTCACCTTTGCGTTCCCTGACGTTAAAGTGGAAGCATATAGGAGGTCGGTGTTGCACCTGAACCTCATATCGGCAGTGGACGGTAGTACACTGAACTGGTGTGAGCAGCACGCATTGCGAGAGCTCATGAGTGAAGATCTGTTATTTGCGAAAATATCGGAGCCAGAGATGACAGTCATCAATTTTGACAATCACTTCTGTGACCGCATGGGAGAAGTAGAAAGAGGGCACATCGAGGTGTTTCCAAAGCTTTGGAATCTGAGGCCCTATGACAAAACGAATGGCGAAATGACCAGAGTGCCTCGTCTCACAGCAGCGTATCACAAGGTGAGAGAAGAGACGAAGGACTGGGGCGATTACAAGAAGCTACCCGAAGCAATCCCCGAATTCCCTCTGATAAGAAGGATGTTGCTCGGAGCAGTCTCCGTAGTACAAACTCCTAGGTTGAGAGCATTCGAAACCAATGAAAGGAGAGTAGGAAATTTCTCGGCGACGATGGATCCATACTTCGTGGGGAGAAATGCCGCCGTGTTACAGTACACACGATTTGCGTACACGGATCAAGCGACGAGAAGGCGAATAAGCAGCGCCGCTACTCCCAAGCCTGAAGGATTTGATGAGGAATGGAGACGACTAGGCTCAGCTCCAATGAGGATGAGAGGCAGGACTGAATTGCCTGAAGCCTCAGTAATCCTGACTAGTGTGAGAAAAGAGATGAAAGTTGCGGGAATATTGCAGACGAGAATTTTCCTAGCACCCTTCGGCTGCGAAGAAACTAAAGTGGTCCATGGAGAAGAGGAAGATAAATCAGCCGGTACATTGCTCATACCGAGATTCCAGGAAGAAGCTGATGATGACAAACAAGGACCATCGAACTCGAATGGGGACAAGTCAGAAGGAGATGACGGAGAGGGTGGAAACCGTCAGACGGAAGAACCCATGCAACAAGATCAAGCTGGTGGGGAGGACGACAGGGCATCGACAGGAGGAACATCCAGCCTGGATTTCAATATCTTCAGTGATCTTGAGAATAATGCAGACACGTTGGAAACGACTGAGCCAGCGGATGAAGGCATCTCGACACTGGAACCTCCGTCAGCCTTTGAGGAGATGAAACGGAATTTGCCGGAGAGCAGCTCTCCTGGCAATACAAGAAATAACGATCAGAGAATCCTCATGGAATCACCTCGGAGGAGAAGAATAGAGGCCTCAGCCAGAGTACCTTTCTTGGGAACGCTACCCGAAGAAGAATGGGAAGTACATCACCGAGACCACGAGAGTAGGACGGGATGTAAGCTGGACAGAGTGGCGTTCATGGAAGAAGTCTGGACTGTGATTCAGAGCTATGGGACCCAGTCCATTCTCAAAACAGGTCTCAATCAACCCTTGGTGAGAGAAGTACTTGACAAGCTTGATGAGTGTGAAGGGAGACTGAGTGAGTTATTGATCGACTCAGCCACTGATGAGAGTGAAGCGAATTCTCCCATCAAGATGACACCGCAGGACAATGAAGGAGAGGTGGTGTACCTGTCAAGGACCAGGAGAGGAACGATGCGATCGAAAATGGTGATTGATAAAATCAATGCGATGAAAATGAAGTTAGGCAGCAGAGTGATGCCGAGGAGGATTGGAAAGACGAAAGTGGATTCGGAAATATCGATGAAAGCTGGTAACTCAGCGAAAAGAAAACGAGTTGAGGAAGTCATGGATTTGGGGCAAGGTGATTACCAATTGTCTGGCACAGATAGAATATTAACTGATATAGCGATGGTGCCACCCATTCTCATGGCGGGGTTAAAGTCAACCGGTTATAAATCCAAAAGGAGTGACCGCACTCTGACTGGAGCGACTTTAGAAATGGAAATACTCAGTCAATGTGGAGAGAGTAAAATGAGGGACTTCAAGCCATCTCCAATGAATCATGGAAAGGGAAGTGTTGCAGGACAACTAACACCAGTGGAATACAACAGACTGACAGTGTCTGAGACAGTGTCGATAGATGAACCCACCGGTGGATACATGGAGATGTTGGAATACCGAAACTCGGCTAGAGGGCATGTAATGGCCCTGGAAGAGGAAAAAGCCATGGAGGGTTATCTGGAAACAATGTTGCAAGGCACCACCCTCAAGCAGAAGGCGTACGGAACTTTGGCGTCGTCTGACGTACAGGCGGAGACGATCGAGCAGTTGGTGAGCCTTCCATGGAAAGCAGTAGTATTGAGGTATTTCGAAGAGGAAATGAGGACTACGCCAAGAATACATGCTCTCGTGGCAGTACCTTACGTAAGGACAGAATTACAACTCAGGCTCGCCTGGTGCATGATGGGACTGACTAGCGAAGAATATGATTCGGGAGAAAGGAAGAGATCAAAGGAGGAAAAAGTTTTCCTTATGACGAATCTGAGGGATCTGATAGTCCAGGAGGGAGCAGCAGTAGCGTGTGCAAAGCGGAGAGACGCTCTCTGTTTCATTCGATTCCTGATAGAGCAGATTTCAGTACCTGCATTAAGCACTTGTGTTAAAATGTTGAAGGAAGGCGATGAGCGAACGAAAGCCATGTTCTTACTAGCAATGCTGGATATGCAGCAAAGTAAACCGATGAGGGTGAACATGAAAGAACCTGAAGAACTGGAACCCATGAAAAAGATAGACGAGATCAGGAGATTCTCAAACAAGGAGTTGAGGCTCACTAAAGAATCTATGGGAGCATTGCCAAAATCCAGTGAATACTGTGGACCGATCAAGAAGAAGTCCTATAGCTATGTGTCCGGGATTATAGGGATAGCATACAATCCTTTCCTGAGTGAAGACATACGTGATTGCTTCTTTGATTACGAGCAGGCGGTGTTACTAAGATTCTGGACGTCCAGAATTGTGACGACTAAGAGCGTTAACAATCCACAGGCCAAATTGGGACTGGTCTTGGAAGAAGAGGTGACTGCACCTTCAGTACCAAAATCCGACAAGAGAGTGGAATTTGGGTTGGGATTCTCAGATGAATTACTGAGAACGAGCTTGATGGCAGTGTGGGAATTGATGAAGCCATCATGGTGTCCTAGTCCCAACGCTGACTCAATATTACGGGCGACACAGGACGTACAGAGGGAACTGAATGTGGACTGTAACCTGCGTGACCTCAACATCATATATAATGTGATGATAACAGCCTCTAAGAGCAACGGAGAAGATAGAGTGGAGTTGCCTGGCTGGGGACCAGAAGACTGGGTCAAACCTGGTAGCTGTCTGGCGGAAGTCTGTGGACTAGAGGGTCACGTTTGTGGAAGTCTAGACTGTGTGAAAACCCTGGAGAAACAACACAAGCAGTTGACGGTATTGTTTAGAAATGTAGTGATGAAAGCAAGAACGGAAACGGAACTGATAGCAGATTGCCATGGAGGAACCGATGTGAATCTAGTGACAGCACTAGGATTCTACAGCATGTTTGGTTCTTTAGAGTCACTATTGAATCTAGAACAGAAACATGAGATGGTCACAGCCATCAGCGTAGAGGTATTCCCAGGAGTTCTGCAGACTGAGCAGAAGTATATAGGAAAATGGAGGGAAGCAATCGAAACGGAGATGAACATCAGACACAGCGAAACTTATTGTAGACCATCAGGAGCACGATATTTGGTGGGTTCAACGTTGGCTCCAATGTGCAAGAGCAGATACCCTGTACATTTCGTGGCTGTGGACGTGAAGAGCACAAGAACGATCGTGGATCAAGCTTTTTCAGTGCCGAAGTGCGTGAGGTTGGCAAGAATGTCTGAAAAGTCTTACGAGTTACTGTGTAAGATTTTCTCAGCAGTTCCAGAAAGAACCAAAGAAGAGTTGGAGTCAATACTAGGAAAGAAATTCATGGGATATGTGAGCGGGAACTTCAGTGACTTTGAAAAACAGAAACAGAGAGGATCAACTGTCACAGATTACAATGCAGTAGATGAGAATGATGAAATCCACCGAGTGATGATGGAAGTGGAACCATTGCTGGAAGCTTCGGGAAAACGTAATTGGAGGAGCATCATGTTGACGCATGATGAGTTTCCTTGCCACTGCTTGCTGCAGACCTGGTGGTATCCCAAGCGTAGTAATCTGGTGTTGATCTGGGACTCTGGAGAGCTGCTCTCCATGGGTTTACCAGATTCATCACAGCCCATAACAATAGTGATAGTGGGAGTTATGATGGCGATACGATGGCTGGAAGCTCATGTGAGAGAAAATAATGGACAGGAAGCACCGACGAGAGAACAATTGCAGAAATTAGATTGTCTAAAAGATTTAGATCTTTTTGAGACAATGTGCAAAGTTCTAAACATTCCGATGGAAGTGAAGAAGATATGGGCAAGAAAACGATTGATGCCATGGTTCAGAGCTAACATGACTGCATGGTTGTACGAGTATGCGAAAAAGCATATGTCGAAACATGGCAGAGTGTACAGTGAATATCAGCTGGACATTGGGGCAGGAGCTTTCAAGCGAGCTTTCGTGACCCATCGGAATGCAGTGACCACCGCTGTGAAAAGAATTTCCAGGACGAGCGAGCGTAGTGGAAATGAGAAGGCAGAGATGCTGAAAGAAGATTTGGAGAGAAACGTGACGTTGTGTCTCCACAACAGCTTCTGTAGAAACAGAGAATCAAACGTGGATCCCCTACCTTGCTGTAAACAGAGGGTGGAAGAGCAGAAGTGTTGGAGGACGGCTTCCAACAGCGTCAGGATAGTCAATGACGTGCTACAAGACACGGAGACCGAGAGTGCAGAGTCAGCGTCACAGGAGGAGGAAATGGAGCATTGACGAATGGTCGAGAAAACAAGAGGCAACAAGAAAGAAAATTAGAAGAATTTAGGAGTTTTAGAACTTCTAAACGACAAAAAAAGAAGAGAACAAAGGGATGATGAAGAACCGTTAAAACTCAGAATTGTTTTATGTGTGTGAAAAACTCAAGTGAGAAACCAAGCAACCAAGTTGTAATTGAAAACTGAAACATTTAAGTTGAGTTTGGAAATTGTTGCATTTATAAATTTGCATTTTGGTTTTAGTTGAAGTGGCTTTAGAGACACTCACTTATTATTTATTTAGAAAGGCTTGAGGGAAGAGTATATTTAAATATTCCAGCCTGCATGATTGTTTTTAATCACTTAGGAAGACTGACAACTTTGTGGTGACATGAAAAACTTGAGTAACTTCTTGAGGAGGGAGGTTGTTGCATTGTTCTTTCTAACCACAAAGTTTCTTAGTTTTAATACTCAGGACAATAGACAAGCAAGATTTCCGAAGGGAAGGAGCATAGTAGGATAATTTTAGCTTGTTGGCTGGCAGGACTGTCCTGCAAGCCAAGACCTTTTAAATCTAGGAGAAAAAGTTTCAATCGGGATATTGACACTGGAAGTCTGAAAATATGTTTTATCTTAAGTCATATCCTCAATGTGCAGATTAATGAAAGAATTTGAAGGCTATAGTGATGTAGTATGATGCCATTTATATTCTGCAGTGAGTCGATGTGACGTGGGTAAAAGTAATTTCGTGCTTTTTGTAAATTCTGTTCGATGACACTGTAACCATTTAGAACATTGCGCGATTCAATGAGGACATTGACCGGACTGTCCGGGGAGTATGTGACATTCGACCAGAATGGCCAAAATGCAGTCTCTGCAGAATTCAGGATTTTAACAGTGAGCCTTCCGGATTGGCGATTTAGAACGGATAAGGACGTTATTTGAACGATTAGCCAAACGGTGAAGGCTAGAAGATTCTGGAATTCTAATTTTTAAAAATTCGAATTATGACGTCATATTTCTGAGAAACGTCAGAAACGGCCATTTTTAGCTAAAAGAGCAAGAAAAAACAGAACAACTTTTATCTGCGATTGCGAACAGAACGAAAATCGAGATTGAAGAAAAACGACAACGAACTACAATAGCAGAGAACGTTCCAAGTTGCAACTATTGTGCTGCTACAATAGTTGCAAGGCCGTTGCCAACAACGGTGAAGGGTGAGAACCAGCCTTCCGGATTGGCGTGAAATTGAACTTAAGGAGCTTGATTCACTGGATTCAAGAATCTGGAAGGGTTTCGGGACTGGAACTTTTAGCCTTTTATATAAACTTTTAGCTTCTTGTCATGTCCTGAATTGAATTTAATTAACAACTGGATTCATTTTGATAAGGATGAGAAGCTAGGAGTTGGGGGAAAGGGTTGATCCATCTTCGATGGAGATGATGATTTTTATCTACTGAACAAAAACAATAGTAATATAATAAGTAGTAGCCCTGTTTTTAGGAGTGACCTCGTGGTCTGGGGATACTGAGACCCAGCCATGAGCTCACTATTTTTGCATGTAATTCAGTTAATTTGAGCGTTCTGGTCGAAGCCGGAGAACAGTAACGTTTTTGTCAGCCTGATGTAAGAAAGACCACCGAAAAGTACTGGCTTGGTAGAGACGGTGAAAAACATGCAAAGCTCTGTTTAGACGCTAGCCAGTCGTCTTAAGACTTAGTTTTGTTATCCGTCGATATGTATCTTCCGGGCGAATGTTACAGTTCTCAGTGGTGCGTACCCACGGAGCCGCATTCCCGGATAGCCGAAAAAACTAAATACCTCCGGTTTTATTTAAATTAAATCAGAAAACTGTTCACTAAATTGAGGCGCATTTTGATTGGACAAAAAATTTTGCAGCCTGTTATAGCTAACAAAGTTCCGAACATTTTTAAGAGATTTGATTGGCTAATACTTTTACTCTCATTGAATTAATTAACAGCAAAAGTCCGACTACTACAGGGATTTGACCCCATCAACAACCAAAGAAGAGGAAATTCTCGAGGGGAATTTTCAAAAAAGGGATTCGACCCCCCCCCTAAATCCGCTACAGAACCAAAGCAGGGGCGGATTTAGGGGGGGGGGGATGGGGGGTTGTGGGGTGGGGTGGCGTTTGCTTTTCAGGATTCGAGGCGATTCGACCCCTTGCCGACATATTTGGCGCCAATATATTTATCAATTGGCTGATCAATAATCGGACCACACCTAATTTTCGTAATTAACGCCTGTATAGATGAGAATGACTCCCCATCGAATTGAAAAATTTATAAACCATTATTCAAAAAAGCTGACCCGATTCACACAAAAAACTACCGACCACTTGGGATTACTTGTTGATCTCTAACAATTTTTGAGAATAGTTTTCACTCTCAAATCAGAGAAACCAGAAATATTTTGATTTTAATTCATTTAATTTATAAACAACTGTTTTGATGCTGCGGCTGCTATGTCCAGTCAATAAAGTGTTCTCTCCTCTTCTACAAGAAGATACTAATATGGAAAACATTATAATTTGAAGAGTTTTATGTTTGTTATTTTATGTGGTTGGAACATTCAGTGCTTTTTGCACAGTTACTTGCAATCCTTGTTCGTGTATCTGTACGTGTTTTGATGTAAGATTTTTTTGAATTTTATGTGTCACCTCATTTTTTCTCAGTCGTTTGTTAGCAATGAATGGAACGTTTTTTAAACTTTGCTATTATGAAATTGTTTGAAATTATTTTGTTGCTTTAAGAAAACGACGTTTTTCCCTTCATAAATGATTTCTTTGCCTGAATAATTCGTCAAATATGCTTTATGAGTCATCAGTGTGTTAGAGAAATGCTGGATTGTGCATAATTTTGAATAACTTTTGATTGTACTGCCATTTTGTATCTGACTTTTTTCTGCTATTTTTCGTCTCACCTACACGGCTGTCTACTGGAAGTGGTTTGCCGTAGTTTTTCCTGCAAACGGCTTTGAGTTACGTCAAAATAAAGTTCTCGACAATTGAATACATTATGATAGCGTTTCCCCATTTTTCGACTTGCTGTCTTTGATTGAAATTAAGCAGTGTTGACTATCTTGTTCATGCTACTAGCAGTTTTTTTGGTGTAAATATTTTTAAAGTCAATTTAACAGCAATTTGTTAATTTTTTTTTATAATTATGCTTTTTGTATAACAAAATTTTCAAAACAATGTGGATTTATTTTATTTCATTACGCCAATCAGTTTCGCAAGTGCGTGTTTGACTCGGTTTTATAAATATGATGATTGAACTCGAATACAATATGCCTTCAATTAAAAGACTTGTTTTTACGAAAACAAATTCTAGTGAAAAGTAAAAGTAGTCTGGAGTTAGACCCTGATCTCTGAATTGTTCGATTGGTTTAAAAATTGAAATACTGACTAATTTCGCCAAGAAAACATATTTGTTTGTCATACTTAACCTAGTAAAACGACTCGCATAGCCATAAAAATGATGTTCGCGGGAGAGGAGAAACTTCAACTTTTCAATTATTTACATATATGATCTCAGGGAAAAACATCTATGGCAAAACGTTTTCGACACTATGTCATTATGTTTTACTCTGTATTTACATATAATTTGGGTAAAATTAACTGCAGATACAACTTCCTATCCTGCTTATTCAGCAACCCACGACTCTTGTTCCGACAGCTCTCGAAAGAGTAGGAAGGAACTATAAAAAAGGTTATTTTTCTCAGGTTATTTCAGTGCCTCAAAGAAAGCTCGCAGTGAGTTAGTTGCGAAAGAGAAATATCTGAGAAGTTTCGCAAGAAAGCTGGTGTTTTTCAGACTAGTTTACCCAGACTGAGACTTTCCGGTCTGAGACTCGATTATTGACAATACTGTCACACAGTAACTGAATGTTTTATTTTATCTAATATTTTACGCCATCGTATTTTTCTGGGTTTCAGACTGTTTTCAGAGTTAACAACTTGCTTAACTACTTAATCATTCGTAATTGCACGTGCGCTACATTAACTTGCTAAAAAACTCAATTTCTTGAAAATCAATTTAAATTACTGAGTTATTTGTTGCTGTTACAGCACGATGAAACGCCCAGCTCATTTTAGAGCGGGTCCGATTTTTAACCATCTTCAAAGAACATTTTCTGTTTAAATCCCAGCTCATTTTAGAGTGGGTACGGCTATCGACAGAAACGAACTCATCTTTAGCGGAGCGACTGATTATTTATACGACAAAACTGGTTTTTAATTAAACTCAAACACCTTTGAATTCAAGAAATTGGTGTCGAAATAACATATGATGATGATGATGATGATGAAGCACTCTTGAGTAGCTGTATTAGCAATCGATTATTTGTCAATTTAACAGATCCGTTTACTATAATTTTGCGTTTTTTTGTGCTTATTGGTTTTTGAATAGTTTAAGCTGGTGTTATATTGGCATATAAACCTCATATTGCATCTTTTAAAGGTTGATAATAGATTTTAAGCGCGTTTGTGCTTCGCGGATGAAGATTTATTTAAAGCTTCGGTGTTCAAAAATTTTCAGCTATTTTTTGTGTTAATAATTTTTTCAGCTCAACGGGGCGTCTATCCAAGTGTTTTCGGTCGGCTTAATCACCGCTTTATATTTTTTCTTGGACGCTCATTCAACGCTGACAGTTTTCCAAGTTTTATTCTAATTGAGATCCTTTCGTCGAGACCCACAAAAAGTTTTTGTAAGCCATTAAGCCGAAAAATTATTTGCGCCTTGGTGGCTTACTGCTCGGCTTGGTAAGCCACCAAGCCGAGGCAGTTCTATTTTAAATTCTAAATAATTTTTCGGCTTGGTGGCCGTGGTCTCATTTTACGTGTGTTTGCTTTCTATGCTCATCTTGGCATTCGTATAATTAATTGACTCCCATCGCACTGACTTTAAAAAAAGTCTTTTGAAAAAAAAAAATCGAAAATGTTTGGTTTGATTTTTTCATTACAAAAATATGCGCAGTCGGAATGTTCTGTGCTAAATCCACGCCAACCGGCTATTATTTTTTTATATTGGTCAGCGTTGTTCAACGGATAATAAATAACAAACCTGACATATGCTTCAGACATAATGCACATGTTAGAATCCATTGTCTGTCAATGATAGCACCTCCGAAATAGCTCAGAGACCCAAGTAGAAAAGTCGGACATAGAATTTTCTATTAAATGTAGGAAAACCATTAATGATGGATGTTTCCAACTTAAAGATATCATTTTCATCTGCTACTATAAGATCTTCAGCAATCACTGATTTTAAATGATATGTGCTTAACAGAAGAATTGTCAAATAATTTAAGTATGTTTTCATGATTATATTTAATTCAATATCAATTATAGTTTGCGATCGAATTGACCTTAATGGAACAAGGATTTAATTTAGTGTCAATATATAATACCGAGCGAGTTTAAGATTTCATTGTCATCATATGTACTTTCCTCCGAAGCTTAAAATAGCCGCTTTTATTAAATAGTTCGATCTTTTCATTCAAGTTGACTGTTTTGACATTAATTGAATCGTTCGTTCGTTCTTGTTTTTTTTTTAAATTTGTGGTCCTAATTCTATGAGTGATTTTAGATAAGTTCAATAAGTAATGAGTGTTCCTCTAATTATTTGTAAGATCATTCAAAAATCCCTGACGTTTTGGGAACAGCACATAATTTGTTAAAAAGTGAAGGAATCATTGGCTCTGAGTTTTTATCCATGCTAAGTACTCTACGTGAAGAAAGGTCGTAAGACGTCAAGTGAGATGTTGTTTTTTAACACCTTTTGTCATACGCTTGCGATTACCAAACGTTATCGAACGAATGCGGACTTTTTTTTCGCGTTGACAACTTGTTTAACAGACTCACTTGTATCTTGATTCATTATGAATTCAAACTTCCGTGCATTCCCGGTCAACTTAACCTGGAGGTAACGAATATGCCTGGGACGGCAAAAATCATGGATTCGAATCTGACCAGGACCTGTTTTTTTGGGAATTATTCTGTTTCAAATAAAATTGTCGGCCAATTGTTCGTCTGCTTATCTGTTGTCGGCTTAGTTGTCACATCTTCGAATCGTTTTATTTTTGCTGCGTACATTTTTTAAATGTTGCTTCTAGTGTTTGAATTACTCCTACAATTTGTAATTTACTTACCTTGACTCCTTATTTCCTTTTTTGTTGCGCTTAAAAAATTCCTCGGCCGAAATTATTTCGGCCTATGTTTTATTAAATTGCATGTAGTCCTTAAACAGGGGCACAACAGCGGTTCGCCGTGATGAGCTGTACAGCTCTTGTGTTGGTCCTTTCCCCGTGGATAATTGTTCTAATTGGGGAGCGGTGGTGAAGTGGTTACGTCTCCGCCTCTCAATCGAAAGGTCGGATGTTCGAGGCCCACCATGATCCGTGCTCGTTGCTCGAGGGTGAAGCAATATTACCCAGCCCAAAAAAAAACCCCAAAAAATGCATGTAGTTCTTAAACAGGGGCACAACAGCGGTTCGCCGTGATGAGCTGTACAGCTCTTGTGTTGGTCCTTTCCCCGTGAATAATTGTTCTAATTGGGGAGCGGTGGTGAAGTGGTTACGTCTCCGCCTCTCAATCGAAAGGTCGGATGTTCGAGGCCCACCATGATCCGTGCTCGTTGCTCGAGGGTGAAGCAATATTACCCAGCCCAAAAAAAAAACCCAAAAAATGCATGTAGTTCTTAAACAGGGGCACAACAGCGTTTCGCCGTGATGAGCTGTACAGCTCTCGTGTTGGTCCTTTCCCCCGTGGATAAGTTGTCTTAATCTTATCGGCTTAATGACTTAATTTTGGGCCGCTTCTAGGCGAACACAATTTTAAGACTGCCCTCCCTACATTTCAAGTTGATTGTATGTTTACCAGTTGGTTTGTTCAAGTTTCATTTTTTCATCATGGGAAAATATTTCGAAATTTATTTAGTTTCTTTTTACTTGACCCCTCTGTCTACAGCCTTCGAAAAAGGCTTGGCCCATATTTTTGATTTGTTGTTATTCGCTTTCCCATTAACTAGACCTCTCAAATCTGATTTTTGGTTTCAATAAAAGGAATGGTTTTGGAAAGCTCCCTGCATGAGCGGCTACGCCCAAATTTCTTTAACACATAAAGCTGAGGCCCTCGCAATAGTCAAGTTTTAGATTTTTGACCGTTTTGTGAACCTATTTGACTTTCTCGAAAACCAATCTCTCAAAGCTGATATTGTGGGTTCCCTAGAGATAACGGGTTCCCTAGAGATAACGGGTAGGTTCGATTAAAAGAACGAGTTGTGGGAAGCTCATTTACTTATGCGCCTACTCCCAAATTTTTTGACACCAAACTTAATGGCCATCGAAAAAGTCAAAATGTTGATTTTTTTTAAAGTTTCTGAATCTTCTCGAGAACTACTCTCCTAAATTTGAGATTTCGGGTCCACTCGAAAATACAGGTTTATCGAATCCCTTCTGCATAAGCGGCCACGCCCTATTTTTAACACAAAAACCTATGATTCTCTGAAATGTCAAATTTTTGGTTTGCTGACCATTTTTTGGACTATTCTTGCTAATTATCCTTCCAAATCTGATATCATTAATTTAATATGAACAACAGGTCGTTGAAAGCCTAAATTTGTAACTGGCTATGCCCAGTTTGTTTAGGAAAAAAGTTATGGCCTTCAAACAAGTCGAAGTTTCAATACTCTGACAGTTGTTTGCAAACTTTTTGACTTTACGCGAAAACTACCGCGAAAACTCCAAACTTTACACCAAATGCTGATGAAAAATTATAAATTTGGAAAAAACTTTAATTGCTTTCTAGATTTTTTTCGAAATTTTTTCTATTTTACTAAAATTTACTCAATCAAATTTGAGATGTAAAGTTCAATTGAAAGAATAAATATCGGTTGCGATAATGATTCCTGCAGAAGCGTACACTGCTTAATTTTTATAATAGAATTAATATCTCCTAGCGAAAGTTGAGTAGAGAAGCAACAAAGGTTTTCTGGACATAGTTCAATTTTTGAAATCACATTTTTTGCCGCTTAAATATAACAACTTCTTTAAATAACTTTAGCAGGGCCTCTAGTTTTTAATCGAGAAATTTTTGGTTCACTTTTTTTTCATCAATTAATTTTTTTTGACTTATGTTTTTTCATGCTTATGTTGTATCGCATGATTAGAAAAAAAATCTAAAAATTGACTCAAAAGAACGAATCCGAAAGAGGGTCAAAGTCCATCTTATATTAAAATTGTTTACCCTTGCGATAAGCAGGGGTATTGCAGGGGTATTGCAATCGGGAATAAGACTTTTTTAAATAACTTTGTTTGCAGAATGGCCAATTTAGTAGGAATAGTAAATATCATTTCTGGCATGCTCAATTTCTTGAAAATTCAAATAAGTTATCATGATTTAAGATGAATTAGGTAAAGCCCCTTTCAGTTTGAATTTTTTCGTGTTCGTTGTTTTCGTCGTCCTAGTTTCTGTCGGTTCATTTTCCGTTTTTTTGAATCGAAATTTTTTATCTGGCAGGTTTTTATTGGCCTGTTTTCCACTTTGAACAGGTTTTTTTTACCATAACTGAAAAGTTGATTAATTTGTAAATTTACCAAGCATGATTTAAGTTTTTTTTTTCATTTTGTCTTTTCTAATATTTAAAAATGTTCCATCTTATCTTATATCAGCCTAGTCAGCTTACTGAATTGAGTAATTTTGACAGTGAATATCTTCTCATGCATTATGTGTTTCAGGACGGATGGTAAGTATAGCCTTTCGAATTTATTTATGACAACAATTGTTTTCAGAAAATTTTTTGACGTCTGTTTTTTTCATTCACTATCATGTAGCGAAATGTATTTTTTGCCTAGTAAATGTTGCGAAGCTCCGCTTCGCCTCAGTGTCTTGTTTGTTTCAGCTACTGTTGACTATTTCATGAAGTCTATATTCAACATCAACCAATAATTGAAAAACAGCAAAACAAAAAATGGAAATGAAGAATAAAGATTACTTTCCAATTCGTTATTACGAGGCCAAATTGTAATTTGAAATTTTAAGCGGATTCCGCAACAGGTCAAAATCATATTTGTCGCAAAATCTGCAACATTGTTACTTTTCTTTGATCTTCTTTGCTGTTTTGCCACAAACAAATAGCTTTGCCACAAACAAATAGCTAAACTTTGGAAATTTGCTGAAATAAACGAAGTTGGGGAATTCGCAACAGTATTCGCAGAATCCGGAACAGTTTGTGGAATACACAAACAAATAATAAGATAGGTGTATAAAAAAAATTGAGCTGTCGGCAAATTTTAGATGGAATATGCAAATTGTAAGGGGAATCCGCATTGTGTTTGCGGATTCCAGTTACATATATAGTAGCGTTTTAAATGAAATCTTGTATTACCCATTGGCCAACAGTGAGTTTAATCTGAATTACTGCGTACAGTTAAGCTACCCTCAAACGTTCAATCTCAATTCCTGTCAACTTACTTCGAACTTCGATCTCAATTCCTGCCCACAATTTACCCCCAACTGCAATCTCAATTACTGCTACCTGAACAAAATCAAGTAAGCTAATTCACCGATCTCAGTTCCGGACAACTCAACAAACTGAAGTAAACTAATTCATCGATCTAAGTTCCTACCAACCTCTCACAATGGGACCTCTCCATCAATAAACCTCTCACCCCCTATAAACCATTTGAATTCACTCTCATCTCATATACTGATGATTTGAAATCGCTCCGAACTCAGATTGTTTTTAATTGTTCATATGTAAGAACGGGTTTGGTTCCGTTTAATAAACAAAATTGACACATCTACTTACAATTTGCGGAATCCGCTTTTATTTTGTTATTGCGCTAACAAATTTAGCGTATTCCACTTACACTTGTGGAATCTACTTACCTTTTGCGGAATCCGCTCGGAGTTGCGGAATCAAAAACAACAAGCCGTATTCGTTTGCTGAGGAATCCGCGACAAATCAAATGTGCCGACCAAATTTAAGTTATAGATAATAGTACGCGGAAACCACCGAAGTTTTGTCAGTGGGAGCCACATACATCTTGGAACATGTTTAAAAACTTGTCTCTGGTTTTCAGAGGCCTACAGACAATCAATTGCGCGCCTATCCATTCCAAAGGTTGAGCATTATTTAAGCTTTGATTATGTCTCATTCTAGCTGTTTTTACCTAAATTTTTCACTTTTTACTGAAGACTTAGTTAAAAGTGAAGACTAAGTTAGACAATTTTGTTAAAAGGAAGGCAAGCTCCACTATTGAAGAAGGAAAATGTAAAGGTCACCAAAAACGTGATCGACTTCTAATTTTTGGCGGCATGCTTTCTTATGCATGGATTCTTATGAAGAAAAATGAAGCATCCACCATTTTAGACTGTCTTTTTAACATGTATAGATGCAGGTACTTTAGATTCAAGGTTTTGTACAATTTCAGTTCATATTATAATTTTTATGGTTTGGATTCAAAGGTTTTGTGGGCGCTCTTGGTTTTGATTCATCTTATGTCGATTTAGTTGCCTCGTAACAGTTTCTTGTTTAAAGGGTGTAACTATGTTTTGATGAGCTTTTTTGCTTCGGGGTATGCGATAACTTGGAGCTAAAATCTTTTTATGCCACTTTTTTTCAGGTCAGCTGTCTACCCAAGCTATGTCTGCCTAATAACTGCGGGCTATATTTGGTTCCAGTTCTAATTTAACGCTGTTTATTGCGAACATAACAAAGGGGCGAAATTATTTTGACAAACGTCGCAAAATAAATTTGAAAATAATTTCGCCTCTTTGTATACATTTTCCTATTTTGAACAATTCCCGTTTTTAATAATTCGGTTATAAGGTTACGGCTTATTTTATATCGGCTTAGTCGCTTTCTAATGCTTCGTTTGAACGGTGAAAATAGGTTTATGAGTGTGTTTTCTTAGAAGAGGGATTAAAAAACTTAATTGTTTGAAAAAATTTTGGCTCAGTTCCGAGTAGACAAAGTTCTTGATTTTTCCGAGCAATTTTTTTCTACTTTTTTGTCGGCTTGCGTGCCATGCCTCTTTTGTGATCAATTTCGCCCGTGTAAGTTTCTTAACCAAATTGAATTTCAGATGAAGGTTGATGGCTCTGTTTGGTAAGGGCTCTGTGACAGTATCAACAACGCCTGTTCCCATCACCCCTGATTTGACAGTATTGTGTAGTGAGTGAACATTAATTTGATTTGTAGCTGTTCTGAAGACTACTAAAGTCTTCGTTTTATGGCAACTTTTGTTTCCTTTTTTATTTATCAAAGCTAGTCTCTTTTTTTTTACAAAATGCGTACTCGAGTTTTTTTTTCATGAAGATGGTAGATGCATAGGTTATTTGTAGAATGGAAGCACGGCAATCAATGGTATCTAATTATTAGCACTTTCGCATTTTGGAAGTAATAAGATTTCAATTGCATATCTTGTAACTGATGTCTGCGAAACAGCTTGAGCATTTATTTTTTATTTAGGCAAAGTGACGAACCCACAAGCTGAAACTGAAAACCCAAACGACATCAGAGAGTTCTGTGACGCTGTTAATCAAACTATTGATGGGTAAGAGCTAATGAGTTAAACTGAAATATGAACCTACGATTAGCAGGTTAACTTATTCTTTTTAGCATTCCTAACCAATAGCAATAGCGGTAAATTGCCAAGTTGTAAGAATTGCTGTAACGTGTACACGGGATGGAAAAGTCATTAAATATTAATTTATTTGATTTCTGATCCGTTGGTTTTGAAGAAAGCACGCAAGCAAAAGACGTCAAGTTTATTGTTCCGATCACGTCACGAAGACACTATGGCGTAGATTGAATTTATCCGCTCGACTTTGACTACCTCAAAAAAGTTAGTTGGGGTCAAATCAGGGGCGGATTTGGGGAGGGGGTTGGTTTTTGGTGGCGGACGCCTCCTCTCTGGGATTCGGCCCCCTCATCAACCAAGGGGTCTCCCCTGTGGGGTTATTTCATTACATTCATTTTCAACCGACCAAATCTAATTTTTTTCTAAAGGTGCCTTATACTGATTTTGGCACGTCGAGAAACGCGATTTTTTGGTCAACATTTCCGAAGTTTTTTTTTTCAAAATTTATCTGCGGCGCAAACGTTTTTTCGTCGAAATAGGCGTTCAGGGAGACCTTGGGCGCCCGAAAAATCAGTTTGGTTGACCTAAAAAAAAAGGTCGACAACATTTTCAATTTTTTAAAATCTTATGGGGTTCAGGGAGCCCTTGGGCGCTCGGAAAATTAGTTTGGTTGACCTAAAAAAAGGTCGACAACATTTTCAATTTTTAAAAATCTTATGGCGTTCAGGGAGCCCTTGGGCGCTCGGAAAATCAGTTTGGTTGACCTAAAAAAAGGTCGACAACATTTTCAATTTTTTTTAAAATCCCCCATCTCTCGAGAAACTATGCGCAGTCCTTGCGAATCGGAACCGCAATGTTCAACTATGATATAACATTTGACCTTCAAATATTAACTCATAGTTGAATATAGTTCAGCCGCGATTCGGTTTCCATTAAAAAAAGTTTCCCCAATTTCGGGAAAAATTGGGTCTGAGTTTTCACAAATTTTGTTGACAATGAAATGAAATTTGATAACGATTAATTTTATACTATTGCGAGTCTCACGTTAGTTTGATATAATTATCATTCAACCTTTCATTGTTTTAATTCAAATTAAGGCGCTTTTAAATAAAACACAGCAAATGAATAAAAATGGGATTTTTTTAAAGAAAAAATTTTTAATTCATGTTATTACTACTATTTTCCTCTTTTTCGATATGCTTCATATAATCATTGTAGAAGGGACGTCCTGTGCTGCTTGTCAGCAACTGGGTATTCTTTTGAACTGGGTATGTAAATGAAGCTATACACTTTTTGGATGAGTTGGCTTTCTGAAAATAACAGTGATTGCACCCAAGGAGGGATGGGGGGACGCTTCCTCCGCTCAGGAATTCGAACACCTGCCAACACAAAGGGTCCGCCCTTTGTACTATTTTGAGATATCCACTTTTGGCTGACTGACCCTAAAGTTTTTCTAAAGGCGCCCTTGGTGCAAATATATACTAATTTTTGAAGAATAGTGCCTCAAAACGCTTTTTTGGCGTTTTTCAAAATGTTGCCTACGGTGCAGAAAATTTGGTCAAAATTGGATCTTTTTGGTGATTTGGGAGAGCTCAGAAAACCAATTGGATCGAACTAAAAAAAAAGGTCGACAAAATTTTTTGAAAATCCGCGCCCCTCGAGAAAATCCTAGATCCGCCCCTGAGTGGCACCGACGAGGGACCGAAAAGTTTTGCCTCTGTCGAAATAATTTCTCGAAGTTTTTTTTAGTTTTCATTTGTGGAACTAAAAGCTTGTTTACTCCATCGATTTTTAAATAGTTTTTGTTTTGATATTTTAAAAGTTATATAGCATGGTTAATGTTTAGACCTCAGAGAGTTGTACGGATAGTTGTGCCTAAAATCCAATCTCTGAATGAACGGGAAGCTCTTTACACATTAAATGTGAGTGCATTAACATCACAATAAGATTATTCAAGTTCTGTTTCTAATGAAAGTTATTTATTTTCAGTTGATCGATGCCTGTGTCCAAAGCTGTGGAATTGCGTTCCACGCTGAAATCGGAAAGTTTAGATTCCTGAATGAAATCATCAAACTTTTATCTCCCAAGGTTGGTAATTTGAACTTATTCATTAAATTGTTTCATTTAACCAAAAACAGATGGAGAGCAGTAACGCCAAAAATTCGTAAATTTTTTATCATTCGATTATTTAATCACATGAACTGAAGACTCCGGTTTGAAATAAATTAATTGACCGTTTTTGCAAAGTAATAAATTAGATTATGATGGGCTGGGCAGTTTTGAACTTACGGAAAGTAATTATTACCTAATTGGGTTTTTGATATGGTTAATTACGTTTGTTTTTCGAATTCTCAGGTCGAAGTGTTACTCGTTTTTGTATTGTCAGTTCGGGTTGCCACTCGGTTGAAAATTTCTGATGTCGAATTGTCAGTTTGTTTTTATTTCAGTACTTGGGAGCTACCACACCTGAACGAGTGAAGAAAAGGTCAATTGAGCTCCTCTACGGATGGTCGAGGGGTCTGACGCATGAACCCAAAATTAAAGAGGCGTACGAGATGCTGAAACAACAAGGTATATATAGTCCATAGTTTGAGTTGTTCGACTACGAAGTCTTACAATGCATGATTGTGTTCCTGCAACGAAACCTAGGCCATCAATTGGTCACATTTGGGGCTGAAAAGTGTCTGAAGTTCTCCTTTTTTGTTCAGGTCTGATCACATCGGATCCAACATATGTAGATCATCAGTACGAGTTTAGCAGTCCAAAAGAAACGAAAGAGAAAGTCAAGAATCCGATCTTTGAAGACGACGAGAAAAATAAGGTGAGCTATTTTGAAAGCTCGGTATTGTTAAAAAAGACGTATTGATAAAAAATCATGTTTCCAAAACTATAATTTTGTTTTAGCTGCTGACAAAATTGCTGCAAAGTAAAAACAAAGATGATTTGGAGGCCGCCAACAGACTTATTAAAACAATGGTCAAAGAGGTATCTGCTATGTATTAACTTGTAAAAAATCAGTTTTCATCTAAACAAATCATAACCAGATTAATTGAATGATTGCTATTTTTATATTAAGGACGAGGAGAAGCTGTATCATTGTTTTCTTTATTTTTAGGACGAGGAGAAGCTGCAAAAGCAGTACAAGAGGACAGAGGAGCTGGATACCATACACAATAACATTCGACTGATGAATGACATGCTCAACAACTACTCGAAAACATCTTCAGATGCAGACATCGATCTCATGAAGGTAATTCGGAAATTTTGGAATAGAAATATGAACTCGGAGTACGCAAAATTAGGTGGCTTAGGCAGGTTAATATCTCATTTCGGATTGTACGCGGGTAGAAACAAAATGCCGGTTAATTGACTTGATGGGAAAATATAGGTCATCAAACAAATCTTCATTGTAAAAATGAACACCTTTTGCTTGTTACCACTCGGATTTCGTAATGGTTGGTTGAGATTAAGAACGAACGGATTGATATAGTATTTATATATTGTGCTTTTTGTTCCAATCACTCTCGTAGACAGTGGAGTAACGATGCCGTATGTGTTTTTATAGACAATTTTGACTGATTAAAGAAGTATTACGTGAAATTTCAAATTAGACCTTGATCGTAATTCGGAAATTGAAAAAGCTTCAAGAGGCAATTATTACACTTGCGATAGCGAGTGTCTTGCAACCGGGTACTAGGCTTTTTGTCGCTTGAAAAAGACTCAAAATGTTTTGATTGCAGATTGAATCCTAAACACAGCCGAATTTTTGCTAATTCGAAGCCTATTTCTATTTTTATCTTATTTCACTTTAAAAAGCTGCTTTTTTGTCATGTTCTCGCAAGTGTTTGCGCCTCTGTGTGAAAATTGAAATGTTTTTTTTTTTCAATTTTACCGCTTCCGGTTTAGCTTTTGTCGGCTTAGTTTCCGATTTTATCACATGCCAACTAGATTATTCAGTTGAATGTTATTTTAATAGATTTGAATGCTGAAGTAGATTTGAATGCTGGAGTAGTTTTGAATGCTGAAGTAGATTTTGAATGTAAACTTCATCAAAAATCATATTGTTTTTTTAATTTAACAGTGTGTCGCCAGTTTTTCGGCTTAAATGCTCACCGTTTTTGTCATTATAAACGCAAGTGAACAAACTTAGTGTTTTGGCATGACTCTACTTGTTTCTTGTTCCAACCTAACTCGCAAATAGAGGTGCTCATTTGGTTGCACTTTTGCCATAATCACGATCTGTAGCATTGGAAATTTCATAGCATCTATTCTCTGTTTATTTGTGGCTTGTGTTCGCCGACAGTCAAGCGGCCTTGCCTCAGAGGGAAGGAAGTGAGATTCCTTAGCTACTTGTCGGAAGTTCAACGCAGCGCAACTTTTTTGATTTTTGGTGGCATTGTTGCTGCATAGCATTGGCAATTTATTAGCTTCTAAAGCTGCATTATTTGGTAGCTAGTGGGCAAGCTTTCCATTGCCTGCGGCTCAGATGTTAAATTCCATATCTCGAAGTTGCATGTGCTAATCCGACACAGGAAATTCTATGCTTATTTCTACCTTCTCTCATTTCGGTTTTTAGAGCTGCTCTTTTGTCGTTTTCTCTCTTTTGTTTGCGAAGTGCACCTCCACTTTTGTCTTTAATTTTATTTTCATAAAATTAATTGCGTGGAGTTTTCTTAGAAAATTGTCTCTATAATTCATCCAATTTAGTTACGTTTTCGATGATTCCCTGTTTTCTCAATATTTTCTTATTGTAATTTTTTGGTGGCACCCTTCAATCAATGACATTCAATCAATAATAATGTAAGAAATTTGATGCATTTTTAAATCCTCAACTAAACCGAAAAAAGCTAGTTGTTTCACACAACAACAATCATAACTCAATTTCAGACATTTTCTAACTCAATATATCTCGCAATATTTGAAATGCGAAATTTATACATATTGTGGCCTTATGCTTTCCCATTAACTGCATGCAGAGTTAATGTGTTGCTTTCAGTTTGTTATATTCCTAATTTTTAAATGCGATATTGCGTCTGTTTGGTGCAAATTTTGCTGCATCGCATTGGCAATTTATTAGCAAATGCAGCTGCTCTTATTTGTGACTTATGTTTGCCGATTGTTAAGCGTCCGTGGCCAACAAGGCAGGGCTGTGAGACTCTAAATCCCGAAGTCGTTGGTTTGAATAAGATACGTGACAAATTTTTAAGTTCATCGAGGCTTATTTCTTTTTTTATTCTTTCTGTAAAGCTATGTTTATCGTGTTCTCGCTAGTGTGCGCGAAGCGCAGCTTCGCCTCTGTGTAGAAATTCAATCTTTTTTTATCTGTGCTGAGAATTTTTTCGCTTGTGTGCGTGTCTGTAGTGTGTGGAGATGGAAAACCATTTTTTCTATCTGATGATTAACAATCTGCTTCAAATATTTTTTTATGGTAATCTTTCAATCTTCTTTTCAATTTTTTTTCTGATTGTTGATCAATAACTTCATAAAATGTGGCGCTTTGTTGGCTTGTAAATTGGTTTTTGAATTATTGACATTTTCGATTTGCATTTTTTGATTAATTTTCTAGTTTTTTTGTCCTTTTTTTCAAAATTCATGGCTCATTGAAAATTTTCCAACTCTGTTGTCTGTTTTCTTTTTTGTTTCAAACAATAATATTTTCAGATTGAATCACGGCGAAAAAGGTTCATTTATCTTGATTGATTTTGATGGATATTGGTGGATTTATGAGCTTGGTCTTATGTAATTTTTTTGCTTGTGCCTTTTGATGCTTTTCTCAGCCCTTTTTTGTCAATTTTTTCCTGATACGCCTGCTGTTATGCATTTCGGAAGCCTGAAATGATTTCAAGTCTTAAATCACTTTTTTCAGATTTTTTTTACAAATCTGTTATCTTGGCTTTTCTACAAATCTGTTATCTTAGGTTTTTGTCTTAGTTCAACTTTTATGTTAATAATTTTCATTCATTTAATTGATCAAATTCGAGCGTTTAATTCCAAATGATACCCATTCTGATAGTGAACTAAAAATCTCCAGAATTATTATCAGAACCCGCTAAAAATTACTTGAACGTCGATGCCTACATGAAAAGAATAGAGTGACTTTCAATTCAGATGAAACACAATTTTTATAGTTAACTATAAAAATAGTCGTTTTTCATGAGAATCACGAAATAAAAGTTTTGAAAGCATGCATTTATCTAGGATTTTTTCGGAACAATATTTAAGGTTTTCAGTACAAGCTAACTAAATTCTATGGAAAATGGCATTAGGAATCGGTTCACACTATGTTGTAAGGAAAGTAGTGCCCTTAAATGTTTGGTTTAGCTTATTCAAATATTTGATAATATCCATTTTACATAAAGCGCAGTTTTCTCAAAAAACTCTCAATTTTACAATTGAACAGAAGGAATAGAAAAATAAACTGGGAGTCAAAGTCTATTTTTTACGTCAAAAATTGATAGAGCACCAGGTTTACTATTAAAATTCAAAATACTTCCAGCATAGCTATTGATAACGAAAATGAATATTCTGAAATCTTTCGGTGGCTTAAATCAAAGATCAGTAAATATTTTCTGTCTACAGAAAACTTAGCTGCACATAACGAAGAGAGCAGTACAGATAATACCCCAGAGTTGTTCGAACAACAAAAAAGGGAAAGAATCAGCTGCAAGAGGATTCATTAAGAAATGTAATTTACTACTGAAAGAAATTTAAAATCTCGCAAGAAATTTAAAGAAAAATAAAGACATACCTTCTACAGAAACATGAATCAGTACCCAGTACCAATTGACAGATCACTCGGAGGAATCAGAAATTACTGCTACTAATATATATATTTTTTCTTCGTGAGCTATTTAATTAATAATTAATTAATTGGTGTCATGTGCAGTTTAATTTATGTAGTTGAGTGTTTGTAAATACAATCATTCCTAGACATGTTTTATTCACCTAGAGGTTATATGAAATTAACCTGTTTTGTTGAAAAAAAATGATATCGAAGTGTTTTTATAAAAATGGCTTTTTTCACGTCTTAACGGTTTTCATTCAATGAATTTACTGCGATATAAACGTGTAAAAATTTGATTTGGGTGAGTTTTTTTTTTGTGATTTTGTTTCTTTCTGACTTTAGCTTTTGTGTCCTTTGACATGTTTGTGTTGCATCGCAAATGTTGCGGAGCTCTGCTTTGCCTCTGGGTATAATATTAACTTTTTAAGTCAACGAAGATTTTCCTGATCTATGACAGTCACAAATTAGCATGTTTCATAATTGGAAGTTCGTTATAGGAACTGAAGGAAAGTTTGGTGAAGTTTCGTCCACGAGTGTTCCAGTTGGCAGCTGAAACTGATGAAAACGACGAATCCATTGGTTAGATAGCTTCGAAGCATTCATGTAAAGTGTTGGACCTTTAGTTCAGATCGACTGATTGACTGGGGACCGGCCTACTAGCGTTCGTGCCGCTTAGCATGCGGGTATTAGTGCTATTAGAACTGAGTTTGTTTACTCAGCTTCGCTACCGAAACTTAAACTGATGCATGCCGCTTCAGAGTGAGTAATTACTATAATTAAGCATGCTAAGCGGCACGCATGCAAGTCGATACATCACCGTATTTAAATGCTCTGAAGACTATTTTTTTCACTTGAATATGTTATTTAAAAAAAAAAACTCATTAAATTCGATAAAAAGCTCATCTGAATTAGAATGTAAATTCATGCTGATTAATTTTTGTAATTGTTTATTTGCTTGAAATTTGCAGGTGACATTTTGCTGGCAAGTGACGAGTTGTCCTCTCTGTTGGAAAGATACAACAGTACAGTTGGGAACAGTCACTACATTCCTCCAGACAAACCTTTGTCAGGTACCACAAGTAAAAAAACAACCTGTTAACACAAAATTTATAACCCCGCCACAGTCGTATTTTGGTTTTATGAGGAAGTATAATTTGATGATTTGCTGGGGGCTATAGTTTGCTGGCTGTAATATGCTTGAGAGGACTTAAATTTTCTGTGGGCGGCTATTATAGAAAAGGCAGAATTTTGATTCTTCAAATGAAATGCTCTAAAAAAATTTTGCTCTAAACGCTCAAATGAACTTGAAGAAATGTTCCAAATAGCCACACTATAAAATGAAAACAATACGTGATCTCCCAAAATCATCACTTCGAGTATTTGCGGAATAGTAGTGAATTGGCTAAGTGCAAAGTTGAGTTCAGGTGACTTTTTGAGTCCACCGTAATCTCAAAAAAAGTTATAGTAACTCGGGCTCTGATGTTGTTGGCCTTATTTACCACTCCTATGAGTTGGATCTTGTTCTTTGGAATGCTTAAGTCAGTGTTTTTATCCTATATTCTGGCTATAATCTGATATGTTATTTCAGACGATTTGAACTCAGTTGGTGCTGCAGTTGGTCTCTTAGATTTACACTCTCTAGATCCTCTAGCCGATCCCCTGCTGGCACAACTGGGACTGGCTTCCTCAGTTGAGAAGGGCTCTGCTGCCGCAGCTGCGGACACAAATCCGTTTGCAATGTTCGAATCGCTGGGAACTCCTAATTCAACTTCACTAGTAAGATACTTAAGATGAAAAACTCGTTTAGTTTTTATAGTAATTTTATAGTAAACGATATTGACAAGACATTCTGCAATTTCAAGTCAGAGTGCAATAATGCCAGTTGCAAAACAATGTGTTACATCATCTTTTTCTAAACTATTGTGTTTGTTTTTTTTTTCGCGTGGGCTTATCTTAGCTTTTAATGCAATTGTAAAGTTTCTTGAATGTTTAGAGTGTAAATTTGTCAACATCACCGTTCAATTCTACGGCGCAGTCGAGAAAGCCAACAACAGGTGGTGCTGATTTGATAGGGCATACAAACCCTTTTGCAATAAACTCTAACCCTAGTTCACAAAATCCGTCCGCATCGCCACAGCACCGACTGCACGCAGTATCATCGGGAGTCGCACCGCCGCCTCTTCCAAATAGACCCAATAGTCAAAGTCAAGAAGGTAATATTTGAATAGTGTTTTGGTCATTAAGTTATACCATCTTGTTCAATTTGTTTTTCTGACCAATTAAAACTAATTGTGTTACTATGCGGTGGTCTGCTTCTTCTGGATTACCTTCGGCTTTGATGCTAAAATGCTCTAAAAGGATGATGTAATAAGACCCACGCCTACGACCTGAACATTTAGGAGTAAATTCGAATCCCTATCAATATCAGATTTGTTTTTTAGAGGTTTGTGAGGACTGCGGACTTTTTTTTAATCTCTCCGAGTAAACTTTCTAGAACTGAATGGTTGAAAATATATGGAGCATTTCAGGCTCAATGTCTGTCAAATGTATATATTTTTGGTTGTAATCTTCCATAGGGTCAAATATAATTGAGAGCTGACTATATCACACACTTTTGAAAGTTTCGGAACGGTCTTTATTAGCAGGCACGCCAGATCTGTCCAAAAACGCATCAAAGAGGCCACAAGCGTCAGGCATGACTAAGAGCGGCAGTGGCTCTGGTGCATTTGGAGAACTGGACTCACTGGCTAAAAATTGGCTGACTGGGGGTGCAAGTGGGGACAAGGTGGACAGTACACAGCAGAGGTAAAAAAAAGGAAACACGGATTAGTTCTTGCATTGAATGAATCTTGATGAACTTAGTTATCAAGTGTTAATGAACGAAGTGAATATCGCGTATTTATGATTTGTTTTTTTTTTAAGAGTAATGAACGTAGTGAAGACTCTTATATGATTTTTTTTCAGGAAAAGTCTCTAATAACTACGATGTGCATTTATACATATTGATGCATTTATGAATGCACTTAGGTATATATGCTCTTTTTGAGTTCAATTGAAATTCATCTGCTGGAAGGGATGCAAATAGCACTCTCCAAATAGAAAAGTGGAAATGGTGCAAAAAAAACGTGAACGGTATAGGTCTTGCTGATTTTTTTTTTCAGGAAAAGTCTCTAATAACTACGATGTGCATTCATACATATTGATGCATTTATGAATGCACTTAGGTATATATGCTCTTTTTGAGTTCAATTGAAATTCATCTGCTGGAAGGGATGCAAATAGCACTCTCCAAATAGAAAAGTGGAAATGGTGCAAAAAAACGTGAACGGGTTCTAGTTTCGAAAGTGGAATTTAATTTTGAGATTTCCAGCGGAATAAAAACTTTACCTACTGACCTTTTCTCTAGCTAGGTTCATGTTATCAAAAAAACGCCAATCAAAAGTTGTCGTAGAAATTCAAAGAGTTTAAAGGGCATCTATTTTTTCTTTGAAATTCGAAAGTTTGAGACTTTTCCAACTGCCATTTTTCCGCTATGTTTTCCGGCTATGGTCGGCCTTTTCTTCTTCGAAATTCAAAAGTCAGTTTTTTATGTTAACTTGTGTTCATTGCTCTTTTCCTATCTTCGATTGACTATGTTTTCATTTTCAGAAAATTTTATGCTCAGGATTAGCGAGCCTAATCAAATCGGAACATAGACCCTTTTTCAGATTCACAACTTTGTCCAATAGAATCATTGACTCCGCTAACAGTGAACGTGCTTATTAGCATGCTCTAGAAAATTTAATTTAAACTACTGGTTGCTATTGCAGTGTAGTTGTGATAGTGCAGTGCTCTTTACATGAGCGTACCGTAGTATAATTAGTACGATGCAACTTTTTTCCAACCTAAGTTGAAAGTAAAGTGCAACTTCTGGTGGCACTTTTGAATTTGTAGACTGCATTAGCATGATAAAACTATGGGTTTTGACATTGATTAGTAATAAGTTAACAGAGATGATGCTCTTTTAATTTATCAATTGAACCGAAAAAGACTCTTTGTTTCATACAACAGTATAATTATTAAAATTCCATTCCAAAAATTTTCCAACTCAGTATACTTCGCTAGATTTGGTTCAATTTATCATAATTCAGTACAAGCAAAGTTAGTGTGGTTGCCTTTAGTTTATTACATTCCATATTGTTACTAACAAAGTTAACGTTTTGCTTTTTAAAGATCCCGTATCTTTTGCCGCTTTATCGCTCGTATTAGCGAAGTGCAACTTCACCTCTCTGTATAAATTTGGTTTAGTTGTTATCAATGACGAGTTTAGTTCTGAATTCATTGGCGAGAAAAATTATTTTAAATCCAGTTTTCAATGGAATGGGATAGCTTTCAGAAAAAAAGTACCAATCCTAAGTGTTTCCTTCCGCTTGAGATTTGCAAGCTTTTTCAAATAAGAATCTAGATTTTTTCGGGTATACAACTAGTTTAACAAAATCAATTGAATCACCCGATGATGCTGCTATGGTGACATGCTCATTTTCATGAAAGTTCAAATTTAACTTCAAGTTAAATTGAAAATTCAAATTCAGTTTTCCGCTTCGTAAGTTTTGTTCAAGACTAATTTGAATTTAAAATGTCGCGTTGTGCATGTTTGCCTAGAGTTCCTGTTGATAAAAACAGGTATTATGAAAGTCTATGTGATTTGGTTTTTGTATTTTTTTTGAGGCGCTTTGGAAAATTTTATCCGTTTTTTTGCAAAAAGAATTTTTTTTTCAAAAACACTACCGATTTTCAAAAAAGAGTTATTCATAGAAACACCTCTATAAATTTTTATGGGCCTGCTTACTCCACTGCGCTCTTTTTGTTTTGCCTATTTGTCTACAGTCTTCGTAAAAGTCTGGGCGAATATTTGACCGATATTTTTTTTTGTTTTCTCAAAAACTAGCCTACCAAATATGAGATTTTTGTTTAAATGAATAGAACGGATTTGAAAAAATCCCCGGCGTTAGCGGCTATGCCCACAATTTTTTCAGACAAAACTTATGGCCCTCGGAATAGCCCAATGTTTGATTTTTTTTAAACAGTTTTTTGAATATTTTTTCAATTTTATTGAAAACTAGCCTCCCAAACCTGAGGTTGTGGGTTCAATGGGGAGATAATTAGTTTGAAGCTCCTCTGAATTAGCGGCCACTCTCAATGTCTTAAGACAAAAAGTTTTCGACCTCGGTAAAGTCAATTTTTGTGTGAAATTGAAAGAGCTTTAACGTGATACTTTTTTTGTTTCAAAATACGAAAATTGTTAACAAATTTTCAGTTTTTTTTTTCGTTTTCCTGGATTCTTTTCAATCATCTGTTGGCTATGTTTTTCAGAGTCGATGAAAGTAGTTCTTCGAATCGATGAATGTAGAAAAAAAACTATCAGGAAGTTCTGAAATGTTCAGGCTCAAATTTACTTTTTCGGTCTGGCTTATGTTTTCATTTTAAATTCACTTCATTTCCTTCATTAAAAAGGAGTCAAACTCCACTATCGAACAGCGACAGGGTAAAGGTTACGAAAAACGAGATCAAATCCCAATTTCGAAAATGGACTGTAATTATCAGATTACCCAGTGAAATGAAAAAATTTTCTTTTGATCTTGTTTTCTCAAATTGGGATTATTTTTTATCAAAAAAGAGTCAATTGTAAATTTTTTCTAGAAATTCAAAAAGCTTAAGGCCATCTACTTTTTCGAAATTTGAAAGTTGATTTTTTTTTCAAAAAAAAACTGTTTTTTTTCTTTTAATTGCATGCATTGACTCTTTTCCAACTCGGTCTGACTTATGTTTTCATTTTAAATTCACTTCGTTTCCTTTATTAAAAAGGAGTCAAACTCCACTATCGAACAGCAACAGTGTAAAGATTACGGAAAACGTGATCAAATTCTTATATCGAAAATGGACTGTAATTATCAGATTTCCCAGTGAACTAAAAATTATCTATTGATCTTGTTTTCTCAAATTGGGATATTTTATCAAAAAGAGTCGATTGTAAATTTTTTCTAGAAATTCAAAAAGCTTAAGGCTATCTACTTTTTCGAAATTTGAAACTTGATTTTTTTCAAAAAAAAAACAGTATTTTTATTATTTGCATTCCTTGACTCTTTTCCAACTGTCTGTTGGCTCTGCTAAAATAAGATTCAAATGAAGTCTGATTGACTTTCCACATAATACTGCAATCAATCTCTTTTTCTGGGTTACCCTTGCTTGAAAAATTCATGACAATATAATTAGGAGGTTCCTTTGCCAATCAAACTGTCACACTAGGTAGATTTAGCATACTGAAGTGATTGATTTGAAAATATTGTATAAATTGGTAGCATGACTTTGAGCTATTGCATTTTAGTCGTTTTAAACTAACTTCTGCCCTTCAGAAAAAGGCCATGAACTGCTATGAAACCTTTTTGCAATTTTTCATGACATAACGTTTTGGCCGATCGACTTTTAAAAGCCTTTCGGAAAAACGGCATTTAATATATTTTTTAGAAGTTTGTGGCGAACATTTATAGTTTGAGGGATGCCAAAAATACAAAGTTTAAATGTAGCCCTTTAATCCCTTTTCTTGTAAAACCTATATTTGCTTTTGGTTTTAATTCTTTCCCTCCTTTGGTTTTTTAATTCTTTCCCTCCTTTGGTTTTGATGATGAAATGCTATTTCCTCAAGACTATTTGAAACGAATTTTGCGGTTACAAGTTGAACTAAAATATGCAAATGCGTGCAAGAGAATACTTTAAAAGTTTTTTTAACTTGCAAATAGCCGATTGTGTAAATTTTGACAGCTCCGTATTTAAGCTAGAGGATTGGAAACTGGAAAAGAGCACAACTCTGTTTTTAGCTCGAACTTGAACGACATACCTGATGTGCCTCTGATCCAAGAGATGGTATCTCCACTTATTGACACATCGCCCGCAAAGACGACTTCCCATCCGACCGAGACAACTCCAAAAGCATCACGCTCAAGGACACACAGAGAAGACTTTACAATTTATTCCATCAAACCATGTTAGTAACATATTCATATTCGTCAATTGTTATGCATAGTTTTGCCTGAATTAATGAGTATTTTTAGAACAAGCCTGTGTCGCAATAATTAATTAAAAGCGAGTACAAGCGATGGTCATTTGTTTTTATTCTTGTTTTTATTGAAACAATGAATGAGATAATTTGGAATCATTGGGTTCGATAGGTTTGAGCTGCATTTCTGTTATTTTGTTTCAGCTCCCACCTTGAAGCCAATGTCTCTTATAAGTGATTCCGATATCGGCATTTCGATCACCGCCAATTTCACTCAATTTGCTAAACCTTCAATAGAAACAGAACAGTCCAAAGGACTCTCAGATATAGTTGTTCTCACAATTTCTAACACAAGTTCCTCGAACTACTCGAAAGTGGGGCTCCAAGTAGCGTGTCCGAAGTCAATGCGAACCCAAGTGGGTGCGCCATCCAGTGATTCGATGCCAGCTCAGACTCCGTTTGCACCTCCGGCTGTGATCAACCAGTGTCTATTTATTTATAACCCTACCAAGGTTAGTCTCCTTGAAAAAAGCCGGCATTGAGTTTCCGTGTGTGAGTTGTACCTTGATAAGCTGTTTAAAACGCCTGGAAACTCTTGGTGACATTAACTTGCTTTGACATTTTTGTGGGAAACTACCGCAAGATATTTTTCTCGATGCTTTGGGACTTGTTAGCTCTGAAAACTAGACTCCCTTATTAAGTGCCAAGACAATTATATAGGTCGTGTTGATTTTTCTCACGTTGTTTTCCAGTAAAAGTCTTGATGTTGTTCACGCTCAAATTTGGTTTATCGCGGTTTGATTTTTCATTTTTTTTCCAGTTCAATTCAAATTAAATTGCTATAAGGAAGGTAAATATGAATCACTTCTCAAATGGATTTTAATTTTGAGGTTTTCCAGCCTAATAATTAAATTTATCGAACTGTCGTTTGGCTAAGTTTTTAACGTTTTTGCAGAGAGCTGTAATTATCATACATCAAGATAAGTTTTGAATTCGATGCAGTCATGACTAATTTAGCTGCTGTTAATAATACAGGAAATAAAATGTAAGTTCAAGCCTGGTAAATTTAGCGTGTGATATTATGTGCAGGTTGTCCCTCGCCTGAAGTTGAAGGTCACTATGACGAAAAAAGGCGAAGGGGAGGAATCTGGAGAAGGGGAGGCGATCAATCGGGTGATCGATTGCAGTCTCGATTGTCTCATCTCAGAAGCAGACTTAGAGTTCTCCGATTTCAGCTAGCCGGAAATTAACAGTGAAATCAATCTTAAACTGAGAAAAAAGTGATTCGAAGCAGTTGTAATGAAGCAAAAAAATGGTCATTTGACGTTGATGTTAAGAGACCGTTTTGTTGTTTTTGGGCAATGTGCGATAAATAAGATTCGAATTAAATATATTTAAGTAGGAGAAAAAACAGAACCGGTAGTGCTTACAAATAATTAAAATCCTAGAAAATGGTCACAAAAATCTGAAATCGTAACAACAGATCGGCCCAATCATGTTCTTCGCACAACATAAAATTGAATATGATTTTATGATGATGACGCATGCGTGCTATTTGTTCTTGTCTTTTCCGTGAACTAATAAATAGTTATCTGGAGTTCAATTGTTTCAGGTGAACTTATATTATCTTTATCAGGTGTCAATGAACAAAGTGAAGACACTATTTATGTCATGAAGTTTTTAGGAAAAGTCAAAATTTTATCACGCGCTAATTTAATGTTTCGCGGTTTTTCATTTGTTAAAAGGAAGGCAAATTACACTCCAATTACGAAAGTCAAAATCACGCTAAGAAACGTGAATGAATTTGAGTGTCGAAAGTGTATTTTAATCTGAAACTTTTCCAGCAGACTTAGAACATTATCTATTCATTCAGTTTTGTCAAATTTGTTATCATAAAAGGTTTTCAAATTCATTTTTTTTCAAAATTCTGAAGTTGAAAAACGTATCTTTATCGGTTTCTTTTTAAGTTCATTGACACTTTTTTCAACTCTCAGTTGGCAGTGTTCCTAAATTTATTGTATAAATTGCATACAAAACTCCATTTTAGTTGAAAATTGTAATTTAAAAAGTTGGGTGGTTAACTACAGATCATGATCGATATTTGACTTATTTAGAATGTTGTAATTATCAGACTATCTATTGTAATAAACTATTTAAATGAGAGTCTAGATCTTTCGGATGAGGTCGATCATTTTAGAGGAAACTCAAGTTACACGCGACTTTAAAACTGGATTATAGACGCATTTTCAATGATGAAACAGAAAGTTTATATTTAACCTTTAAACTCCAAAAGCCGAGAAAAGTTATTATTGAAGATGAAATAATTTATTAGTTATGACAATGCGGCTTTGAATTAACTCAGTCGACATCAGCAAGTAGTGAAATTTTGCTCCGTTGAGCTAATTTTAAATATTAAATGAATCGGACTATTGTTTAAAATTGTTTGTCTCCGATATTTTTTGTTGATTATAAGAGTAGTGAACGTAGTGAATACTCTTATATAGTTCTCGGTGATTTTTGTTTGTCTTTTCGAGGACAAAATCTGAAAATTTGTTCGGGCTCAAATTTCACGGTTTAGGTGCAGTTCATTTCCCTCATTAAAAGGAAGGCAAACTCCACTGTCGAACATCAAAAGTGTATATGTCCCGATTAACGCGATCGACTTCAACGTGGAATTCACTTTTCATCAGGTTTCCCACCAAATTATAAATTTTATTTACTCGTCCAGTTTACTCAAGTTAGGTTAATTTTACCAAAAAATGTGTCAATCATAAATTTTTATAAGAGTAATGAACGTAGTGAAGACTTTTATAGGTCTTGCTGATTTTTGTTTTTTTTTCAGCAAAAAGTTTCAAAATATTGATGCGCTTAGATATATATGCATTTTCTGAGTTCGATTGAAATTAATCTGCAGAAAATGCTGTAAATAGAACTCTCCAAATAGGAACGTGGAAATGGCGCAAGAAAAACGTGAACGATTTCTAGTTTCGAAAGTGGAATTTAATTTTCAGATTTCCAGGGAATAAAAACTTTAACTGTTGATCCAGTTTTCTCAAGTTGGGTCAATGTTATCAAAAAAGCGCTAAGCATGAATCGTTTTAAAAATTTAAAGAGCTTAAAGGTCATCTATTTTTTTCTTTGAATTTCGAAATTTGAGATCTTTTTTCAACAAAGTGTTTCTTTAGTTTACTTGCGTTTATTACTCTTTTCCAATCTTCGATTGCCTATGTTTCAAAATTTCAGAAAACGTTAAGCCACATGTTTTTTCTTTAATATTTGAAGTTTTTTCAAAAGCAAGTAAGTGTTTCTGTGTGTTCATGACTGTCTGTTAGTTATGTTTTTTTTGCACTTTTAAAGAAAATTTTAGGAAATAATTTTGTTTTTCGAAGAAAGCAATGAATGGAGACTTGTCTTGAATTTCTTGCAGTTTTGATTCTATCTTATAGAAGAAGTTACGAATGTATCTAATTGTTATGGGTTTGATCCGTTTTTCTCTTTTTTTTACATTGGAATTTTTTGAAAAAACTACCAGGCAAAAAAATTTCTATGAAATGCGAAAAAAGTTTTTTGCTTTATTTGTTAACTTGTGTTCATTAGCACCAAGGCACACTATCTCGTGACCAAGTGTCAATGGTTCTCAAATATTTGTTTCCGTCTTAAATTGGGGTTGAGGTAAAATTTAAACTGAAAACGAGTTTTTTCAACGCTAAATAGTTTCAAATGTTCAAGGATTTTTCATTGAACTTTTTCAAGAAATTTTTTTCACTTGCAAGCGCAAACGTACTTGTAATTGGTAACCAGGTTTTTTTCCCATGAGCACCTTTTCTGACAAATCTGTTAGAATTACCTGCGGTCATTTTTACCGCTTCACGTTCAGGCTGACGTGCCCAATCTCTTGAAAACTCAATTTTTGAAAAAGATCAATCTTGTAGTTCATGATAAGCAGTAATTACATTTGTAAAGCAACGTTTTTTTCTACGAACTTTCTTTTTTTTTCAACTTTGTCGCAATTTTTGGTGTCGCTTTTGGGGTACCTTCACAGCTTTTTGATAGCATGCGCAAACAGAAAAACGTCTGAGACACTAGAAAAACGACTGAGACACTTGATAAAAATAGATAACATGCAATTTGGTTTTATGGGTAGTAGATTAACTACCTATGCCGTTCTTCTTATTAGACAATTGAAGGAACTGTTTGCGGAAGAGAAAAAAAACCTGCATCACATATTTGTTGACCTCGAAAAAGCCTTCGACCGTGTTCTCTGAGACAACAGAGGCTCTGAGACAACAGAGAGTTCCCGAAAATCTGGTTCAATTAATAATGTGCCTGTACACTGAGTCGAAAACTAGAGTTCGACGGCCCCGTGGATGCAGTGGTTACTTCGAAACAAAAATAGGCGTGTATCAAGGATCAGCCCATTGTTATTTGTAATAGTAATGGAAGAGGCTACAAGAAACTGTCGTTACATGGTACCATGGGATATGCTATATGCAGATGACCTTGTGATATCCGCTGAAACAGAATCCCAGTCTATTGAGAGGTTTAATGCTTGGAACAAGGATTTGTAAAAACGCGGCTGAAAAATCTACGTGGAGAAGACAAAGCATTTGACTTCAGGTCAAAAGTCTATTCCTCAAACAGCCGGAAAATATCCATGAGCTTGTTGTTTGAAGGGAGTCGGCGCCAATTTAATACACCGCAATTCTCGTAATCAAATGGTTCCTAAGAAATGCAGTAGCCTGAGGAAAGCACCTAACGATCATACTAATTATATTTGTTCAAGTTGCAATAATTGTTCCAGTTATCACTCAAATGAGAATGCTACTCTGCCTATTAATCAAATTGAAAACCTGCGTACTGTCAAAGAGTTCTGCTATCTCGGTGATTTGATTTCCGTTTAAAGTGAGGCAATATGTGCATCATCAATCAGAATGTCAGCTTTCTAGACGAAATGGCGGCAATTTGCGCCTCAGCTGCTGAATGAAGATATTGATTTGATTACAAGGTTTCATATCTACGGAGCTTGTCTGCGGTAAATTCTGATGTACTGCTCTGGCAGCTTGGAGCAGACCAAAGCAATACCCAGCTTTCTTAAAAGTGTTGATTTGAAAGCTCTGCATAGGATTACCGGAGTCACTTATAAAGACAGTTACCAACGAAGCAATAAGTAAAACGGCAAGTCTTGTTGATCTGGACAAGCTACAAGTGCGTTCGCGACTACAATTATTTGACCATGTTTACCAGAGAGAAATTGATCATGAGCTAAAATTAACCGGCCATGTTTCAGTCCCAGGGAAAAGACCAGCAGGAAGGCTCAAGAAACGCTGGACCGATTGTGTAGAACGAGACTTGAGTAGTTTAGGCCTCAGTTCCTCATACTGCTTTGATCAAATGGCATCAAAAAACGTGTTATAGTAATAGTGCTTTGACATTTGATTAGTAAAAAGTTAACTTAGCAGATGCATTTTTAGTTCATCAAATGAATCGAAAACAGTTATTTGTTTCAAACAGCAGTACAATGATAAAAAGATAGCTTTCAGATATTTTACAACTCAAATTATCTCGCAATTTTTTTTGAATTGCATAATTTATACATCATGTGGCATATGCTTTTCAGTTTTTTACATGTAAAATTGTGTCTTTTTGTTTTTGGTTCTAGTTTTGCTGCATCGAATTGGCAGTTCCTAAGCATATATAGCTGCGTTATTGCTGGCTAGTTTCGGTAACCTGAAGAATCCGCGGCTGAGTGGTTAGTGCGTGAAACTCAAATTTTCTAGGTCGCAGATTCGAATCCGACACGTAGCCGAGTGTTTGCTAATTCGAGATTTTTTCTACTTTTTGTTTTTTACTTGATAGGGCTGCTTTTTGGTCGTGTTCTCGCAAGTTTTTTTTTCAAATTAACTTATTTATAAAAAGCTGAAATTTTTGTGGGTTGTTGTTTTTGTCCTAATTTCCTTCAGATACTTTTCCATTTTTTGTAAATGCTTATTCTGTATCTGATAAATATTTAGCAGATTACTTTGTAAAGCATCTAAGTTATATGTCAGCACAGTCAATTTTTTTTTTGAAAAATTTTGGAGGCAATTTTTTTGTTTACATCTTAGTTTCAGATAATTTTTTTCACGCTTTTGATCAGCAAGCGTAATCAAACTAGAAAATAGGTTTTTCGGGTTAACAACTTCTTGGTTTATATGAAATCAGAGCATGGCGCTTAATGTAACGCAACTGCCTGCAAGAACGATAATTAATGATTCGGAGCAGTAGATTTTCTCAGTAGAGTTTTGATTAATCAGAAGGGTTACATAATGGCTAAGTTAACCCTATTTTTGAAAAACCCTTATTCAAAAAATATGAAACATGTTGCTGTTGTAACAATAAATTTTTACGCTACATTTTAAGCAAAACCTTACGTCACATGTGGTGCAAAGATGCGCTTCTCTTCTTGGCTATGACAACATTTTTTTAAGCTTAGCAGGGGTTGATTCTGTTTTTTTTTCCTCAGTTGTCTCTGGTTATTTCTTTTTTAAGGCTTTTTAATGACATTTGTGATTACACCCGATTATGAGTTTTTCGAATTGCAGTTTCAATTGCGAAGCTCCGCTTTGCTTCTGTGTAAAAAAAGTTTACCCTTTTTGCTAGCTCACAAGTGTTTAGTTATCAACCTTGATTTTTGTTGATACTCCTTAATTTGTTTTACTTAACGCAATTTTGTAGTCAAGCGTATCAAAATTGTAATGAAGCCAAACGAAATACATTTTAAAAAATTCAACTGTTATTTTGAACAGTTATCCACCAATATAACTGCTAAATAGCTGCAGTTAAAATAGTTACTCTTGCGAGAGTAAGTGTCTTGTAATCAGGAACAAGACTTTTTCCCCGTGAAAATTTTTTTTACAAGCAATTGAACTTGCTTCCGCGGACGCTTTCACAGCTTCAGGCCCATGTTTTTCCGGTAAAAATTGAACTTCAGGAGGTACCGCGGACGCTTTCGTAACTTGAGGCCAATGTTTCGATTCCCGTCCAGACCTTGTTTTTTTCAGTTTGTCTGAAATTGAAAAAAAAATTTCGGTAAAAATTGAACTTCAGGATTTTCGCTTGCCTGTTCAAACTTTGTCGGATTAGGTGCTATATTGAGGAATTTCTTGTTCTGTATGCAAGTATAATGTGCTTGTGATGTTCATTGTAGTTCCAGGAGGACTAAAAAAATTTAAAAGTTAATTACAAAATGATTTTCTTTGCGGCTCAACTGATGTCTGCTCAAAGATTGTCGTCTCCACTTCGAAGTTTTGTTTCGTTGCTGATTTAAAACTCTAGTGTCTTGCAGGGCATGGCTTCCTAGAATTCCTGTTTGATAAAGAAGGTTCTGTGAATTGTATGGGATTGAGTTTTTTTAGATTCTCTTGAATTTTTTTAATTTATTTGCGAAAGTTTCAGTTGTTCTCATAAACTACTCTCCCGATTTTCATAGAATGGTTATCAATGGAGAGAGCACGTTTACTACTGTATGTCTGCATAATCCGCTAGTCTCTTTTCACTTTACATCACTGTTTGCAGCCTTTGAAAATGTCTGTGGGCTCAAATATTTTTTTCTCTTTTTCTCGAAAACTGCACTCCCAAATCTAAAGTTTTGGGTTGAATGGATAGAACAGGGTGAGATGCAGGAAGCTCCCTTGTCTGTTTTAGATTGTTCGATTTTTCTCTGAACTTTTGGGTCAATGGAGAGAGCGGGTTGTGGCAAGCTCTCCTTCTTTAAAATAGGATATTTTTTTCAGGAATTCAACTACAAGAATAGTTTTTCCACGAAAGCCGACAAAGAGAGCTTTAAAGCCAGGTAGTAAACCTTTTTTTTGTTGATTAGTTAGATTAAATTTACAATCTAACTCATTATCATTGTATCTTCATTTGTAGTTCACTCGTTTCGTATTGACATTTGAACCCTGTCATTTTGTTTGGAGATCCAAGGTTGTCTTCTTTTTGAATCGAGCATGAAGCATAAGGCAACGCCGAAGGTTTAAAAAAAATAGTTATAGTTTAATAATTGAAGAGAAAAAGATTGAAGTTTTTGGTCCTCATTGACTTACTGATTTATTGAAAGAAATCGAAAACGCTTGATTTTTCGAAAATTGAACATTCAAAAAAATATTTTCCGTCATGCAAACCTTCATTACGTTAAACTTTTTCAACTACTTTCTTTCTATCCTTCAGCTAAAACTTATCTTGCTATCGATTTTCACAGGTTGTAGAAACTCAGCTCGAGATCTATTTATATCTTCAATGGAGCTTCAGTTTTGAGTTTGTCGGCTTTTTATTAAGTTTTCCTTTTGCGTGAGAAGGATTTTTTCACAATTCATCGGATAAATTTTTGAGAAAACTTATGAGAGTTGGGAATATCTCTTTTTTTTATTCCAGCATCTAGTAAGTTCCAGTAAAGTTCATAACGTTGATTGACTCTCGAAGTTGTTTGCATTGACTCCCGATTTTTTAAGGTTCTCCTAAGGTTTTGGGAGTAATACGGTTGTAGTAAGGGTTCGGTCAGAGAAATGGCACACCATTTAGTAAAGGAAAATTAGCACATCATGACTTCTATATCATTCCGAGAATTGGCACATCACTTGGTAAAGTTTCAGGGTCGCTTTCATCGTTCGTAAAGGTCATCTTTTGGCTCTGAACTTATTCACTAAATTTATCACAGCAATAAAAGTTTTTGAAAAAAAAACACGTTGAAACCAAACAACCACAAAATCGCAAGTTTTTTCTAAAAGGGAACGAAATTTGCAACTACTCTTTGTTTGACGGCAAACTTCACGCAAAAGAAGGCCAATTGAATATAACCAATCAGGTGCGTGAATTGTTATCAAAATTTATTTTCTAAAAAAAGTTTAAATTATGATTTGTTTTTTTTTGAGGTAGCAAAAATTAGTTTCAACTAGATATCGGCCTTTTGTGTTTTTATCGGGCAGTAGAGTAAATTCAGATTGAGTACACTGTCGGTCCGTCTCGCTATCTAATTTTTTGGCTAAATGGTTTCGTGCAACCTCTTAATCCAATACTAATGTTAGTTTTACTTTTATTTCCTAGGCCTCAAAAGATCCTAACAAATAGATCAACCCTGTGCAGATCAACTCTATTCGGTATTTTCTAAAAGTTGTCTGATTGTAAACAGCCCATACAGCGTTTACAATGATTAAGAAGTTAGTGGAAAATCATTGGTCAGTAACAGAAACTTTACAATCAAACTCAATACAAAAAATCATTCGAATCATAATAAAATTGTCTCCAAGTATGATCATGAAAGCAACAAAAAATTTCGTATATAGCAGTTTTAAGTTGACCAAAAAGCAATTTAATTTGCAACTATTTCTAAGTCGGACTAAACCTCCGCTTAATTGTGCACATCATGACTTCTATATCATTCCGAGAATTGGCACATCACTTGGTAAAGTTTCAGGGTCGCTTTCATCGTTCGTAAAGGTCATCTTTTGGCTCTGAACTTATTTACTAAATTTATCACAGCAATAAAAAATTTTGAAAAAAAAAAACACGTTGAAACCAAACAACCACCAAGTCGTAAGTTTTTTCTAAAAGGGAACAAAATTTGCAACTACTCTTTGTTTGACGGCAAACTTCACGCAAAAGAAGGCCAATTGAATATAACCAATCAGGTGCGTGAATTGTTATCAAAATTTTCGTGTTTTTTTAAATTTATTTTCTAAAAAAAGTTTAAATTATGATTTGTTTTTTTTTGAGGTAGCAAAAATTAGTTTCAACTAGATATCGGCCTTTTGTGTTTTTATCGGGCAGTAGAGTAAATTCAGATTGAGTACACTGTCGGTCCGTCTCGCTATCTAATTTTTTGGCTAAATGGTTTCGTGCAACCTCTTAATCCAATACTAATGTTAGTTTTACTTTTATTTCCTAGGCCTCAAAAGATCCTAACAAATAGATCAACCCTGTGCAGATCAACTCTATTCGGTATTTTCTAAAAGTTGTCTGATTGTAAACAGCCCATACAGCGTTTACAATGATTAAGAAGTTAGTGGAAAATCATTGGTCAGTAACAGAAACTTTACAATCAAACTCAATACAAAAAATCATTCGAATCATAATAAAATTGTCTCCAAGTATGATCATGAAAGCAACAAAAAATTTCGTATATAGCAGTTTTAAGTTGACCAAAAAGCAATTTAATTTGCAACTATTTCTAAGTCGGACTAAACCTCCGCTTAATTGTGCACATCATGACTTCTATATCATTCCGAGAATTGGCACATCACTTGGTAAAGTTTCAGGGTCGCTTTCATCGTTCGTAAAGGTCATCTTTTGGCTCTGAACTTATTTACTAAATTTATCACAGCAATAAAAATTTTTGAAAAAAAAAACACTTTGAAGCCAAACAACCACCAAGTCGTAAGTTTTTTCTAAAAGGGAACAAAATTTGCAACTACTCTTTGTTTGACGGCAAACTTCACACAAAAGAAGGCCAATTGAATATAATCAATCAGGTGCGTGAATTGTTATCAAAATTTTCGTGTTCTTTTAAATTTATTTTCTAAAAAAGTTTAAATTATGATTTGTTTTTTTTTTGAGGTAGCAAAAATTAGTTTCAACTAGATATCGGCATTTTGTGTTTTTATCTGGCAGTATAGTAATTTCAGATTGAGTACACTGTCGGTCCGTCTTGCTTTCTAATTTTTTGGCTAAACGGTTTTGTGCAACCGCTTAATCCAATACTAATCTTAGTCCTACCTTTGTTTCCCAAGCATCAAAAGATCCCAATAAATAGATCAACCTTATGGAGATTAACGCTATTCGGTATTTTCTAAAAGTTTTCTGATTGTAAACAGCCCATACAGCGTTTGCAATGATTAAGAAGTTAGTGGAAAATCATTGGTCAGTAACAGATACTTTACAATCATACTCAATACAAAAAATCACTCGAATCATAATAAAATTGTCTCCAAGTATGATCATGAAAGCAACAAAATATTTCGTATATAGCAGTTTTAAGTTGACCAAAAAGCAATTTAATTTGCAACTATTTCTAAGTCGGATTAAACCTCCGCTTAATTGTATTGTGCGTTAATTGTCCCAATTTGGCCAAATTAGCAGTATTTTATCCCCCAAATTTTAACGAAAAATGTTTTGAGATAAGGACAGTATTAATTTTCAGAGATGAAAAAAGCCGATCAAAAGTTACTATTTAAAAAGTCTGTTTGTCTGAACCAAAAAAAAACCCGAGCACACATATTTGGTCAATCTTGCTTTGAAAGTCAGATTATTGTTCCCGCTGTCGAAGAAAACGGCTTGTTTATGCTCGGTGTGATTTTTTTATTCAGGCATTTTTCGCCAATTGAAAATATAGTTTTCAACAAAAATGTTTTGTAACCTATTGAAGCTATTGACTTCTTGAGTTCAAACTAAAAAAAAACATTTTACATCCGACTTTTTTTTGTAAAGTTTTTGGGGTTTGAAAATTATAAAATTGGCCATGTTCTGGACTAAATTATGCGCGCTTTTAAGAATTTATTCATATTGCTGAGAGCGTAACGCGAATTTTTGTATGCGTGGCAACTTATTCCCTACATCAAAATCGTTCCAAATTGAATTGAAGTTAGCTAATCGGATCGGTCGTATAAATTTCATTTCTCAAAAACTATTCGATATAAATTAAGGGACAGTGGGAATGGAACATTCAGGGTTTTGCCCTGATAAACGAGCAATCTTCTTGTTCCGCTTTCGATATGTATTTGTGCTCGGGGTGAGTTTTTTTTTCAGCAAATTTCGACTTTTTAACTAGCCATTTTTGACCATTTTTTATATCATTTGAAAGGTATTGTTGTACTGAGATCAAATTTGAAAAATTGTTTCACCTATGATCATTTTTTGTAGAGTTACGGGGGTTTAAAGATTGCCATTTGGGCCAATTTGGGACAATTAACGCGCGATATATTTCGCGCTATTAACGCGTAAGCGGAGAGTTAATCCGTCTTAGAAATTGTTCCAAATTGGTTGAAAGAAGCTTATTTGCCATAATTGATTTGTTACAAGGAGCGAAATTTATCCTTTTGTATTTTATATGGCGTGTGGGGAGACTTCCATAAAAAAAATCAAATTTTGTTCTATTTCATTTAATTGTTTTGTTATTACTGCTCCATAAACCTCAAAAGCAGTCGGAACATTCAGAGCTTCGCCCTGATACGAGCAGTCTTGTTCATATATGATTTTCATTCCATTTGGTGATAATATTTTTCACGCTTTGTTTCAGACACATCATGATAAGCACAAGGTTAAAGTTATAATCATAAGGCGTCACTTTTATTTTGGCATGGGGGCGTGTAATCAAACTGACGCTTTTGTGGGCCTAGGACAACAAGCCGACAATAATTCAACTCGAATGGATCTTCACGCCGAAGTTCACACTCTACAAGAACCTCAGAACGCTAATTTTTCAATTGTCAATCATAATTTTTCAAAACTAGGGCGTTTTTTAAGCAGCACTTCGGAATAGCATCCGTTTGCTACACCAACAGGTTTTCGAGCTTACAGCAAAATGCTAGACTTTATTAATTACAATGCGCCAATTCGGAATAGCATCCGTATGTTACATCAGATGGATTTTGAATTACTTGAACGGTTGAGTTGCCATTGAAAACTAGCGATGGAAAATAGAAAAAACAGCTATCTCTATTAATGGACTAATGCTAAATTTTTTCCCAAATAGCAAGTTTCAGTGCTGATTTAGCACTGATTCAGAATTGTTCAGAACTGGAAAATCTGAAATTTAACAATGGAATAGCGATAATTTAGCAAGGAAGTAGAGATGAATTATCGATGAATCAGCGATAGTGTAGCGATGAGTTTTCAATTACTGTGATCCTCCCATTTTAACCCCAGGTGGAATGTGTGTGGGGGGAGGATGAGAGTGCAGGAGATATCCCGCACGTTAATCCCCCTTCCTACCGCTCACTTCTACTGAACCTCCCTCCCCCCACCTAACTGGTAAAAACGTGTGATTGGGGGTGACTAAAAATTACCCCGGGGGTGTAGATTGTTTATTATGGGAATATGTACTCTCCCTTCCACGCAGGCAGGGGCGGATCTAGGTTTTTCTCGAGGGGCGGATTTTCAAAAAATTTTAGAAAATTTTGTCGACCTTTTTTTAGGTCGACTAAATTGATTTTCCAAGCTCTTCGAAACTACTAAAAAGACCTTGTTTTGGTCAAATTTTGAAAAAACAGGCCGAAAAAGCGCTTTTAGGCACTTTTTGAAAATTTTTGACTAAAAATCACGTTTTTTCGGCACTCCGAAAAAATTAGTATAGTCGCTTTTAGAAAAATTTAGGAGTCTGACAGCCAAAAATGGATATTTCAAAATAGTTCCAAATGGGAACCCTTTGGATGGGCAGGGTGTCGAATCCCTGAGCAAGCAGTTTTCAAACAAATCATTTTTCACGACTGTTTTTGAAAGTATTCGGGTTGAAGTCCCCAAACTTACAAATCGGCTGCAAAGTCCCGTCGGCCTGATGTCTGGTACCCTGCTTATGTAATAACGCAATCTGGCAATCCTATATTTTGAATGAAATGAGCCTTAATTTGCGCTTCAAATTAACAAATAAAGCGTTATCTGGTCAAATTTTGCACAAAAATGGGATATTTCCAGGCTTTGTCCGCGACTATAAAGCCCTGCCCAGTGATAATGGTTATCGCCGTAACTGTACTCCATAACATACCAAGCGTGTTCAGTTTCCGATAGATTTGGTAGTTTTGGGCTGTTTTCAGATCATATGAAATCTTGTTCGTTTAAGGTTCCGGCATTTTTCTTTTTTTTAAGGAATCATAGAGAATTGCAATAACTCGTCTCAAATTACTTTTAAAAAACCGCTGCTGAAAACTTCCCAACTTATGTTCAAAATGAACTCGTCTTGCATGCACATGGTTTTAGTATTGGAATGGTCCTCGTATAGAACATGGTCCTCATGTAGCTCTCGTTATCTGTGCTTATCGTTCTGGTATTGTCAATGGCTTCGACCCAGCATACCATTGCTCGTTATTTGATATTCTCGAATCTGATTGGCTCTCAGTCTCATGCAACCATTGAGAGTTCTAAACATGACCACATTTGGTAATATGTCCAAATATGGTATTAATATAGTTTCTCGGTTGATTTTTGACTTGCACTAAATCTGAAGCTCAACAAACATAGTTGCTAGTCAAGTATTTTGTAGGGGATGTTACGATATGTTCATTTTTTCTCAAACGCAGTTCGGGCGAAGTAATTGGAGCTTTTACGATTCGTCTGATTAAGGGATCGAAAAGCTATCTTACCTTCTCTAAGAAGTTGTGCAATTTACTATGGTAGTAGCTTTCATCGACGTTTAGTCATACTTACCTGGCGCCGACCGTCCTCTGATCAAGCAGAGAGGTGGTGGTCCAGGGCGAGGCCTCTGCATTGCACTGCGCGGAGGTTGACCCCTGCGATTTCTCCAAGTGAGAAACTCGGACGCACAATTTATTAGTGTGGGGACTGCGTTCGCGCTCTCCCTGAGAATGCTGAACCTTTTTGATGAACCTTTCCGGTTGTTAATTGGAAATCTGTGGAAATTGCAGCCTAAGACTTTCTAGGTATATGTAAGGTTGCAATGTTTGAATATTTAATGGTTAAGACACTATGACTCTATTCTCTATTGACATACTCCCAATTTCAATCGAACCAGCCAAGATTTCAGTTCGGTAATTTTGCTGAAATGGGAAAAAAATGGGTTATTGAGTTTTTCGAGGGATTTTGTGCGAAAAGGGGTGAATTTTAAAATCTTTGTCTGTTTTACTGCTTGTTTCTTTTATTCTTTTAGGCAGAATAGATTACAAATAAGTGCAGAGAAAAAAATTTATGGCGGGTTTCTTAGCAAAATTTTCTTGAAAAAAATACTTTGAAATGAACTTTCTGTGCTGCGAGTACATCAACATGCGGATCTTGTCAACTAGTCCCCCCTCTTTTAACGGATTTTTCTCCTTTTTAACCCTTTTTGTACCTTGTAACGAAAAAGCCCTTTTTTGCAAAAGGGGTCAAATAACAAAGATCCTCATGTGCTCCTATTGTTGTATGTACAACCTTTTAAAACTGTTTTTAGACCTTTTCAAAATGGTGTTCTAAATTTTTCTTTTCATATAATCTTCTGCTATTTATTGATTCAAAATTGCGCAGGCTACGGAAAAGTTCAAATTAAGCCCCGCCCAAAAGAAAGCAGCCTCAATGTGTAAACAAAAGAATGGAACATGAGAACTTTTAATAGATTGTCAAAGTAAATGTTTGAGAAAGGATGTTTTGATTTTCTTGAGTTCAACTCCCAATTCTATCGAGCTATCAGTATATATCAACATATTCTCGGGGTCATAAGTAGAACAAACAGCTCTTATGGTCATATAAATCTTTCCATTTTTTAGTTTCCGTATCTATCTCTATTTTTATCATCTGAAAATGAAATCCATAATTCTGCTTGGGCTCTTTTTTGCGTTAAGTCTCGGACAAAATACACGACAGTCAATTTTTAACGACTCTTTGACTCTCTGGGAAATGTACCGAGATCCTATCACAGGAGTATACTGCGACCACGTCCAGTTCCACAGCTCAAAACCTTGCGGTGCCGGAAATAATTTCTACTCCAGTGCTGGTACAGGTATGGGCCTAGTCATTAAGTCCATAATGGCTGAGTATGGCTATAATAGTTACTCGCAGGCCGAATCAGAGGCCATACAGACGTTGAAGAATATCACAAACTGCTGGCCAAAAGATTCGCATACTGGGTTTTTGGTTCATTTCACCAACCGAAAGTGGCAAGCGACTTCGGAGTTTTCTACTATCGATTCGGCCGAATTGGTTCTCGGGGCTCTTTTTGCCGGCAACTATTTCGGAGGTGAAGTTTTACAACTTGCAAACAGTCTGAAGAACAGTATCGATTGGTCTGCGGCAATTAAATCTGCCTCAAATCCGACAATTTATCCGGTCGTCGATCCGAACACTGGCATGATGTCGGGAGACATTCGACCCTACAACGAGTATTATCTAGTAGCATACTTAGCTTATCTGACATCCGGCAGCGTAGATTCGAAAGCCGTTCAGTATTTTGAAACTTACATGGAAGCGAACGGGCCTGAACCCATTGGAGATGGACACTATCCGGTGCATAAGTTTTATTATCAGTACGATCTTCTAACAGACAATCCAAATAAATTCATGTCAAGTTTCATTCCTCAATTTTGCTATTTTTTGTCGAAACATTTCCAGTCAAACTCTTTTTACTCAACTCAAATGCTTCCAGCTTGGTTCCAGTCTGACAAACTATTTTGGTCATTTGCAATTCCTCATGATGGAACTGTTTGGGGAGTTCCAGTTGCAGGAAGAGTATTTGGAGCAGGGGCGGGTCCAGGAGTCTCTGGTTACTCTGTTGAACGGATTGACGGAAGTCCGGATCTTATAGTTTCAGCCGCAATCATGGCCGGGTTTCTACCCGCAGCTAATCAGACCGAAAAAGCGCTCATAAATGAGCAATTAGATTGGTTGTACGAAAACACTATTTGTGCTTATCCGCTTAACTTTGAGGGCAGAAATGTGAAAGTGTTGTGGCGATGTTCGGTAGCTGAGAGCGAATGGCGTTGTCCTTCCGTAGATAGTATCGACTATTCTACTTTTACATTGGGTTATGCCACCAATTTTCTGCCCTCAAACTTTTTCAGCAAGTATGCTGTATAAAACACTCAAAAATACTAGAAAACTGTAAATAAAATACTAAAAATGATTCAATTATTTAGTCCTGAATGCTAAGTTTTCATTAAAATGATCCAATTTTTCAGGCAAACTCAAAGAGATTTGCAAATGAAAAGGGTTTATGCAGAGCGGCTTTGGCAAAAATCCACAAAAAAGAGTTCCATACAACAAAAGTTTGTTCAGATTTTGTAACCATGAAGATCTCGATAGCTTGTATTCAAAACTAACTGTATTTAATTTTCGTTATTCAAGGTTTTTTATTTTTCTATTTTGGACTGAAAATAAAATTGCCATGTTGTCTTTTTTCATGTGCAATTTGCCTCTCCATTTTTCTCTGCCATAATTCTTCGTCATTTTTTTTCTAATTCCTGTCATTTAACCTAAGACCTCACGTCAAATTTTATTTAAAAACTCAATTTTGTTTGTTTTTTTACACTAATTAGTGCATGATTTATTAGACTCTTAAGCACTTCATATCTTGTCCAGTCCTACACCATCAAGACAAATTTCTAGACATTCAGCATAGTGGTAAACCGTTCACTTCGAGACTGTCAGATCGTGTAATCGATCCCCTGCCATTGCAATGATAGTGTTTCAAGACGAGATCTCACTTCGCTCTAGCTTCAGGTCTACCACAGCCCGACCAATTTCGGCTGCAATAGTAGTATCACGTGAAAGTTCAAGAGTTAAAAAAAGAAATGCTCAACAAAACAACTCATTCTGGAATGTCTGGAGTTAAAAAAAACTGCTTAGATAGATCTTTTCATAGATCCTCTGCAATGAGCAGAAACCGCAATTAATAATTATTATTTGTTTTAGCTAATTCAAAGGTAACATTAATTTGTGAATATAACCAGACCTCTCCTAACACTGCGAGGCTCTGATAATCTGTATGTCCATTTTTGTTCCGAGCATTGTATTCGGTTGCGTTTTATTTTTTTTTGTTTTCCACGCAAAGTCAGGTACCACAAACAATCATCAGACTACGTTCAGTGATATATCATTTTAAAGCCCTTTCAATTGCGATTCGAACGACATTAAGAATTTTTTTTTTCACAGTGTCAAGAAAAATTGGTTTGGAATTTTTTTTACTTTTTGGTCAAATTTCGTGCTAATGAGGTACCGAATATGCTTACAATAGCTTATTTAATCCTAACTTCAGCCGTGAAAAATTTTAAACTCAAATAAAGGTAATTTCTGGAGTTTTTAGTGCAATTTGGGAATCAAAAACTTGAAAATTAAAAAAAAAATTTGAAAAAAAAATGAAATTTTTTTCTCCAAATTTTTAAATTTTTTTTTTCTACTTAGTGATTCTTCTTCAAAAACTGTTTTCCAATTGACTTATTTTACTATGACTCTCAAATATGCCTTGATTCTTTTTTTCGTTCAGATTTTTTTATCACAACATGCAGAAAAAAACGAAACCAATTTTTTTTAAGACTGTGGTCGGAACATTCTGTGCTACTTGCTCAGTAACCGGCTATCATTGTTTCATGCTGCTCTTGTTTACTTTTATTTTTTCTGCATATGCTAGTTTGCACATCTTTAGAAATGTGTAACTAGCAAGAACTAGTTGAACAGAACGATTTACATCAACGGCTAAATTTTAAGTCTTAGAAAAAGGGTTAGCGTAATTCACTTGCAAGCAAACGGCGATTAAGCATGTCATGACATTAATTTGTAAATATAAAAAAACTTACACATGTCTTAAGTGAATAACTTTAGCCAATGTTTTTTACAATTTGGTTCGTATGGTTCTTACTAGCTGCAAAGTTTGTGAGGACGACCAACCTCAAATGTGCATGAGTAATACACCAAAAGCTGCATGAAAAAATTAGACAGATGGACTATGGGGGCTAAACAGTGCCGGAAGCAGTTTGCTTCTTGCAACAGATCAATAGCGTTGCAAGGAATTAATTAGACGAAAACCAAAAGCAGGCGACAAATCACACAAGTTTATCAGCGTTTGTGTTTTTAACGTGCTCGCAAAATGTTCGTTTATAAAATGATGAAAAGAGAAAATTATCAATAATTTAGCGTTGAATTGAACCAAAACTCAGTCACATAATTTTATCAGCTCACGTTATCAGTACTGTAGCATCGGTGATCCTAAAACACTTTCGGCAAAATAAGAACCAAACGTAGAATGTATTACCTTGGGACATGCATGCAGCTTGGTAAGGCTAACAGTAACCTGAGCGTAAGATTGACTAGTCATTAATTTAAGCAGTACAGCGAACAAAGGTTCGAGCTCAAAATAGTTCAAGTTTCCAAAAATTCGTCACTCCTATGCCGGAAAATAGAAAAACAACAAAATCGGCTAACCCCACCCCCTCAAATGGGAACTAAGGAAACTATCCTTATAACCTCCCAGAACCAGTATACCCTTCAGGGTATACAAAAACGGGACCCCTCGGACCTATGGGGGAGGGAAAGTGATAACGTTCCCCGGAAGTGTAAATGGCCTCATCATAACTCGGCAATTTGGGGTAGTACTGGGTTCGATTTTTAGTATGTGTTAGGCCTAGTTGAGGAAAGCTTAAATTTAGAACATCAGAGCCCCTGGACCCCACTTCTGATATTATGCCCCAAACAAACAAACCCGCCTTCATTTTCTAGAAGTCGTTTCTCGACCACGATGAACGCAGGGAGCTGAAACTTGGGGTAATCAAAGATAGTAACAAAATACCTTTCCAATGGTTGAATCGGAAGCTCTTAGCAGTTGAAAAAAAACACCCCTGTAGACTGGAATTAGTCCATTTACGCATAATATTGAGTGAGGGCGTACTGATATTAATTTAGCGGCAAATAATACTGCTCCACACCGCCGGAGAAACCCTAATGAGTAAAACCCCTCCGGCGATACTTTCGGGCGTTAATGGCCTTTTTCCGGATAAAAAAGATAATGAATTTTTAAAATGTGACAACTTGGCAAGTATCAATAGGATATGATATGACAACACTCAGTAGTTAAGACCCCCATGAGACCCCAGGAGCGCATTTTGACAACTAAAAGTATAGAAAACCCCGGGATTAAACCAGAAAGTGGCGTATTCCTCAGCGCAACTCCAGGAAATAGAAATCTCTCACCTTACTAACAGTTGGGAGGAAACTTACATATTGGGAACTGAAGCAGAAGCTGACAGCGATATAACATTTACCCTGCAACATTTGAGTGGTAGAAATCGTTCAAAGTCGACTAGAAAAAAATTGAGTTCAGCTTAGCTTGGCACATTATCTATTGATAGCAATTCTACTAGAATAAGGAAAAGTAGTCCCAGAGGATGTTGGCAGTATTAGGACTGCGGCATATCACTTAAGTCTCCTAAAAAACAAGAACTCCCGGAGGTGACATTTTTGGCTTAATTTGACCTTTATAAGACAAACTACGTTCTCCTAAAAGCTGGAACGTCGGGGTTCGAGTAAAAAATAGATGGAAAATTAGATCTTTGAATTTAATTAGCTATGCTTGAAAAAAGTCTCTCCCTCGGGACGTCGGAACATTGAGGGTATAATAGAACAAAGACCTTGGAAGGGTCATTGAGTAAATATAGTATTGTTTGCAGGTTGAGTTGAACTCGAGCGCTGAAGTTCACTGAGGTCAAGAGCTTGTCGACTAAAGTTGTATGATATTTGTTTGCTTGGTCGGATTGTGACACCTACCGATTACCGGGTATCTAATAAGCGTGAAGAGTATGATAAAATAAAGCGAAGTAGGCACGTGGTAGTGTTGGCAGGGGGAGGGACGTGTTCATAAATCATATCCGGTTCAGTGATTTAAGCGGGTGCTAGGACTCATAAATCATATCCGGTTCAGTGATTTAAGCGGGTGCTAGGACTGACTGACTGAATGGTGTGACTGAACTAAAGATAAGACTACAGAAAGATTAGGAATTGGAGGGTACTGGAGAGCCTTTAAGAGCCACAACATTTTTTGCTACTGAGTTGAGTATTTATTTCTCGGAGTAAGAGAACCATTATAGCAGAAACAGTAGATAGTTTGTTCTCATCAGAATGAGAAGAGTTATTCCTGAAGCTAACAAAATCAGTTATATTACCTCAAAGGTTAGTGATCCGTAGTGACACTATTAAAGGTAGCAGGCCGAATTGAGTCTTTGTGTGGAATTTCTGTATGTAAATGGTTAGTTAGGATTCTCTAGAGAAAGAGAAAGATTCTTTTAGTGAGGTTATTGGAAGTTAAATTGCCACCAAACAATTGTGCTGATAAATCGCAGACCGTTTTTTTTATTAGACTGATGCGTTTTATGCTGGCGCCTCAAGACCTTCAGCAATCGGACCTATATTCAAAGAAATTGAATTTAATTGACAATTATGCGATTGTATCGAGTAGACGAGACAGTCTTAAGAGCAGTACACAAGAAGGGGCAAGTAACCTAATACAATACAGAATAGTTGCCACCAAATTAACCCTTTAGGGATTGTAAATAGTAGTGAATCTCGGTCGCCCTGCTGAGTTCGCTACCCAAGACACCACTTTGCGTACTTTTAAGAGAGAGAGAAAAAGAGAGAGAGAACGAACCTAGAGAAGCGATCCCCTAAACCTACAAGTAGGTTGCGACATATGATCTTCGTTTCTGCTTTTTTGGCTAAACTAATGTGATCAGAAATTAGTTTTGAAAAAAAGTGCTGTCAATGAAAGAAATTAATAACGATGAAAAAGTGCTGTGTTATTATGACAGAGAGTATTCACTCAGTTAAAAAGATACAATCAGTTTTTTTTCATCGTGAAAACTGTAATCCTTTTCACGTTTTTTCAAATTTAATTTGTTTTTATACGAGACAAACAACATTGCTTGCCGTCAAGGTAAGTTCCTGATTGTTTCGACTGCTTTTAGGCTACTTCTAATCACGTTTGCTAAATAAAATTAAACTTATAAAATTAAATTTTTATAGAATTAGAAAAAATATTAGAAAAAATTGTCCAAAAACCATCACTCGAAAGCTGTGTTGAGTACAAAACGATAGGTTACGCAATTAGAAAAGTTTTAAATAGACTAAATTTATCATGCGCTTGCCTCAATTCAATTGGGGACGATTCCTAAGACGGATTAAAACTCCGCTTACGCGATAAAAGAGTTTGAGACTCTTGGTTCTCAAGTCCTAGATTGTCATCTCTCAGTTGGTTTATACTTCATCAAAATTATTTATATACTCCGATAAAGTAATAATTACAAACTGGAAACCAACTTTTTTTTCAAGAAATGCATAAGAATGATTATTCACATCATGAATATCATCCCTCTGTAGGGCCTTATTTACAGAAACCAGAGGTGTTATGGCTTCGTATTACAATTGCTTTTGAGGTCTAAAAAACCGTTTATGGTTTTATTAAAGCTACTTTCAACGCGGGCCTATTAAGTGTTCTTAACGCTGTTCTGATTACGCTTGAGCGTGCAATGCCTTCAGGACCGGTAAACATTTCAACAACCTTACCCAGGGGTCATATGCCTCGTGGAGTAAAGTGTTCGAGGCTCCACATGAGGTCATGCTTTTCTATGGTTTCATATTTTTGTTTCCACTTGGTTCGTTTGATCGGGGTTAGAGCGTATTCTTTAAATAGTCGCTTTCAGAAGCTGTCTGGTCGGTCCTTGGTTAGCCTCCAGGGTTTGTTGCTTAGTTTGTTGGTATTTGTTTGTTCGTAGAATGAAACTGCGGGAGCGTAAACGAATGGCCTCTCAAGTAGACACTGGTTAGGTGTAAGCGGTAATGTGTCATTAGCGTCGAAGCTTACTTGAGTCAGTGGTCTGGAGTTGATGAGGCCTTCGCATTCCACTACAATAGATGAAAAAGATCCCTGGTAAGTCTGTCCGATCCTAAATTCAATAGAAATACTCGTTTGATGATCAAAAAGAGACGCTCCATACACCCCACCAAAATGAGGAGCTGATGGTGGGTTAAAACGCCAGCCTATTGACTTCAGCCGAAGCTTAGTTGTTCTTTTTGTCTTTGTTAATTTTTAAGGGTTGTTCCCTGATTTTTACGTGCGGCAACAAAGTATGCTGCGTTAACCGAAAGAATTAGTTTAGGAGAACCACGTCGTGCTATGAATCTACGAATTGCTGTCAACCAATTTTTCAGTTGAAAGATTGTTGGTAATTTCAAGGTGGGTTGCACGCGTTGTAAACAAGAAAAATGATTAAAATAAACAGGCGATGCAATAAACAGTGGCTTTTCTGAAACCCAAAATTATCAAGCTTTGTTGCAAGTAGTGTCGTACAATTTCAGTGCCGAGGTCCATGCATTTATGATGAGCGTTTCTGATCATAAGTTTAATCGTAGGTTCCTTTGCATGTAGAATAATAGAGTACTTAGTTGGAACTGGCATTGGAGAATGCCTCAGTTGTCCTCGCGCACGAATAAGGTTACCAATCATGAATGGTGAGTTTGGCAGTAAAGCATCTTTGTTGTCCAATGCTTTGTTGGTTGTTAAACTTTCAATAGTATCAGGGAGAGTAGCGTGTTGCGATTGCTCGTAGAGCAGAGTTTTAGACATCTCCCGGTCTTCTGTTTTTAAGTCGCGTTTTCGTTTTTGCTGAACGTCATTCAATTGAACAAAACGAGCAGTTGCGCGGAGTAAGCGAAGCTTATCAGAAGTCTCGAAACATCAAGGTTTGGTTCCTTTTGAGCACTAGTAGATTTTTTTCCCGTTTCACTATTTCGTTGGTATGTAGAAATGCATTGTCGTTTTTTTTCTAGTTTTCTCCATATCTTTGTTTGTGAAAACCGGTTGTCGTCTGATATATTTGCTTGAGGCCAATTAGATTCATAGAATCCCACTTTACTCCAAAACCTGATGAATAGTCTTTTTGTTTTCAGTTTCGGTATCGTTTAGTTGATTCATGGGCTTCCACTAGATTGTCATAGGAATGAACGAAGTCATCAATGTAGAAGCTGTTATGAATTAGTTTCTGTATGTTGGGTTCTTTGTTGCAGAAATCAACGGCTGTTTGATGTAGAACGAAGATGGCTAGTGCGGGCGAGCATTTAGCTCCGAACACTAGACGCGCCTACTGAAACTGCTTAACTACTTGATTAGTCGGCCACAAAAATCGTAGTACTTTCTGATCTTCTTCTTCTATGCATATCCGCCTAAACATGCCTTCAATGTCACCAAAAACTCCAAACCTCATTAGTAAACTAAACAAGTTATTATGTAGATCCGGTCCCGTCTCTAAACAGGAACTAAATGAGAGAAATTCTCTTGGATTATGTTGCCACTTTTGTTACACGTCGAACCTAAAATTTTTTCTGGGGATATATAACCGGATGGTGCGGTAGGTGCCATATTCGTAACGGTGGTGGATGTAAATAAAGTTAAATCAGGTAGATAACAGTTACGTGTAAATCAGGCAGTTGAATCACGTAACTGTTATCAAAATCAGTTATTGATAATGATTTGTCATAGAATTGCATTGTGGGTTTGACATTTTGTAGTCAACATTGTAGATGTTCAAGTTTATCTTAAGCATCAACGTAGTTGTTTGGCATCGTTTTTTTGTTCTTCCAAAGCGATTTGATTCGGTAGCGAGATCCGTCATTTCAAATGATTTATTTCATAAACTCTAATTTCATAATGCTGGAAAATTGTTTAGTTACGTCAGAAGTTGTGCCAAATTCTTCGATTTTCCAACATTTTTTATTTAACGAAATATCCTCGTGTTGCTTTATGTCTATAAAAGTGTTTACAAGATAGTTGCACTGATCCTCTAAAAAATTTTGATGAAGCGGGCCAGTTATCGTCCAACCCAGCAAGTTGCGCACTCCATACAGCCTGCCGGCAGGGCCATCCAAAATTTCCATCTTTTCGATATGCCAGAAAGCGTCGACGCCGAGTAGAATGTGTACCGAATTGTCCGGGAGATAAGGAAACGCAATGTGTCGTAGATGGTCATACCGGGAACGTAGGTTGTTCAGTTTTGCAGCATCTATCAAATCAAAGTTGAGCGTTTCCAACTAGTAGATTGATTGTAGAGTTAACGTAGAAGAAGTAGAGTTGAAAGGTTCAATTCGTGGTTGAACCAGATTTGACGAAACAGTGTCCTCACTGAAAGCACCACGAATTTTTAATTCAATTGTTGGACTGGATTCACACTGTAGGGTATCAGCTGTGCCTTTCTGTACATAAGAACAGCTGCTGCAATTGTCAAAAATCGGATAGCAAGGAACCGCTTGGTTGTTGTTGAATAAAGTAATGGGCAAAAATAGAGTTGATTTTTCAAACCAGATTCTGTTTCCCTTTGATTTTCCAAAGTGATTTTGTTGGATTTCTGAGTATGTCGCTGCGCATTTTTATCTTGATTCCTATGTAAAGTAGAGTTGTGTTTTCCCCGGCAATTATTTATAATACAACGTCTTGCAGAAGTAAAATCAGTTGACCTATGGTTACCCAGGCAGTTGAAGCACAATTGCTTATTCTTCTCTAATTGACGATTTTCGTTGAGTAGTTAGTTTTACAAAAGCTGGGCAGTGTCCAATGTAGTGATCTTCATTATCCAGCGGAAATAACTGTTTCCGCTTACTTGGTTCATTATTGAAGTTTTTTTTTCGGTTGGCAGTTACGCATGGTTACGAAAGGTTTTCGTTGTTGGCTGTTTTACAAATCTTTGTTTCCCTTGAAAAAGCGTGGTGCATCGGGTAAAACGTCTAAGTTCTCGCAAGCTCTAGAGTAGTTGTTGTTGTTAGGCCAGTCCGTGATATCCTCGAGCGTTGGATATTCCATCCCGTTATGTACGCAGGATTCTTCCCATTGGAGCAAGCAAGTCGATTAAGGTTACTCGAGTTCAAGTCGGACGTGTTGGTATTTAGTTTAAAACTGTGCACCAGTTTACGTTGAAAAGCAACGAATCTGACGAACCTTTGAGGTTCTTGAACATGCAGTTGCTCAAAGTTTTCCAGTTCCCTAGTAAAAGCTGCCACAACGAAATTAGGGTTGCCAAATCTGCTATTTAGCTCCTCTTTTGCTTGAGTATACTGTGAAGAACTCGTGCCGTAGCTCCACATGACGTTTTTGGTTTTATCGAACACAGGGATTACAGTGAAATTGTTTTTTCAAGATCCGTTAACTTGGGATTGTTTCCTATTGCAGTTTGGATCAGCTCAAACCAATTTTATTATCATTCCATGTTGAACAAATTTTGGTTAATAGATTTTGGTTATAAGTTTTTTTATAGAAAAACCTGTTTTTTTTGTTAATACTCTACTGGTACCGACATTTAACAATTAAAGGGGGCCAAAAAATACGTCGCCATTCTGGTCTCATTTGCTAGTCAAATTAGCTTCGTGGCATAGGTTTTTTAATAAACTAGCACAGATATGAAGTTAAGATGTTGAGTATTTATAGCAAAATTATTTCAAAAAAGTTCAATCTGGCCTTAGTGGAACTGAGAAGGACGGCTGGGGGACCACTGAGACCTCTGATTTGACGTTGAGAATGACTGCTGAGGGACCTCTGAGACCGTCATTGATGTAGACTTTGATGTTTTTGCTGGAGGGGTACCTCTGAGACCGTCCTGTTAGTGGTAGCCTGATGATGCCCTGAAGTGGCGCTGATGATGCCCTGAAGTGGCGCTGATGATACCCTGAAGTCATGCTCTAGAGTCAGCTCTGGTGGACTTTTGTTTTTGCTTTTCTATTGTCGCCCATGTTTAAGACTCTTTGTTCTCAAATCTTAAATTGTCATCTCTGAGTTGGTTTATACATCACCAAAATTAAGATTACAGTCCGATAATTTAGTAACTACGATTTGGAAATCACCGCTTCGTCAAGTAATGCATGTGAACGATTAATCACATCATGAGTAAAAAGCACAAAAAATATAGCGCGCTAACTATCTCAAAATGGCCAAATTGGTAGCGAAACAAAAATTACAGGTAAATTAAACTTTTTAAATTTGAACTCAGTAGAACAACTCCTTTTTGATGGTATAGAGAAACCATCAAAAATTTCCTGTGAAAAAGTCGAAATTCGTTTTGAGAAAAAAAATCAAACCGAGCACTATTACTCCGTCATAGTTCTTCGAAACCACCCCGAGCACAGTTCTTTGAAAAATGCAACAAAAAAGAGAAAAAATGATACCAAGCGAAGGAGTAGGGGTTGGAGAGGCGTTTTTTTGCAACTTACTGTATTAGGTTATTGGAACCTGGTCTAAACTACATTTTATTATTTCATATGAATTAAATATTTTACCACTGTAAAATATTCAATCACAATCCATCTAACTAACAACCCACTTATTTGTAAGTGCTGAAAATACTTGTGATTTCAGCACCAGAGAGATTTGAATTTAACTTAGAAATTAGTTGCTTCTCCTCGAGAACTTCAGCAGCCGCAATAAAACCAGTATACTCTAGATCTATTGAGCCTAGCAGAGACTAGTTAAACACCCTGAGACTAACAGATATAAGAGAAAGATTAGGATCGGCATTAGACTAAGAAGTTGAACGAATCTATCCGGCCGAAAATAAGATAGCGTGACGAGCAGACGGTGTACCCTATCCGAAAATACTCTATGAAGTATACACATCAAACTTCAATCATCTGGTGCGACCATCAAGTTCAGAAATCTCTAGTATTACAATACCAGCCCTACCACAAAATCATCCACTATCATTAGTTCCCCGAAACTTTCGTCACTTAGCATTCACAAATAACCCAAATTTCAAACAAAATTCAGTACACAGCCCTATTCAGCATATAACAACAAATCACTCTCAAAATGAAAATACATATGAACAAATTATAGAACAACTCCACACCACCACTTTTCAATCTCAAAATAAGCATTCTTTTAGCCCACGATAAGCCGACAAAATGGAGCCTTCCATCGCTCAAATTCCCACCCAGTCAACCTCCAAAATCCAATCCCAATAATTCCACTTTTCGCTTTCCCGCCAACCGATTTCCCAGTTATTAATATACCATCAAGCACGAACTCAGACACTAACTCAGATATTTCAGTGCTTCATACCATTTCACAACCTAACAACCCTAACATCGAAACTCCCGACGAATTTGCAGACTCCGAAATATCTCCTTCTTCCCATACCCAGACCAACCCCACAGTTTTTTTACAACCCCCCTTTCAACCCCTTCAAACCCTTCATCCACTCCCATCTTTTTCCACACCTTCTTACGCCTCCCAAGTAACCCCGACCTATTCCCCCTTTACCTCTGAAAGATCAAATAATAACTCCCCAGATACTGTCCAATTTTCCGAAGAACTAGATAATATTATTACGTTACAACAACAATTGACATAACCCCACACTCTTAACATTCATGAATTATCATCCACAGCAACCTCATCAAACCCACCAACACCTACACCGCTATCGGATTACACCCCATCATTAGCGAAATCATCTACATCCACTGAAACATCCATTAGCACTAACCGAGCTTACCGCACTTTTAAACGAAAATTCCCTAATCATCCATACACAACCAAACCAGGAACAGCCAAAGAGTATATCAACCACCCAGAACACACAAATACTATGAGGTTCCTTGCAATAACCTTACCCTCATTCCCACAAAACACCTTAAATACCTCTACCAGTACTAATGACACAAGAAATTATGTTGATGAGCACGTTTTAATGCCAACACTTAACTGGACAGCGTACTACCACTATTCTAGCCCCCTCTTTTTCTACCACTCACTAATACACATGACTATAATGAAAGATGCAAGGATATACTGTATAAACTCACAACACCACTAACACCTCGACAATTTACATACGTTGATTTAAAAAATCACTAAAAACATTCACCGCACCCCGTGCTAACGATTTCTCAATCGAATATTACGATCATACCATCATACGCCCTAACCAAGATCAATTTTTAGATGAAGACCGCTTTGCAAACCCGCAACTAACCGAAAATTTTTTAAATAAAACATCATACCTTTTTACACTTAATATTTTTGATAAAAAGCACGACCAAATAATTTCCGAAGCACTAATCGACATACAAGCATATGAAAGCTTCTATGATAAATTTCAATTATTTTCACTTTCTAACCTTTCACTAACCTTTCACTTTCTTTCACCACAGGAACGCGATTTGCACTGTTCCCACGACATAACGTTACGCAATAAACAAACACATACTTACACATATTATCGTTTTATAAAAAATCATTTTGATTTACACACACCATCACGACAACCCACCAACGTTTTCAGTTTATTAAATCAAAATATACGTCACCATTTTTTCTCAATTTTACATATTGCATTAAAAGTACTAACCTCCACGGCATTCTCCGCAAATATGACCCCATTACCCAAATGTGTATATTCTGTCCCCTCACAAAAACCTTCAATGCCGAAGAATCAAGACCCTTCATCATCCCGCATGAATTCATACAACCTATAGAAATCTCCAATTTAGAATTCATTCAAAATACTAAATACAATCACAAAATTTACAATCTAATCCAAAACACACCTCATGAGTTCGCAGTAGGCACCGAAGAACTAAACACCATCAAAGCACTTGATTTGTTTTGGCCACTGCTGCAGACTAAAAATGTCATTCGAATTATTAACAACATCCAATTTAATTCAAGAAATCTTCCCACATGGCTTTTTTCCCAAAGACTAAGGTAAGTATAATTCAAATAAACGTAATTAAAAAATTCGAATTGTACTAACCATTTTCAATAAACGTTTAAAACGCAGTTTTTCAGTCTACTGCCCATCATCATCTACAAAAACAAAAAAAAAAGAAAAAGAAAAATACAAATTTGTTAAACTATAATACCAATATGGTAAAACACTTTTGCTAAAACTATTCTGCTATAAAAATTTCCGGACTAAATAATGTGGAACAATTCATACTCAATGTAGTAATTTAATTTGTAACTTATTTCCCCAGATGCAGTAAAATTAGATACAATGAAAAGTTGTAATTTTAAATTTCCCCAAAAGTAGTAAAATTCAAAATTCAAGCAAAAATTCATAAAATGTGAAAGCAGAACTAACCTTTTCTATGTTTCAATTCATTCGCACAAGAATTCTATCCATACTCGCACAGCTTGCCCACGAAGTTTTGTTTAAAATAATGATTTTATGTTTCTAGTTTTCAATAACAACAACTCCAACTAACGATAACAAGTTTCCATTTTTTCTTTAACCCGGTTGGAGTGGAGTTATACACTAAATCAACTAACTAACGCAGTTTACTAAACACCACAAACCATAAAATAACAGCATGACTAAGAAAAGAAAACCAACGGTACCCAAACCGGATAAATCCAGTATAAAACTGGATAATTTATTCTTTTGAAGACTATTACAAAGTCTAAGAAAGAAATAATAAAACACAAAAAAGTCGTAAGACAAACCCAAACCAAAAACAATTTGATTTTTGAAAAAAGGACATAACCAAAAGTAACATAGGAAAGACCAGAAAAAACCAACAAAAAACGTTATCACAAAACAGGACCTCTCAACGAAACAGCACGAAATCATACTCGCATTCCTGGCCTAACCCACCAGAGAAGGACGTCCTGAGCATGCTTATAGCCGGCCTAACCCACCGCGTTACACCCACGCTTTGTGACCACACTTCAATTTTTAATGAGACGTACTCAAGGGTGAGTAACTCTTCAAAACAACTAAACTAAAATAAAACGCTCATGCGAAAACATTTAACAAAGATCATGACTAAAAACCAAATTAACAAAAATTTATATGCAGTATATAGATCATACACAACAACAAAGACGAACATCCAAGAACTAGACGATCCCATCACAACTTGAATAAAAAAATGGCTAAAACACAACCGACATGCCGTCCACAATCACGACTCAAAGGATTTAAAGTACGACTTGACTTCGCAGAAAAGGACTTCATTGAATCAGACCAATGACCACCTCAATGTTCAAGTATACGTGCAGATCCGAGTTACAAGGCATCCCTTCCAAACACGAATTTCACGCCATTCCCAGACGAGGCAAAACACAAGACAGTTCTCCATTAATACAGGAAAACCTGACATAGCAAACCACTCTGAAATCGGATTGATTTCATTGGGGATCGCAGTCGTTGTCAAATGACAAGACGACAATTTCATGTCCATAATTCCAGCGTTCTGGAACGATCTCCTTCAAAGAGAAACCGGACGAAAAAAAAATGATTTTTGCCAAATACCAACGTTCATCATCCATCCTTCAGTTGCAGAAGAAAGAGATAAAACTCAAAAACTCTGTAAACCCCGGATGGGTGGAACTGATCTAAACTACATTTTATTATTTCATATAAATTAGATATTTTACCACTGTAAAATATTTGATATTAACCAATCACAATCCATCTAACTAACAACCCACTTATTTGTAAGTGCTGAAATTACTTGTAATTTCAGCACCAGAGAGATTTGAATTTAACTTAGAAATTAGTTGCCTCTCCTCGAGACTAGTTAAACACCCTGAGACTAGTAGATATAACAGTAAGATTAGGATCGGTATTAGACTAAGAAGTTGCACGAATCTATCCGGCCGAAAACAAGATAGCGTGTACCCTATCTGAAATTACTCTAAGAGTTATACACATCAAACTTAACTCATTATCCAATGTCTTTTTACCCTATGTTCAACCTAACTTATGTCTCGCTCCCTTGTGTCTAAGTTAACCTTTAGTAAATATTACTTCAAACTATCCTAGAAATACTTTTATCCCTGATGTGTCAATTCAAACAGCAACTGTAAAAATGAGTAGTACGTGTTGATGTAGTAGTACGTGTTGATTAACTTAATACCAGAATCCGAAAATCAGTTATTTGATTTTTTCTAATTTACTCAGTAATTTTGAAAACTTTTTTTTCTTGTAAAAATTTTCTTCTCATTTTTGCTGCTAATTGTAATGCTATGCTCCCGCATTGTTCGACCTACCGCCCGACCTAACAAAAAAGAAACTTTTGAGTACTTTACTTTGAATAGGTTATTTTTTCCAGACACATACATTGCATGAAAGAAATGGTTTCGGCCTACATAGCTTGTTTCATGTACTGATGATTAACTCAATTCTTCTTGCCATTCAGCTCTAGATATTGTTATTGTTCGTTCATTTTGGCTTGCAAATAAAAATCACTACCAATTGATAGGCTTGACGACAATAATCCGAAAATTCAAGCAAAGGTTCACTTCTGTGAAAAATTGAGAAATAGCGTTGCGAAAACAACTATGACGAAACCGCAGACAAAATGCGGGAAGCAAGTCACGCACGTTTAGGCAAACATGCGTCACAAAACCGACTATTGGAGAACAGGAACGATTTTAATTCGAATATCTGTCAAAAATCAGCTGAAAGTCCAAAATGACACTGAGTCATTGATTGAAAATTAATTATTAAATTGTATAAAATTGAATTAAAAATTGAGCAAACTTCGTCATTTTATTCTGAATAGAAGTTCGATCACGCTTAACACTAACGAGGGCCGGTTTATTTGATTTTTACAACGTCCTTAACGTTTGTCTTCCGTTTTCTCTACCAATTTCCTAGACAATTAAGGGAAAATTCAATAAAAAGCAAATAACATCTTCTTCGTTTCTTGATTTCTATCAATTCAAGTTCCAAACTGTTTAGTATTATAAAATCCTCTGCGTAAAACAGGAGGTTTTCTTCATTATTTTTGAGAACAAAAAGTTTTTAAAAAAATAACACAAAAATGAATTTCAAATCATCGTTTGCATACATTATCATTCTCGTCTTTTCGACTCTGACAATTTGTCATTGTCTAGTAGTCGATGTTGACGCGGACGAAAAACGCGCTATTGATGCAGTTAAAGGTAAAAATCTACGGATACACAAATTACAAGCTACTATGTATCAGTTTTTTGCATGTCCAAAGCGCTACTTCGGCCTATTTTGAGCTGATATTACAATATACTTTCTGACAAGATTCTGATAGTTTAAACGGTAAAAAAGTGCCTACCGCTAAGAATTGCATAAGCTTTCAACGGTTTTTGAGAATTTTTTAAACAGAAAAAAAATCGCTCAAAAACTACCCAAATATTGCCTGAAAACAGCCTAAAAATCCCCGGGTCGAGGTGCGCGACTTAAGAAAAGACTTAAGCGGAGCGACTTGAGAAAAGACCTAAGCGGCGCGACTGTAAAATCCAGTCTGAAAACGGTATGCGGCGCGACTTACAAAGTTATTTCTTAAGTCGCGGACCTCGACCCGGGCCGTCCTAAACGGTTCATGATTGGAGTGATTTTTGAGCAGTCAGCACTTATGTTACCGAGCAAGCCGCCCAATCATGCATCGGAATTGGCGGAGTTTCTCGAATCGGTCAGGGATTTAGAGACTTAAAATCCAAGGATGCAGTTGCCATTCTAAGAAAAGTTTTTTTTGTGTGTGAACATTTTTTTTTGTTTAAAATTTTTTTTTGGTGTGAACATTTTAAAAACCTTCGGAACCATTTTTAAAATTTTAGCGTTTTCCAAACTTAATATTCCCATTTCTTGTCCTCTTTTTTAAAAATACAAATACAAAATTTAAAAAAACGCATGTTTTAAAATTAAAACCCAACGCAGCAATGAATTAAATAGCATATATATTTTTAATTTCTTCGTGCTAAAAAAAAAACCAAAACGCAAAAAATCCAAGGTTATGTGCAAATTAGAGATTAAATACTTTTTAGTTCATGCATTTTTTTATTGTGTTTCGGCCCAAAAATTCTTCTCGATGACAAACCATCTGGCTATTTTTTCCCGATATTCTCGAAACTCAAGAATCCAATGATTGTGTGTAATTGGGTTGGTTTTTTCTTTGCACTAGTTTTAACCATCATCAAATTTAGCTTTCATCAAATATTTATTTCCTATTTCAGATATTGAAGCCCTGAATTCTTACGTTAAATTAAATGTCATCTGCTATCACCTTTTTTAAAACTTCTTACGAAGGTTTAAAAATAGGCAAATGTTCCTAATTGCAGGAATAACTTATGCGCGTTTTGATTGTCCAGTTAATTACATTTTGTATTCAGAACATCCGGACGACACCAATACCTTTTGAAAAATACACTTCTTTATTTTTTCAATTGGGTTGCATAATCACACAAAAACTATTTGAAAATTTTTTCCTTTGTGAGAATAATTCAGTTTGATTTCCCTATAGTAGAATGATGCAGTTTTCTAAACAAAAAATGGACCCCTTGTGTACCCCAAAAATGATATTTTTTCGTCACAATTTGTTCAACGAAAAGGAACAAAATCTCACGGTCAAGATATTAACAAATTGCACCAGAATGAGCGCCTCGCTGAACCCAATAAAAGTTAGGAAATGTATAAGAATTATCGAGATGCAAAAGTGCTTGCTTATTTATCTGGTAGGCAAATCAAGTTATTTTTGATCATTAAAAACTCATGTATTTTTTATGATCGGTGTATGATTTCATATGTCAACTTCCTTAAACTCGACCAAATTTTCATGGAACATTTTAAAGCCTTGATGACTCCTAATAACTAAGATTATGTTTTGTGAGATTTTTTTCCGACTTTTGAAGAAAATTACTAAATATTTGAGCTCGAGGCTGTTTTTGTCTTCCGAAAAATTTTGACTTTTCAACTAGCCATTTTCGACGGCTTTTTTAATATTATATTATCTGAGAGGTATTATTGTCCTGGGCTCAAATTAATATGCATTGTCCCAAATGGTTGAAGCAGGCTATTTGCCATAATTGCTATAAACCAGGAGCAGTATCTATCTTGGTTTCCATAAGAAATCTCAAACCTAAAAAAAATCATTTTTTTTTTGAAAAATCATCAGTTGTTATAAATCGGACACTGCTTCATAGAACTTATAAGGCATTCGGAACATTCAGGGCTTTGCCATGAAATAAGCAGTCGTGTTGTGGTTTTTCGGTTTAAGAACAGCTTTTTTTGCCAAAATTAAATTATTTAATCCGCGCATCGTTACATGTTTTCTACTACGGCATAGCGCATGCGGCGGTTTAGTTTTGCTAACTATAAAATTCCAATCGAATTTCCTGCGCAAAAAACCATACATTCAAACGTGAATCCGCCTGAATCCAAAACTTCTTGAAAACTTCTGAATCCAAAACTTCAGCGAAATTTGAGTATGACCGAAAAGTAAGTTCATTGTTTTAGTAAATCAGTTTTAGTCTATCAAAAAAAGCTTTTCGTATACCAGTGCAAAATATTGAATCTTCTAACTGCCCTTTGATTGATGTCGAGTGTTATTTGTCAATGAACTTTTTGTTGAAAACAGCTTGGACTTTGTAGTAGTTAGAACATAGTTGAGGTCTCTTTTGCCCGAGGCCATCTTCAACTATGTTCTAACTGTTGAAGAGTATGTTTTTGCTCTTTCTGTTTGTTTTTGCTCTTTCAATTGTTATAATTGGGCTTCTTTCAAAAAAAGGACCCGAAAAGTAAGCGAAACTATGCAAATGATTTCTTTTTTCAATCATGCCTTCTTATATTTCATTTTTCATTCATGCCTTGTCGTGATGGAAAAATGTGTGAAAAAGCAAAGACATACTCTTCCCATAAAACATCTAAATAATGAGAATTTAACCTTAATTTGATCTTTTAGCTTGCTTGATTCAAAAATTTAAGGAAGCTGGCTAAGAAAATTACATAGCACATACGCCTCGGAACACTTAGAAGTTGGGTTTGATTCCCGCTCTTTAGCTTGTTATAAGAATTGGTCAGTAAACATTTTTCTCAGAAAGTTTTTTTGGAACAATCAACAAAATTACTCAATTTAAAATTATTTTGTCTTCAAAAACCTATTATAGTTTTTGAGGTAAAAAACTTTTTTGACACCTTTGGCAGTGCTCGGCAAATTTATGCTTTGGTAAGCAAGTTAGTTCATTTTAGCAGTCTTAAGAAAAAGTGATTTTCAAGTCCCATTCTCGGACAAAATTTTTTTAAAATCTTATTTAGATCAAGAGTGGCCTTTTTTAATTCGACCAAATTAATTTTATGAGCTCTCGCAATTAACTATAACTTATAATGACCCCATTTTGACCAAGTTTCTGCGCCGCAGGCAAATGTTTGAAAAAACGGGCCAAAAAGGTGTTTTTTCAAAATTTTGACCAAAAAAATTCCAGTTTTTCAGCGCGCGTTTTCCCTCAAATTAATATATTTTAGTAAATAAGAAAAATTTTGGGGTCTGCCAGCCAAAAATGGATGTCTGAAAATAGTACAAAGGGCGACCTTTTGGGTCAGCATGTGGTTGAATCCCTGAGGGGGGAACTGTCTGTCCCCTCTTCCCTGTCTCTCTTTAATCCACTGGCGATCTAGGTAGAAATTTGTGACGCTTCCGATTAGCAAGCGATATCAAATCGGTATATTGTTATTTCGGGTTAAAAACTTGTGTAACTGAATCATTGAATCACTTGGTATCTTAGTTCATAAAGAATTCTATATTGTTGGCTTCGCTTCTGCGTACTGATAATCTAATCAAATTTTTGGCGTTTTTGAATCGAAACTAATTATTTCTCATCTACCATTAGAAACATACAATTTCAGAAAGGAATTATCTAAAATCAGATCACTCCTCAGCCGCAACGAGATAAACGTTTATTCTAAATGTTTTGGGTACACACAATAATCGTAGCATTACAATGCACCTTAACATTTGTTATAACCGTTAGACCTGGAGCTCGAGCCCCACGAGTAGATTTTTTTCTTGCTAGAAATAGTTTTGATTTAAAAAACTTGGGATCCTAAATAAGATCAGAAATCATAAAGAATTTCAAGAAAATCCCTGCTTTTTTTAAACATTTCAAAAAGAATTTTTGGTCAGATATTTAGATTAGAAATAAAATATTTCTCACCAGAAATAAAGAATTTGTTCGGTATGGGTTTACAAAATGGTTTGTGGTCTTAATTCTATTCATTTTGCACAAAAAATCCATCTTCTTGAAAGTACAAATTTTTAAAACAAAGAATCAATTGAAGTAACAACCACATTAAAATCATAAAGAATTAAAGTTTAATTGAATATAATAGAAGAGACAGATGAAAATTCATTTACTTTTCTATAGACTCTAGTTTGACTATAGTTAGAATGGTTTTCAATAATAAAACTGATACGAGTTTCGCAAAATTTGTATGCATTTTACAGCCTTTTATGTTGAGTTGTAGCTAGTTCAAATATACACATAAAATTAATTTTTAAACTTTTTTTCAGGCATGTTTGGCAAGCGTGGCAACAACTACCCAACAAACAATTACGACCGGGTGATACGAATTCTTCGAGAGTTGGAGGCTCCCTACTTGTATGGCAACCGAAATCGGATGCAATTCTGAAAAAAGCTGAAACATGAGAGAAAACGTGATCAACTCAAAAGCATGAAATTAAATGCCTACTCTGTGAAAAGAAATTGGAATTAAGCGACCAGAAGTCAGGAGAACTAATTTACATACAAGTTATGTGATGTTATATTTTTGCAAAAAGATTTCTAAATACTTTTTGGTTATCAAAATGCAGTAAAATTCAACTTACATATTTGGAATATTTAACAATTAGTTAAACGACCAGATTGGTTTGTTGAAAAATTAACCGAATAGTAATAGATGAAATGCAATAAAATAAGTAGCGAAATAAGTAAGTAGCGCACCCCGGTTCGAGGCCGGGGACTTATGTTGCAACCATTGCGAATCAAAATGTGTATGTTGCGAGACCAATGCGACCCAAATTGGGTATTTTGCAAGCCTTGAGACTCAAAATGGGTATGTTGCAACTTTTCGCGACCGAATAAACTTTATGCGACTTTTCACGACCCAAAAATGTATATGGCAACTATTGCGACTCATAATGAGTATGTTGCGACTTTGCGCGACCGAAGTATATTTATGCGTTTTTGCGCGACCCAAACAAGATATGCTGCGACTTTGCGCGACCAAAATTTTTGCGCGACTTTGCGCGACCTAAAACTGATATATTGCGTATGATCAGCAAAATGATCAGCAAAATGTTGTTCTAGCTAAATGCACATTAAAAACACATTTATACTGTTTTTTGCAATTTGCATACGGTGACGCTTTTGCCAGCAAAAAAATCTACAAAATTTTTTTCTTATTTTAGTTTCGTCGTAAGTGTGTTTTGTTTAGTAATTGCCTTTTTTATTAATTTTAATTTAACGATTTTTTATTAATTCAGATTTATGTTTCATTTGAATGGTTTCTAGTTTTCAGTTTTTGTAGTAACGACTTTGTTGTTGCCCCAAAAATTTAGTTTATATTTTACTTTAGGACCATGTATAGGCCGTCTCGTGGCGATTCTGTATGTGATCAGCAAATATGGTGACCTAGCTAAGTGCACATTGAAAACACATAAGTACATGATTATTTTGCAATCTGCATCTGTATAACGCTTATGCAAGCAAAAAAAAATTCCATAACTTGAGCTTTGCACGAACCATGTTGCAATTTTGTGCGACCCATGTTGCGACTTTGCGCAACCCATGTTGCGACTTTGCGCGACTCATGTTGCCAGTTTGCGTGACACATATTGCGAATTTGCGTGACACATGTTGCGACTTTGCGCGACCCATGTTGCGAATTTGCGCGAGCCATGTTGCGAATTTGGGCAACCCATGTTGCAACTTTGCGCGGCCCATGTTGCCAATTTGCGCGGCCCATGTTGCGACTTTGAGCGACGCTTGTTGCGACTTTGAGCGACGCATGTTGCGACTTTGCGCGACGCATGTTGCGAATTTGGGCAACCCATGTTGCAACTTTGCGCGACGCATGTTTCCACTTTGCACGACCCATGTTGCGACTTTCCGCGACCCAAATTAGCTATGTTGCGACTTTGCGGGACCCAAATTAGCTATGTTGCGACTTTGCGCCACCAAAGTTAGCTATATTGCGACTTTGTGCGACCCAAATTCTCTATGTTGCGACTTTGAGCCACCAAAGTTAGCTATATTGCGACTTTGTGCGACCCAAATTCGCTATGCTGCGACTTTGTGCGACTCAAGCCTCCTGCGGATGATGAAGTTTCGGTCGCAGAAAGTCCATTTCGGCCCGGGACGCGATTGCTTCAGGAAGGCATTAAGTTATAGTGGGGATGTTTTATGCTGTTGGCGCTCCCCTTTTTTTTCAGGGTATCGAACCCATCACCAAGCAAAATGTCCTCGTTTTGTTAAAGCCTCTTTGCCGCCTATTTAGAGTCTTTTCTGTTACACGGCCCAAAGCTGATATTTTGGTATCTCGGTAACTCCAGCAAAAGAAAATAAGGATTTTTTTATTAAAAACGGAAGCTCAGTTAGTAACTTGGTAATTTTGGCCGGAAGAATAGAAAATACCCCCTATTTATTGCAAATTTGAGGGGGAGCGCGAGCCCATCAAAAAACTTGCATGCTAAAAGATACTGACATAATTTAATTGCAGTTTCTTTTTATTTTAAAAGCTTTAATTTCGCGAGTTCTTTTTCTTCAGTAACTCGGCTGTCTTTGTCCTGGAACCTTATCCTCTTGAATGAAGTCCCGTGCTCCTTTGTGCGGGGGAGTGATTGTACTTCCTGTTTTGCTGGTTGACGTGAATAGGGGTCTCTTTGGTTGTTCCGCCCCTGGTTCTGTGTAAGATATTTGCCCAGCCTCCTCTGCTTGCTCGACATTCTTAACGGAATGTCGAAACGAGTCTCCAAAAATCTGTTTAGTTTCTCTGGTGGTTCAGCCGTACTTCCGTAGTAGAACAATTCGAAATATCTTTCGCAGTTTTTACTTCCTGAAAATCGCTGACAGGTACCGGCTTCATCGCAATGACCATCGTGTGATCGGGTTCTTTCAGGACTGCTGGTGAAGCCGGGGTGACTCAAATTTCAGCCTCGAGTCCTCGAGTCCTGGGAGATTAAGTATCAAGTCCCTCACCTAATGACTTCGCTGTGAGGCTACGATTGTGTGTATCGCACGATGACTCATACGTTTGGGATTTGGCAAAGTGGTGGAAATAATGGAAGGTCTGAGTGCACTTTTTCTTTGCGTTTTCTCGCTTAGTGTTCCGTAGACTCTTGAAACCCACGAAACTTAAAGTTTTGTCTGAGATAACCATGATTTTGTCATTATATCTTTCCTTTAACGGCAATTTATGTCGTCTCTTAATTTTTCACCACATTTAACCAGTTTGAATTGAGGTTTTCCCGAACTTCAATCGACTAGTTTTCTGGAAAAGATCTTGTTAATTGTTCTTGTGATAACTAACAATACCTCTGAGGTTGTATAGTGAAAACTGAAGTGGTTTCGAAAGAGTTTAATTAACCATAATGAAACCGTTTCTTTTCTGTTGTTAGTTTCTTACTGACTGTGTTCTTAGCCACAGGCCTGAGAGATTGACTCTCTTGGATTTGTAAAAGGTCACGTATTCTTTGACCTTGGTTTTTATAATAGAATTATATAATTTATAGATAACAATATGTATAGCACTATCAAGGTCAATATGTGATGACTATCTGATTACTGCGATAGCAGTGGCAGATGTAAGTAGCACTATCAAGGCCAATATATGAGGACTGCATAGTTACTGCAATGGCAGTAGCAGTTGCGGTACCACATACCCCCTCGATCAAGAAAATTTTTATACTATGTTATTAAAATTTTAAATAATAATGAATAGGAGTTTTAGAACTCAGTTTAAGAAGTTTTGGCTTTGTGTAGTAGATAACTCAATTTCCATCTCTCTCTTCATCTTCCTCTTCCAATTGTAACGGGATTCTCCACTCGGCGTTCCATGAACGGGTTATGTCTAGCGCTTCGCTGCCAAACTTTCTCCTAAATAGATGTTTTTCCAGCAGACCAAATTTTGTCTCCACCGAATTAGAAGCACCAGGTTTAAAATTTGCAAGCTTGATTCTATATGCTTCGAGCGCGGCTTGGTTCAAGTCTAATAAGTTATTCTGGAACGAGATTGATTTCACCGAATGCTTAATCGGGTTTCCGTATCTGGATGGTCCCTTTTTCGATCTCCCGCTTTTCCGCACTGATGTTTCCTCAAGTTCGGATTCGTCAGAAAACCCCGGAGGATTCATCAATTCCTCGTCATCTCCCGCATCCTCTCTCGAATGCAGTATCTCTGCCGCCGCGCGCTGAACTCCTCGTTCAAGTACTTGATCCGCTAATCGATTCCAGTCATTCGCCGATAAGTCCTTACTATTGAAAGTGTCGAGGATTGTTTCAGGAGATGTAGTGCGTGTAATTTCTTTCTTGTTCTTGATAGTGTTCGACGAACATGCGTGGTCTGGCGCCTTCGGTTCGTTTACTTCTGCTGCTAGCGCAGCACCTTTATCCTGTAATATGACTTGTTGTGCGTCTTTCGTCGAGATTGGGCCCACTTTAGCCTTATTTGATTTCGAGAATGGTCCAGCCAAGTTTGGCTTCGCTCTTCGTACCGCCAAATTCAGTCCACCGCCTTGTAGGGTGTCTTTTGAAGTGATCACCGTTGGGCTATCCTGAAATTTTTCCTTCGCTGCACCTGGCTGTTCTAGCAATAAGTCTTCATCCGACTGACTCAATTCAGCCTCAACTTGTTCGTCTGATTGTCGCCTCGATTGCCTCTGTTGTTTTTTCTTAGGCTCTTCTCCCGATGGGGATCGTCTATTGTTGTTTTTCTCCTTATCGTGCACCGCAACCTTAACCTTTGCAATATCGCTTTTCCGGTAAATGGACCCTGCAGCCGTCTTAATTGTGGAAGGCGTTTCGGCTACGACCCTTCCCTTTAGAGGTTTCGTGAGGGCCTTACCGCTCTTCCTCCCCTCGTCTTTTCGTATCAGGATTGGTGACGACTGACGTTGCTGTGAAATGGCCTCCGGTTTATCTTCAACGAACCCCCGCTCCCACGAGTATAGCATTTCTTTGCGTAGCTCGGGATTAATGGTACTCGTCTCATCCACAGTACGCTTTAGGTCGTTGGCCGAAGTATCACGTCGAGTCTGGTTCCATCTTGCATTGGCCTCCAGAAGCTCTTTTAGGGCCCGCGCTCTTTCTCGATCCTTTGCCGAGACGACTTGCTCTTTGAATAATGGACTCACATCTCGGCTGTTTTGTCCCTTCCGGACAATCTTTAAGTTGTCACGAGATTGGTCTATTCTCTTTTTGAGTTGCGAAGCCGTCAAGGCGGAGCGCTCCAGATGTTCCTTATCTAAACGATCAGAGTTTTGTAAGAACCTATCACTGAGAATTTTAAATTCTGTTTTTGGCAATCGCCCAAAGTGCGCTTCAAATGGCGACATTTGAATTGTCTTCTGTTTTATCCAACGAAGGTCGCGAAGTATCGTACTCAAGCACAATTTTATCGACGTTACATTTTCATCGAGTAACATTACTCCCAACCTTCTCTTGATGGTTTGTATAGTGCGTTCTACTAAGCCGCATCCGCGATGGTCGCCAACTGGACAGAATTTTTGTTCAATGTTATTGTCGGAGCAAAATTTTTTCATTGCTTTGCCCTTGAACCCGGAAAATTGATCCGTTCTAATTGATTCAGGTATTCCATGTATATCAATATATGAGCGAAGAAATTTTATTGACGACTTGCCCCCTGTTGATTTAGTGATTTTTACTGAAGGAAATTTAGAATACCTATCTATTGCTACCAACAGATAAATTTTTTTTCCTTTGAAATCTTCAAGCGGGCCAGCATAGTCTAATTGAATTTCTTGACCTGGCTGCGTGAGCAGCGGCAGAGGCTTCGTAGCATTTTTTGGTATGATGTATTTTGCATTCTTACCATAGCGGGTGCAACTTCTGCATTCCTCTGCAAGGTTGACGATATCCTTGTGCATGTGCGGCCACCACAGGTACCTTGACACATCTAGCATCGCTTCCTGGCCTGGGTGACCGCGGTGAATTCCCTTTAGGACTGCCAAACGCAATTGTTCCGGGACAGCTAATCTGTTGTCAACCAGGATGCAGTCGTCCACAACTGAGAGTTGGTGCCAGAGAGGGTTGGTATATGGACCCATCAGCTCGAAGCTGTGTCGATCGTTCCTCTCAATGACCCGCCGCAGCCTGTCCATCCAGGCGTCTTCTGATATCAGCTCCGCTAATAGGCTTCTATCAAATAGTTTGTTTAGGTTGTCCAGACTGATATCTGTACGCACGTTATTTTGATCTGGTTTGCGTTTCCTGGAAGCGTGACATGTCTTTTCCTTTTTAATTAGGCTGACTTCTGGGCTTTCCGAAGGGCTCTCGGCTGTTAGGTCCACTTCAATAATTTGGGGGATTTCACTTTGGGTATTCAATTGTGATGACTGGTCACCTCTATTACAATCTGCCAAGGCTGTCTGTGCCTCTAATTCAAGTAGACTTGTCTGTGCCTCTAATTCAAGTAGACTTGTTGGATTGTCTGGTCTCTCTGCCCCCATGAGGTCCCAAAATGACATTAGGGTTGTTCCACTAGTTCCTGACGCCTTTCCAGATTGTATTTCTTTAAGTCCTCTAGGCTTTATCGTCTTTCTCACTGGTCTCCACTCAACTTGCGGTATATCTGAATCAGAATCGTCTGACTCCTGTCGACTGCATGCAGCGCCTCTCTTTACCATCCGTGTTCGAGAGAAGGTGGTTTCTGTTACTTGTTCCGTTAGTTGATCGTCCTCCCTCTGATTTCCGTTCTGTTTATTTTTCAACTTCTTTGATTTTCCTGTTTCACTTCTTTCCATTTTTGTCGATGACGCCGTTTCCTTAGGTTCTAATTGTTTGGAGTTTAATTTATCTTTGAGTTTTGAAATATCGACCAACTGTTTCTCACGAGCTATTCTGTCCAATGTGTTTTTGTGCTTCTCAACTGTTTGAAAACTTGAGTTTTGACCGTTTTCGTTCCGGTCGAGCTTTGTCCGGTTTTGAACAAACTGGTTGTCATAGCAACCGCGTGATGAGCTGTCTTTACAGTAGTTAATTTCTCTTGATGTTCTAGAATGTTCTGGAATGTTCATAGTGCTACTTTGGTTTGTTTCACTAGACCGACTGTTTAAACAGTCGAGTGCTTTATGGAAACTTTCTATAGACGTTACTACGAATCTCTCATCCAGTTCCGATTCTGGCCACGGTTCTCCATTAGGTTCTCTTGACAAGTAGTCAACGATACCCATATCCCTTCCGGGAATATGAGTAATTTTAAATTGGAAGGGCAATAATCGGTCAACCCACCTAGTCAAACGAGATTGATACGTTTTATTTGATCTATGTTCTCCCAAAGCTGATGTCAATGCCTTGTGGTCTGTTGCTATGACAAATTCTCTCCCTAGTAGATAATGTTTGAAACGATCTACCGCCCAAACTACTGCTAATAGCTCAAGTTCATTGGTAGAATATTTTTTTTCTTGAGCATTTAAATACCGGGAAGCGAATGCGATCGGTATCCAATCGCTCTGATGAGACCATTGTTCTAAAGTAGCTCCGAGCCCACTATGACTTGCATCGCATTTTACTCTAGATTGCTTTGCTGGATCGTAATAGTTTAACAAGGCTATATTAGCAACTGCCCTTTTTATGTCCTCAAAAATTACTGAGTGTTGATCGTTCCACTCAAATTTTTTAACTGGTAACCGGACATTTTTCATCGTCTTTTTTTCATTTTCTTCTTTCAGTAGTGGTCTAAGTTTTTCAGTTAAACTAGCCGCATTTGGAATAAATTTCGCTAAGTGGTTGATGCTACCCATGAACGATCTGAGTTGCTTTAATGATTTGGGGGTTGAAGGTTTGCAATTGCCTCCGTTTTAGTAACTTTTGGAATTATACCCTGTATTGACAAATTATGACCTAACCAGTTCACTGCGGGCTGCAGGAATTCGCATTTCGAAATTTTTAATGCGAGATTTTCGTCGTCCAACTTTTGCAACACATTGTGTACTAATTTCTCGTGCTCTTTAGCTTCCCCCTTTGAAACAATTAGGATATCATCCAAGAAGCAAAAGGTATTCTTTGCGTGGTTTAGTGTTCTATCCATCGCTTTTTGGAATTCGGCTGGCATATCTGCCAACCCGTGGAAACCTGTCAGAAATCTGTACGTACCCGTTGCATTACCCCCTATTATATTGAAATTGCATTGTTTTGCTGTTTCAGCAGTTAGTTTTATCTGGCTATAAGCATATTTCAGGTCTAACACGGTGAAAAAGAGAGAGCCTTCTGATGCTGATGTGATGATCTGGCTAACTCCATCAATCAGTTCGTCCACATTAGGCATCTGGTATTTATTTTTGTACAACTGTCTATTAATGGGTTTGGCGTCCAAGGCTAATTTAATAGAATCGTCTTTTTTTACCGTGATAACAATTGGGGCAATAAAACAATCGCTTGTGCATTTGTCTAATTTCGCAATGTGTCCCTCTGTGAGCAGCTTGTCTAGTTCTGTTTGAACTTTATCCTGAATGTGTATAGGAATTCTCCTACCTTTCTCTTGAATAGGGCACAGAGGATATTTAAATTTTGTACTCACCATGTGATTTTTTGATTCCCCTTGTCTATCGAATAGATCTTTGAACTTCTTATAAAAATAAATCTTCCAACTATCTGACTGTTCGCACAGTAACACATCAAACCTGGACCTTCGTGTTGGAGCCGATTTTTGCGTGGTTTGAATTCCTAGTTTACTCTGAAGATCTAAACCTAATATGCACCGCATACGTCTCTCTGTGACCAGTAATATCGCTCCCAACACTTCCCAACCTGCCGAACGTAGATTGGCCTTTAACGCTCCTAATATTAGAATAGGTCGTTTATTATAATCCACAAACTGCGCGGACAGGTTCAGCTTTTCTGCCGGAATAAATTTTGAATTCGAAGGTCCTTCCAGAATCTGTTTCGTTGTTGCCCAATTCAGGAGTGATACTGGACTGCCAGTATCTATAGTCATATTCAAAATATGACTATCAATCTTAACCAAAGCTTTAAGTGCTTTAATTTGATGCGATTTGGGATTTCTGCGAATTTCGATCTTTTCAATTTTACCCGACTTCTCCGTCAATGCTCTATTCTGACTTTTTTCGTTATTGTACGCATTTTCCGAAATCCTTTTTGTGATGTACTTTTCTATGTCCATGATGGAAGCGCACTCTTCCTCTACTGACATGATTTCAAAATCATCACATGAATCGAATGTTTGTATAAGATTGCACTCTTCCCCCGAACTCGAATCTTCATTTGCAATTTCGTTAATTTGTTGAGACCTACACATTTTAGCGAAGTGATTAGGTTTGTTACAATTTTTACATGTTTTGCCCATTGCCGGACAATTTTTTAAATGATTCTCTACAAATGCTCTACCGCATCTCGTACATTGTTTTTGATCTCCTTTACCTTTTGGAGGTTTATTTTCGTACTGTTTTCTTCTGTTTTGATTTTGACGTCTAGGGTTATACCCTTTGTTTCCGATTGCCATAATTGGTTCTTGTTTAATCTTCATCTGTGGAGTTGTAAACAGTCCTGAGCTGTTTGTGTTTGAAGATTTTTGGAATGCTTGAGTTGTTTGTTTGCTATATTCAAACTTTAGTGCACGTTTTAACACTTCTTCTGGAGAGAATGTTTCGAAAGTCAATGTGTCTTGGAGGACAGCATTTTTCATTCTTGAGATGAATAAATCTCGTACCAATTCTTCTTCCAACGCTCCCAATTCAGCCTTTGCTGCTTGTGCAGTCAGTGCGGCATGAAAAGATTCCAACGTTTCATTTGATTCGTGGGATCGTGTGAACAGTTTGTATCTCTCATAGGTAATGCATCTCGTTTTCTCAAATGAGAGTTTTGCTAATCGAATTATATCGCGAAACCCTAGTTTGGATATTTCTGTGTGAGGGTTCTTTTGTATAAATTTTTTCTTCCCTTCTGCTCCTAAAGCGAGGAATAATCTCGATGTTAGCCGTTTGCCCACTTCGTGATAGAATACATTGTGTCCCACTCTAGGTCCTCTTAGTGTCCGTTCTTCATTTTCTTGAACCACTCTATCTCGAGCCAATCTGTTCCGAGCTTCTCTTTCTGCTGTCGCAATCTCATCCTCATTTTGTGCTGGTGTTTCAGGAGTTGGTAAAGGTTCTTCTAATACCGGTTTGGGTTCTTGTAACATTATTTCTGGATCCACATTCTCTTTAACTGTAACAGCTAATAGGAACTGGTCAAGCCACGTTTCAAAACTCCAAGGTGGGTCTGAATTTGCGGATGCCCAAAATACTGGGATTCCTAGATCGGTCCTATTATCCTGAGCAGTGAAACCGGATCCTGCTGACTGCGCCATGTGATAACTAACAATACCTCTGAGGTTGTATAGTGAAAACTGAAGTGGTTTCGAAAGAGTTTAATTAACCATAATGAAACCGTTTCTTTTCTGTTGTTAGTTTCTTACTGACTGTGTTCTTAGCCACAGGCCTGAGAGATTGACTCTCTTGGATTTGTAAAAGGTCACGTATTCTTTGACCTTGGTTTTTATAATAGAATTATATAATTTATAGATAACAATATGTATAGCACTATCAAGGTCAATATGTGATGACTATCTGATTACTGCGATAGCAGTGGCAGATGTAAGTAGCACTATCAAGGCCAATATATGAGGACTGCATAGTTACTGCAATGGCAGTAGCAGTTGCGGTGGTACCACAGTTCTTAAAAAAACTTTTCAGTTCATTTTTTCTTGGTAGTCGTTTGGTCTCATGAAAGAGGCCAAGTTCAGCCGTTGGCTGCGTGAAAAAGCGGGGATGTTCGAGTCCCCCACATGGTCGTGAAAACTTAGCGTCTCTTTGTGATTCCATTCTTGCGTGACAGATCACTATTTCTTCAGTAAAAGTCTGCCCTGATGAGGCGCCACGTTTCTCATTATATGACATCAAGAATTTACTGCTTTAGCCAGAACCTCAAGTGCCTTATTGTGCTGAATGTCATAAACCGTCATCCAACCCATCCAACCCACAACATCGGTTTGAATCTGGCCGGGATCTCCGAACTGTTTGCAGCTCTTTTTGGTTCCACTTTTGCTCGGTCTCTGCTATCGTCTTGACTGGTTCTCTGTTCCAGTAACAATAGTTTTTCCTCCAGTGCCTTAGCAGAATGAAAAAGATTAAAATAGTTTTCACCTGTCAGAAAAAATTTGTTTTCGGTTTTTGTCCTAAATGCATTTCAAATGCTGATTTTTCTAGAACTGCGCGATTTGTTTTTCTGATGTGACTTACGATCTGTTGTACTGTTGATTTCAGATTTTTGGAATATGAATCTAACTTTTCTGAGCCTACTTTTTATGCGATGTTTGAAGAGATCTCTATGGTACCCAGCAAACTCTGCCAGAATTCTTTCAAGTTGGCTTTATTGTTTCCCGGAACCGTGGTTTACTTTTATTGGTTTAGAGATGCCAATTTTTGACATATAAACGTGAAAACTTGATTACAATTTCTTCATTTGTGGTTTTAGCTAGCAATAACAACAAAATTTTCAGAAAAAGGTCTGCAGCCACTGAAAACAGTTGATTTCAATTTTTTTTCAATCTCCGAGACCGCAAAATCAAGTGTTTCTGGATTCAATGAGTAGATTCTGATCAAGGCTTAAGGGAATTATGTTATTTTGCACTTATGATATTTTCACCAAACAGAGTGCATTCTGATTTGCATTCGAACATGTAATTGCTAACTACGAACATATAATTTCCACGAACATGTAATTGCTAACTACGCTGATGTCTTTTTTATCAGCGATTTTTTTCTATTGACTTCATCGATCTCCACAAGCACGACGGCCTGTTGCTGGGCCGCTCTTGTGAGCCTCTTTCTGTGATGGCTTTTGCCCAATTGTTGCGTTAGCTTGTCCCGATTAGTTGCTTGACGCTTTAGTACAGAGCGCTCTTCCGAATGCTGGACCTTGGCTCTGTTCCAGCCTCGGATAACGTCAATAGTAATTGGACGATTCGACATTCTTGTAGAGACTGAGTAAAATTTTTGCCCATGACTTGGGATCCGGAAGTTCGGGGATGTTAAAGATTTCAACGAAATTGAGTTGTTTTGATTGTTCGTTGATCGTGTCGGCGAAATGTGCTCACCGTTTTTTAAGTTAGGAAATAATTTCGAGTTTGAAATGAAAAACTACAGTTTTGAACAGTAAAATCGGAGAAAATGAATTTTTTGGATATAATCATGTTTGCAGCTTTGAGTTAGCAAGCTAATCTTTGATTGTTTTACCGTTTTTGCGCTTGAATCGGCGAGTCCTGCATGTTGTTAAGTTGTCTAGTCTGCTGGGATTGGTTGAGAATAGAAAGCTCATCATTGACACTCTATAGCAGCAAAAGGATGTGACTTTTCTAAAATTCTGATTGATTGAAAAGTTTGGAAGAAAGTTGACTGTTTTTGCCTGAAATTACAAAAGAAGATCTGATTGACAGAGAGTTTAACGAGCTCGTAGTTGTGCTATTTATAGTGGATTTAAGGTGTTCTTGAGAACATACAAAATAGTTGCTTTATCCAATGCATGAATTGACATGATAACGATCAGCTTGTCATGCGAAGACGGTTTGAGTGCCTCGTGTGAAAGTTGTCGGCACATTTAGATCACAATTCCCACGGAAGTAGCCGGAATATCTATTACTTCATGGTCGAACGAACTTAACCTATCCAAGCACCAAATTAAGCTTCGTTGGTAAGACCCATTAGCATAGTTACCATTTAAAGCAGAACACACATTTAGCCCGCTAAGAGTAGCCTTGCACTCTACTCGAGAAACATTGGATGATTCATAGTGATTTAGATTAGTATGATACCAGAAGTTTCAATATTTTCGAGAAATTGTCATTTTGCTCCTCTTAACACAAAAATGATTTTTTGTTATATGCTTTAAGCAATGGTGGGAATGTAAGGGTGCTTTTGTGCAAATCTTGGATGAAAGCGTGGATAAAATCTTGGATAAAAACGTGCACATGAAATATGACTTTTGCTTCAGCGTTTTCGGAGGTTTCAACGACTTGATTGTCTCAATTTTTGAAAATTTCGACGAATAAAAGGTTTCATTTTTCTGATATCCAAGCCAAATAAGACTGCTTACTTAAAACTAAAATGTTTTCCAGATAACAAATTACTCATTCAAAGTCGTGGAGGGTTCATTCCATCGTTTTCTTGGTTTCTTTGGGTGGGTCCGTGAGTCCGGAGGTTCTGGTCTTGAATTTATTTGTTCCGGTTGTCTGACCTCAAAAAATGCTGAAGACACAAATGTTGAAGATACAGAGTATCTTTAGTGATGATTTGTGCCGCAGAATCTATAAGTTTGAGCATATTTGGTATCTGATATCTGTTTTGCTAGATCTGAACACTCACAAATTTGAGTTTGTTGAGTTTGCGGTTAGAACAATCAGAGCACTAACGGGTTCATTCCGTTCTAATTCTGTCTGTGTTTGTCCTTTACTAATGTTGCTTTTGCATTGCGGCTTGGTCGTCATTATAATCAGTTAATTTTCTTTCTCTTAACTGTCATGAGTCCAATAGAATTTTGAAGTAGTGAATATTTTTTGAGATCTAGAGCCACTTAAACGGCTAAAGACCTGGCCATACTTTTTTTACCAAATGTTCTTTCCAGAACTGGAGGTAGGTTCTTTTGTTCTTCCTCAGTCACGCTGGTCTCCTGCAAATTTTCCGAGCTGCTGTTTTTCCCAGGTACTAATGTAAGTTAAATACTAACAGATTTTGGAACTAGGAATTTCTCTGGAACTAAGAAATTGGCTCTTGGCACCTTCTAGCCTTAAGGATAGAACCAAACAGTTTGATCGGTTTTTTTTGTAGTTTACGTACCTAGTTCATACCAGTTACCCTCACACATCTGAATTGGGTTTTCGGGTTATTTCGCGAAAAATTAATTCCAACATTTTTGTTCAGGAAGGACGCGGGGTTTCCCGTAACGATCGTTGCATAGAAAAACCACCGCTTGATTGAAATTGTTTACAGAGACTACGAAATTTATCTCCGTCAGCTCTCAGCATTTCAACACTGTTTTTGTCACCACCTCTACTGACGTTATTGCGTAATCTGGCTAGCTATCACACTCGATGTCGATGAAATCGCTTTCAACCTTTTCTTCTCGATGCACCAAATTAATTCGTTTTTAAGGGGAATTGCAGACTTTAGCAAAGTGTCTCTTTTTTTACGAGCGTTTGACCTCCGGTGTTCTAGCGAAAAAGAATTTTCGCAGTATTATTTTTGCCAGCTTGATTTTGATACTGAAGTTTTTTGGGACAGTTATTTGACCCGACCCGAACTTGATTCTTATGCTGTTTCGACATTAATGGCTGATTGTATGGCAGTAGTAATTGAAAATGTTTTGGCTTATTTCTCAAGTTCCAGGGCGATCTTAAACTCCTCGTTCTGATCAATTTTTTCTTTTATTAACTATTGCTGAACACCTACGTCTCGGGCACGGCCTATTAAAGTTTTTAAGTTTTTTTGAGCGTGGCTTTCTCTTGGGCATACCGCGGCTTCGTCATTTAGACTTGAGAAAAACTACACAAACGAAACGTTATTATTCAAAAACATCGTGTCGATGTGTTTTATATGTATAATCTCGGTCATTCTTGAATAAGTCTACACACAACTTGTGAAACTCAATTAAGGTTCAAGCGTTATAATCCAAATTTAAGTAGGAATTTGTAATCATTCGCATTCCTTCATTCTCTAATGAGAAGATGAGTCTCAATTTAAATTCCGCGTCTCACTATTTTTAGTTCATTCACTCTCCTTGCGGCTGCTTCATCTCGCAGTCTTTTTTGTTCCGACTTTCGTAACAAAAGCAACGGAATATTTGTGCTCGTGGTGAGTTTTTTTTTCTTCAGACAAGTTTTGACTTTTAACTAGTCATTTTTGACGGATTTTACAGCATTCAAAAGGTATTGTTTTCCTGACCTTAAATTTGAAAAGATATTTCACCTGTGATCATTTTTTGTAAAGTTATGGGAGTTTAAAGATTGCCATTTTGGTCAATTTGGGACAATTAACGCGCGATTTATTTGGCGCTATTAACGCGTAAGCGGAGATTTAATCCATGTTAGAAATCGTTCCAAATTGGTTGAAAGAAGCTTATTTGCCATAATTGATTTGTTACAAGGAGCAAAACTTATTCTTTTGTATTCAATATGGCGTGAGGGGGGATGATTTTCACAAAAATCTCAATTTTAAAAAGTTTAATTTTAGTTTTTTACATTTAATTTGTTTCATGTTATTACTGCTCAATAGACCTTAAAAGGCAGTCGGAACATTCAGGGCTTCGCCCTGATGCGAGCAGTCTTGTTTTTGTTTGCTGCCATTCTAAGGTCCCCATTGCTTCTGACTCCGAACAAGGATCGTCAATTACGTCCGCTGGGGCAAAATCTACTTTAAATAAGGAAATATCATCCTAAAGGTTAGCGGAAAAAAAACTGTGCTGTTCATGATTCTCACAAAAACTGTAGTTTCACCAATTAATTTTGCCAGATAGGCGGAAATCATTATATGTCAGTTTTGTCTTCAATCACAAGAACTGCTGTACTCCATACTGTACTAAATAGATAATTAATTACATAGATACATAGAGTAGAGTGAGGTACAGAAAGTCGCCTCATGACTATATCACAATTTTTTGCTTTAATTTTTGAAGATGTTTTTATTTTCATTTTGAGTTTTACAATAACATAGTAGTCGACGCTTTTCGAGGATGTTCATTTTGCAAAGTTTGGACTGGCTGGGTTGAAAATACAAAAATAATTGTATGCCGATCTTTTCAGCACGACAAAACTACACAACAACCTTCCAATTCAAAAATATCACGGCCATACACAAAGTATTACTGATTTTTCCAAAACTACAAACTCATTTGATAGCAAATAATCATTATAAATTTTCAATTTTTTACCAGTGATCTTTTACCCGCACTAAACTCATTTGTACGAAAAAAAAAAGTTTGACAGAAATTTTTTTTGATTTTTCAATAAAAAAACGATGCTGGGTCTACGATAAGAACCATCAACTGATTGGTTACACAGATACCTGCATTCGAAAAAAAACTGCCTTCCAAAAAACAAACAACACATCAACACATAACCGACAGCTCAATACAGTTTTCATTTATCAGAGCAGGAAAAGCAAAAAAAAACATCAACAGTATCATTTAGCTGGATAACAAGATAACCAAATGCAGCTTGTAGTACGAATTGAAAGAGTGGGAGGTAGGTCTTTCTCACTAATTACTCACAATTTGAAAAACCAATAATGGCTGTGATGTAAACATAATGACTTGTACTCATGCTCGTAAGATAGGCTCTCGGGTTGAGTTCACATTGAAAATAAGCGATAAAAATTGGAAAAAAGAGCAATCGCCATTGATGAATTATCGATGTTCACTGCCACAATAACAAATTTTGTCGATAGTGTATTGCTATTTCGGCTAATTCTCAGGGGTGAAACCACGTTAAAAAACTTATCAAAATGAGCAAAATAGTAAACTACTGATGTTGGATCCCAAAAATATCAGCTTATTGGAAATGTACTGTTTTCCAAAATGTCTTTCCTTCAATTACTATCGAATATGCTTAAGCTTTAGCCTTCTTTATAGTAAAATTGCAGGAAAAACGTGTTACGTTTTTGAGAATATGGTTTATCTTCTTTAATGAAAACAATCCGAATTCGTTAAACTGTCGCTTAATTATTGTTTTTTGTCGCCAGTTCAAATTGCGCTGATGTTTTAATGGCTCGGTTGGTTCTTAAAAACAACCGCACGCTGCATTTCATTTTGTGCATAAATATCCGTGTCTTCTTCCAAAATTTTCATTAATCGTGCTCTGATTTTATTGGTCCGACTAGAGCCATGGGTTTTTGCGCCCTCTTTTGACTAATTCAAAAAAATTCGTAGGGGATCAAATTAATAGGGACTTAAATTAAAGCCATATATGGTCGTGAGTCGGATTGTAAATGAAAATTTCAAAAAAGTTGTCTCAGTGACGAGAAAAACTGGCCTGCACTTTTCTCTTTTTCAGACTAAAATACACAAAAATTACGAGATCAAGTTACAAGCACAATTCTTAGATTAGTCTAGCAATTAACAAACTATTTTTGTAGCGATAAACATAATTCGATCTACTTTACCTTAAAAAAACACCGACTGTATACTAGATTTGTTCGAAACCAAAAATTGAGTTTTTTGTTTTGATATCGATATTTTCAAGTTCTTTTACAAAATTTTTCATCAGTTGAATTTTTCATTTGAGTTTTTGTGGTAAAAACTAGCTCTCATTGTTTATAAAACTTTGGTTATTTTTATGGTTTAAATTCAACTAAGTAAAATACATAAACTTTTCAAATCAGTAAATTTTGATTATAAATATTTATTTTAACTACTCTTGCTGATTGTTCGAAAATACCAAAATCAATGCGTATAAAAGCTTTAATCTAAGCAATCGAATCAGTTTTTCAAAATAAGTGTCTAAAGTTTTTTCAAAAGGTTTTTTCATGTTTATATATGAAGCCAATCTGAGCTATCGTCCTCTCTTGGACCAAAATTGACATAGTTAGAATTGGTTCTACAGTTGGGATCGTTTCGGTCAAGGAAAAATAATTCGTTTTCCCGATTCGGTCGAATGTAGTTGGCGTTGCTGACATCTGAAAAATCTGGGAGCTTGCCGTTCGCGGTGAACTTCGCCTCGATGTGCCCGTTCGGAACTAGTCTCGGCTTTACCTCACAGGATGCGGTGAAATCGGGAAAATCTTCAATGTTATTACAAGTCGGTGCCATGACGTTATCGGTACTGTAAAGCAAGTTCCCACTAGCGCTTATTTGCGAACTGTTTCGACTTCTTCGTTGCAAATCGTTGCCCAAAATATACTCGGATGAGTCGTAAGGACCCCGAGACAGAGTTGAGTAAGCTGTTCCGGTGAGCGGTAAGTTGTCGTAAAGACCGACTGGAACATAACCGTTGCTTTGACTTGTGTGAATCCGATTCAAAGTTGTGAACTGAAGATCTTGCGTGTTGGAGTTTGGTAGATAAAGCGAACGCCTCGGTGACGTTGATTGGTTGTCGTCTTTGCCGAGTTTACAGAGTCGCGAGACGGCTAAATAACAGACGAGAATCACTAACATGGAAGCTAGCATTGCGCTTCCAACTAGAACCAAAAGATGCCATAGTTTTATTGTAACTTCGCCCGATTCCAGATTTAAAGTCGGGTAGCTCACAGTTCCATTCGCATTCGGGTGAACCGAAGTCTTCAACGGCGGGCTAGTAACTTGAGTCGTGAAGCCCGAGTCCTCAATCCGGTTTTCAGGAGGGTCCATTTTGACATGTGTTGGGGCTACTTTAGTCGTGGCTCTTGTATACTCGTTATCCACGCTTGCGCTAGGATCATCGCAATTTTTTTCAGCATACTTTTCGACCTGAATTGTATTTGAGTTGTCGTCGCAAGTGACAAAAATTTGCTCAATTTTTTCGTTCATATTTTTGATAGTGTTTAGCTTTGCATTTATTTCACAGGAGCACGGAATAGGATTGTGTGATATCGAGATCTTCAGATTTCTGGCATCACTCGAGCTTGGCCTGGCCTTAATGAAGCTATACACCGGTAAATCTTTCAAGTTATTGAAGTTCAAGTTGATTGTTTCAATCGATTGGAGATTTTTAAATGCCGAGTCGTCTATAAAGCTGATTGAATTCGTCGATAGCTGAAGGCTCTTCAAGAACCGGTAGTCGTCGAAGGAATTGGAGTTAAGCCTCGGAATTGAGTTCCCTGTGAGAAGAAGCTCTCCCAGTTCTTCGTCGTTCGTGTCAATTCTCATAATTGCCGGAATCTGGTCGATGTTTCGGAATTCACAATTCGCAGTTGCCATCCCATTTTGAGAATTACACACGCAAAAATCGTGACATTTGTAAACCTGGCTGGCCAAAGTCGATAAAAACATAGAACATGACCATAAAATACCAATAAAGCTGATGACAATTGGTTGCCGAACACTTTGTGAGGTAACCATTTTGGAGAATTTGCTTAGCACCAAGGGAAAAATCAATAATTGCTATAATAAAATTTTAACTAAAGATGATGATTTGGGACTTTGTTGATTTCCACTACAATGCGAGATCAAAATAAAGCCGATAATTGTTGGAATAAATTCTTTACTCGGTAAACTCTGCTGTTTTCCTATAAGATAACCTAGCCAGGAATTGGTACAGCAAATACAGCTGAAATTGTAAATTCTGACAAAATCGTGTAAATTTTGAATAAATTGTACTTGAAAAATGTTGTTGTCACCTGTATTAAGAGTTAATTAGGCAAATAAGTTCCTCGAAACTACATAAACATTGAGTCACGAAATCCACAGAAACTTTGGGGGTTCCAACCAACGTCTCTGTTTGATAAGAACCTACCAAAAGTAAATTGGCTATAAAATTCAAGTTGAAATAATCTCAGATCCAATATTACGTAATAAAAGTAACAAGGGTTAGAAAATTACGTTGAAAGGTGCTGGAATGAGACCGGTATTATGTAATCCTTAGCTTAGTGTTATGCCTAACTTTTCCTGTTAGTGTTGAGGGGGACTGTTCTGAGCTGAAAGGTGTTTTGGGTGAATTGAATTATCGAAATATAATCTTTCAAGCGGTACTTTATTGAATTCGATGGTTTACAAGCGTGATCAGCTCACCTCAGGGACTCAGCAGACCTGAACTTTTTTTAGGTAACAAAAGCTGGATAGATGATTGATTAGTCACCTCTATTGAAAAATTCGAAATTTTTTTATTAGTATTTATTCGTAGTATTTTTTTAAATAACGGTTGTGTGTTATTTGTAATCCAGTGAGGCCTACAGAAGTTATCTTCGGAGTTTATAAATAACCAAAAATGGAATATAAAATAACCAAAATGACAATTTTTCAATGGGCAAATTACACGTAAATGCAGTGAAATTGGCAGGTTCAGGTATCCCAGTATTGTAAAACAAAAAAGATAAGAAAACTCCTTAATATCTCCTAATCCGATTTGAGAGGTGAAAACCCAGTAAAGTATTGATTACCTTTCAACTGGAATTACACTGGTTTTGACCCAAAAACTGGAAAATGTAGATGATGATTAATGTGTACCAGCGCGGCTCTTGATAAAATCCGGTTACGGAGATGTAAAAGAAAGGGCAAATCAAAAGAATAAACTTTTCTGCAAAACAGTTGAACAATACGAGGCCAAATTTTGATGAAATTTGGGTTAAATTTGTTCAATTACTTTTACTCACTTGGGACAGACTGGGTTTTTGAAAATAATGTGAAAATAATAATTAACTTTTTGTCAATCAATAACAACAACCGGTTGAACAATAACCCACAATTACCTTGGCTGTCTGGCTATAAAATTTTGGCAATTTAGATTGTAATCACAACAAATAAAGTTTATAAACCCTGTAGACTTTTGGGTAAATGTCACGGCCGGATTTATTTATTTCACCAAATGGACTTTATTAATAACCTTTGGTCACTGGGAATGAGCAGTTGAAATTGGATTTAATAAATATAATTTCCTTTTGCAGTTTCGCAACGGCGCTTCGATTCGCTTCAAGTGTCGATGCTTTTTTTATTCCTGGGATCGTGAATTATTCATGGACAATAAATCGTCGACCATGAATCAACTCAATGGGTTTAAATTATGGCCCTGTAATCGACTGCTCGTAGATCTGCACAAATCTAAACACAAAACAAATTTTCCAAATCATGCAGTTCGATATAACTTCAATGCAAAAACCAAAAATTTTATTGCATTTTTATGAATAAATTTAGATAAATATTAGCACTGATGGTCGTTAATTTGCTCAAAATCGGAGTCAACAAAACTGAGTTCAGTGAAAAATAATAAATGTTTCAATTGTTGAATTTCCGTCGGTCTTGTGAAGTGGTTTAACCATTTTGAAAAGAAATGTCCTGTTAAATTTTTGAAAATCAGTGACTCACTATGATGGTATAGTGGCGCCAAGAATACAACGGTAAGCTTGTCAACTATAAAAATAAATATATTTCGCGCAAAAACCATGAAATTTATCCAATGGCGGCGTGAAGATAATTTAATAAGGTAAGATTTCAAATCTTTTCATTCCTTTAGAATTAAGGTGCCGTTACCGTATTTAACGTACTAATACAACAGACATTAAGGCTGGCTGAACAATTACAGGATCAAGTGTCATAGACATCGGTTAGAAAAGAGTCTCCCCACAGGTAATTTCCGGCGCTTTGGTCTTTTGTTACGGTGACACAATAATGAATACATTTTACACCTTCAAGAGTGAATTCATTGTATTTTTTATAACTGTGTACTTGCCAAAAAGGGATTCGGTACGCATTGATGAAACATAACGCAAAAACTATTAATTAGAAAAATTTGAATTTCTATGTTTGCTAAATTGAATCAAAGAAAGGCCAATATTTGGCAATGGAATTAGTGAAGCTAAATTTATAAACCGCTCCAAGTCTGAAAATTATTTAAATAATCAAATATATTCAGAACATTGGTCTGACAAGCTTTTTAATATATGCAAAGAGCACCGTCTGCAAAATAAAACGCTTTTTTAAGAAACTGTGTTGCTATTTCTTTTTTTTTGCTGCTATTTCTAAAGCGATGGTATATTTTCCTGAATCCATATTTTTATTGTGTATTTATATACACAGACTAAGTCAGCAGTAAAATTCAATGTCGTTTCAGTTGAAAAAAAAGCTAAAACTATAGCCATCATGTCACAAATTTAACAAAATTATGGGAGTATAAACAATTTGAACGCCTTGGCTTTTTCACAATATTTTAAAATGATATCAGTTACCGGCGCTTTGACCTTACCGTCACCCCCTTCAAGGTTATGCTGGAAAAACAAATGTGGGATAAGTTTTCATGCTTTGCAAATTTTCATATCAATAACGCAACATAAACATTATGTTCATTCGGTTATATTTGCAGATAGGGGGGGGGGGGGGGGGGGTGTTTGGCGTTTAGATAAACGTAAACGAACTCAGTTTCATTGCAAATTCTTCCTTTCCTTAATATGGTTCTTAGCCAGTATTCTGCAGAGGGGGGGGGGGGGGTTTAGTGCGCGCCAAAAAAACGCGATTTTCGGTCAAATAAAAATTTTTTAAACGCGTTCAAAACGTCAATTTTAGCCTGTTTTTTCAAGTTTGGCAAAAGAGGGTCCTTATAGTACTTTCGGAGAGCTCGAAAAATCAAAGTGGTCGAGCTTAAACAAAGAAGGTCAAAAAAATTAAAAATTCTTCTACCAAAACCACCGCCCCCCCCCCCCCCCCCCCCCCCCTAGATAATTTTCTGCTCACGCCGGTGTACTTAAGAGTATCCAGCGGTAAAAAGGACTAATTCAACGGCTACAGATATGCGAATTTTTTATCTGTAGCAAACGAATTTCTATTTTGCAAAAGAATGAGGCGGGGTGAGAGGGGGGTTGGTTTTGTTTTAGATATTCTTATTCCAGTATATACGGTCTTTATATGATCGTTCAAGGCAAAATCGTTCAAGAGCTGGCAGCTTGAACTAAATAAACAAACAATAAACAATTGAGAACTGAAACTAAAATAAAGCTTTGCATCTTTTCACAAAAGCGTTAGACAGTAACGCCATCTGGCCTGCCCTCAAGTCGAGCTAGAAGCCAAATTTGGATATTAAGTTGAAACAACGAACTTTTTAAAGCAACAAGCAATTTCCTTTTTTTTAGCTAGTAGTTTCGAAATTTATATCTTTAAGAGAAAATTTTTAAGGCTGAGAAAAAATGAAAATACTATGTTGAGCAGAGGTGAAAAGGTTACGTCTCCGCATCTCAGTTGAACGGTCGGATGTTCGAGGCCCAAGATTATTCGTGCTTGCGGCTTGAGGCTTAGGCCAAATTACCCAGCTCAGAAAAATAACAAAAAATTACATGTAGTTATTAAGCAGGGGCACAACGGCTATTCGACGTGATGAGCTGCACAGCACGCATGTTGGTCCTTCCTATTGTGGATAAATGGCTTTAAATAATCGCAGTACATGTGGTTTTTGCGAATCGTAGAGGAGCTTTCAAAAGGCTTTAACGGTTTATTTAAATAATTTTTTGACTTTGTAGACTATATGTTATTTCGTTGAGCAAAGCTCTTTTTTACGCCTCAAGGCCGTTTATTTGCGTTTAGATTTTCACGTGGTTTTATCATTGCAGCCCAAATCGGTCACGCCGTGGTGCGCTTGAACTGAAGGTAAAGTGAGAGCTCGTCCTCACACACTATCATTGCCGTAACAGGACTTCGAACACTCAATCTGTCTTTCTCAATGTAAACGCCATGCGATTATGTTGAACCCCTATGAACGCTGTAACACTATGCTATGTCACGAAAAGAAGAAAACAATGCTTTCTTAAAATCAGGCAGCAGTATAAAACGGGAGATTTATCTCCTAGAACGAGAAGGTCTTTTATAGAATTTCATGTTCAGAACAGAAAGTCTAAGTAAATTTGCTCAAAACTCCGTTTATATAGTTTGAAGTGAATAATTTTGAAATTTTTTATAGAGACGCCAACAACATTTTTGTGAAGATTAATTATTTTTGGTTTAGAACTTCAAGCATGCCGCAAAAACTTTTTGCCCCTGTATGCAAAACAGTTTTTGGCTCGTATGTGCTTTTAAGGTAAAATCAGCAGCTGCACAGAAGCATTGTATATCATCAACAAAGTGCCATTTTGAAACTCTTTCAGCCGACTTTTGGATAACAAAAAAATTTCAAACAGTTTGTCACTGTCGAATAAAACTTGGCTTGCCCATTCCATTTTTCAGAATAATTTTTGATGTTTAGGATATATTTGAATGGTGTTCAGTTTATTCACTGCTCCATTTTGAAATATTTTATGAAAAAAGATCAAATATTAAAAAAATCATTTCTTTAAAAAATAGTGTATGCCATATTTTGTTTTGATTTCAATGTTCAAAGTATTCTATGTTACTTGCAGACTAACCGCCTATTCAATTACGAATAGCAAACAAAACCTAATGGCTGAAAAAAGAGATTTTGCAATTATAAAAAAGTCTCGTTTTCTTCTAAAAACAATATGTAGCAGCTGAAAATATCTCTTTGACACCCATGACTCCAATAATTGAGCCCTAAATTATAGCAGCACATATTCAATTATGAATGAATTACAGAAATAGTAAGGAGTCAGTAATGCTTCTGCTTAGATGTTTTGAATTAGAATGCGAAAAAAAAGCATTCTCGGTGGCTGTGCAAGTAACACAGAAAGTTACTATTAGACATTGCTTAACGTTTTATCTGGGAAAAAAGACAGGAGAAAGCTAATCATCCTTGGCTGGTTGATAAATCTATTCATGTAAAAACTAAACTAGAAGTTCAATAGGAGTGCAATACGGCTTAAAAGTACTACTGGACAAAAATGATTTCTCCTATTCTCATAAATCAGAACGAAACAGTTTCTACTAACAGGTTTAAAACAGGTTTGAAATTTCTAACTATTTTAATTTAGGATAATTTTTTACGCGCGATATATTGCGTTCTTATAGCACGCTTAAGCGGCGTATTATCTCATTTCAAATTGATTTTAGTCATGTCATTTGGTCATAATATTAGGATACAATAAATATATCCCTTTGTAGCTTACTTACATTAGTGTGTGGGGGATAAATGGAAGAAGGAAACAAAAAAAAATTTCTGACCGTAAGTCAATTTTTCGAGCAAAAAAAATTCAGTTGGCCTTAAAATGCAATGGGAACATTCAACGCTTTGTCCTGATATACGAGCAGTCTTGTATTATTTGTAATTTATTTGGTAATTTCTCGAAATAATGCTTTTCTTTCTCTAGATTTTTTAAAAATTTTTATTTGTGAGATTTTCATCCGGATTAATCCTACAACAAAACTTAATTTATTTGATTTTTTTTCAAAAACTTTTGTGCTAAAAATTTCCGTTGTCCTGGCATATTAGCGGAATTTTAGTGTCATGAAAACTTTTGTATGAAACTATTGGATTTCTCTTACAAAAAAATCTTTCATTTTATAAATTTAATTAGAAATTGAAAGTTTCAAAAAATATCACAACGCAATTTTGCTACAATTTGAAACAATTACCTAACACAGAAAAGTTACATTCAACAAAATTTGTCACCAAAATCAAGATCATAATATCAAATGATGGAAAAAATACAAACCTGTTTTTTATCTTTATTGCAATAAACCCGTTACTAATAATAGCTGAAGCAGAAATCAAGGAATTTGATGGTAAAAGATAAAAACTTGAAGAAAAAAAAATGCGCTGAGTCGGATTTGACAAGAGTTGATTGACAATGAAGGCAGTTTGTTTGCTCTTTAAGATGTCAAATGTCAATCAGAAAGCTTGTTAACTTCGGGCGTTTTTCGTTCAAAACTATTTTCGGGTCAACAACATTTAAGAGTGAACCGATTTACAGTTTGTCGCGACTGATCGTAAACATTCGGCTAATAAAAACTTAAACATAAGGCAAACTTTAACCAACGTGGGAAGCCAACCAACTCTTTATTCGCCAATTACAGGTGAACAAAACGTAAATAATCAAGAAGCGTTAAGTAAACAACTCTTCAATTCATTTTACTCGAATGGTTTGAATCTGATCCGCGTTTTATTACGTGAAACTAATGTTTTATTATCTTTATTTCTGCCAAGAAACCAGTTCTTATTTTGAGTCAATTCGCTCAATTTAAAAGCAATTGGTAAGAAAAGTCGCGAATTTTCATGTTTTGGACTTTTTGGCATTTGGATGTCATAAATGGTTGATTGACTAATAGTTAAACGTAAACTAAAGCGACGTCATGCAGGCGGTGTTTTTATGAGACATTTATATTATCAAAGGTGAGCATGATTCAAGTATTCTCCCTTAAAATCATCTTAACGACATAGAAAAAATGTATTATAATCAGTGCGTTCTGAATTTTCTGATTTTAATGACATTTTAACAAAACAAAACTGTATAACTTTAACATCTTTCAGAGCCTCTAGCAGGAATTTTTAAGGGGGGGGGGGATAGTCAGTAAATTTTTCGGAAAAAAACCCAACTTTTTTTTTAGGTCTGCCGATTTGATTTTCATACAAAACACTCTAAAACCATACTATCTCAAAACAAGACTATCTAAAATAAAGAATCTTTTTTTTCAAAATATTTTTTCATATATTTTGTCATTTTTTTGAAAAAAGGGCTAAAAATGCTGTTGTTGGCTGGTTTTGTAAAGTTTTTTTGCCCCATTAGTGAAATTTTTTTTGGCGCGCCATCTCCCGCGATCTCCCTTTAAAATTAGTATTAATGGTGCAAACAGCACCAAAAGGTCAGCCAAAATGGGCAGCGGTCGCTTTGTGAAGTAACGTCTTTACATGAAGTATACCCACATTTTAGGGGCAAGGATTCGAAAAAAGCAAAAATTTTGAATCTTACCTTGTTTTTCGGTTGTAAATCGTTTCGACGTTTTTTCTATCAATTAAAGACTTGATCCTCAATTCGACACCATCATAAACGTTTTTCATGGACAAAGATAATTTCCATTTGATTCAAGTATCATCAAGACTTAACCGTATTGAAGTAAGAATGCTTAATCTGACCATATGCATAAAGATGAAAAGGCTTATTGAAGTTGAGATTAAACCTACATTGACGTGGAAGCCTGGTTTGTTTAGAAGGGCAGTTCCTATTTGACCTGAGGTATTGTAAAAATGAGTCAGATTATGTGAACAAAGCAAGATTTACAACAACGGTCATCGATTGAGAATTAAAAAGGAAAATTTCAATCGCTTGTTTTACAGCTGAATCCAATAAAAAAGGGTGAATGAAATTTTGATATTTTTTATTTTAGTTCAAATGATCATTTTGTAAATTTTAATTCTAAAAATTCAAGCGATGTGCTTTTTGAATACAAATTACCGATAACTTAATTCGAGTTCAGCATTGTATGATTCATTATTAAGGAACAGGTGCTTAATTTGATTGTCTTTTTGTTACGTAATTTCTCAATGGTTGTCCAGGTAATTTTGCGGTGATTATGTAATTGTAACACTGTCAAACTGTACAGTGTAGTTAGGAACAAATGGACTAGAAATTTCTAATTCTTGTTGTTAAAAAAGTACAAATTAATGATGAGAATTTTTAATGAAGAAAAAAGAAAAAATAGACCAAAATGTGTCAATTATTTTGTCACTTATGATTTTTTACACTTTCAAACAAAGAAAGAACGAGAACGCACAAATAGATTTTAAAAAGAACTGACAGGACCACAAAATTGATTAAGAGCAAAAAACTCACTTTTAAACAAATGAATAAATAGTGCCAGATTCGTGTCTGCAAAAAAGTGAATCATCGACGCGCTCTTCGAGAGACAAAACCTCCTTTTTTACGGTTCAAGCAATTTTCTAAAAATGAACTTTTGGTCTTTTTTTCAAAATAATTATTCATTAAAACTTTCCTGTCATTATGTCGTTCGCAGACAGATATGTTAGGCAAAATAAATGCTCTCAATAATTAACCTGTTTACTTTAACTTGAAAAGTTTTATGACTGTGAACTAGGACGACTACCAAAAAGAAATTTTCTAGTCAAGTGTGAGATTTTGTAGAGTTTCTGCCAGGGTTTAGCAGAAACCAGAGGCGCGAGGGGGATGTTTTTTTCAAAAAGTTTTCTTGGAAAGTTAGCAAAAAAGTTTTCAGGTCGACAAAAATGATTTTCATAGCTCCCTCATCAAAACTAGTATACAGTGGTATCAAAAGCGACTAGAGAAAAATTTTAGATCAAACCAGAAAAATTTGACACCGTAAAGCACTTGTCGCAAGATTTTTGAAGGGCTCCCCTATCAAAATTAGTATGCAGTGGCATCAAAGGCTCCTTTACAAAAAAACAAGTGCATATAATTACCTTCACAACAGCTAAAACTACTGCTAAAACCAAAACTACAGCATGTTTTTCAATGATCAAACTGCTCGTTCATTTAAAAAGAGCAACCAAATGCCAAAAAAGAGTACGGGTTCAATGCAAACAACCTAAACTGCCAAATTTTTAGCTGTGTCAAACTTTTTTTAGTAAACGTATTAAGCATTTCACATTTGAGCGTTGTCATTCGTTGACTCTCTTAAGAAAATAGAGAAAATTGGATAAGTTTCGTACATTTATGTCAATTCTGTTTCGTTTTGTTTTGTTCACTTAAAAAGATCAGTATTCTTGTTTTGAATTGCAAAATTTCGTAGACTTAGGATTTTACATTTGATACAATAACTATACTGATATCCACGGGCGAATCTAGGATTTACTCGAGAGGGGGGGGATTTGCGAAAAAATTTTCGAAAATTTTGTCGACCTTTTTTTCTAGATCTACCAAATTAGTTTTCCGAAATACCCCATCTAGCAAGAAATTGATACGTTCAAATAAGCCAGCTCCAGAGATGTAGAGAGAAGAATAGCGCCCCAAAAAATCTCCTTATGCTTTTTATTGAGATATCCGTTTTTGGCTGACGGACCCTAAAACTTTTCTGAAGGCATCTTTGGCGCCAATATATATATATATAATATAATTAATTTTTAGGGGAGAGTGCACGCCGAAAAAACACTTTTTTTTCGTTAAAACTTTCCAAAATGTGACTGAAAACGCCTTTTTTGGCCTGTTTATTTTTGAAAATTTTTTCGAAAAGTTTTGTCAAAATAGTGTTTTTATAGTATTCTGGGAGAAAATTTTGACATTTTGGAGAAAATTTTGAAATCCATACCCCCTCCCCCCCTCGAGAAAATTTTAGATCCGCCCATGAGAATAGGGCTGATAAAACCTATGGCAGAAAATCATAATGCTTGAAATCTTAATATGCTGAATTTTTTTTTGGATGATTCACTTTCTACGTTTTTCTAAAATTTTTCTAGCTCAACTTTCTTGTGAAATAGATTTTTCTCTAATCTAAGATCGAAACAGTTGAAGTTGATTCAATTTAAACATCATAAAATTAAGACACTTACTCAATTAAAGAAACAAACTCGAAATTAAGTTTAAAAAAATTAAGTAAAATTGAAAAAATATATATAACTAACCAGTTTTGAAAATTTTCTGCAGTGATGAACGCGACTGTTTGCAAGACAAAATTTTTGATTAAGAATATTGCCGGAAAATTCTGATGAATGAACTTCAACTTCGATCTGAATTTAGTTATAATAAAGAAACCTTTGAAACCTTTGATTGTAAACAATATTATGACATCGAAAAGATAATCATCGGTGCGAAAAGATGATTTACACTTCAATCGGGGCCAAATATTTGCCCGTCATGCGCATCCGTTGTCCGGTCAAAAACGACCCTCAAATCCTCCTCAAATAAAATTTTGATTTTGATTGTCCGAATGTTCAGGTTCATTTATTGGGTGTTGTCAAGATAAACAACAAAATGAACTTCAGAAAGGTTAGATTTATAGTCTTTACGTGGGGTGGATGCAACATGTAAACAACACGTGTCCGATTTTAGACTGATTTTGACCCTGAAATAAATCATAACACTGACGCACTTTTGTTAAATAGCTAACTTCAATAAAATTTGTAAGGTCCGAAATGTTCGTTTACGAAAGGATATTGCAAAAATTGTAATAACCTGCTGAACGTTTTTCAAAATGAAAAAACACTCGGTGTGATTTGCGAATTTTTGTGATGAAAAACTACTAAACTGGTGGTATTTTGCTTATAGATTTTAACATTTTTAATTAAATCAGATAACGTCGGATCAGGTTTGTTATGTGGTGGTAATAAAAAGAATGAGCGGTTCAATTAAGGAAGGAATTAAGAAGATATAGGGACAATATAACGGGATTTGAGAAAAAGACGTCGCCTCCTATCTTTGGGACTTACCGTTATATTTAGCTGACAATACCCACCTAAATTGACGAGAACTCCGACAGGCTAATGAAATGAAATTTCAGTCAACCGAAAGACCAGTTTTTGTCTTTTTTATCTAGGTTTTGATTTTAATCACACAACAGATCGTCAAATAAATACGATTTCCTGAGAAAAATCCGCTTAAGTCTAAATTATCTTTTATGCTGGTGTTTCTTGTCAGCTTATTAAGCCAGAGAGTTTCACAAACATTAACTGGGGAAGCTAACGTTAACAAACAAATCTGAAACAGCAGGAGCTAACATTCATTGAAATCCTTCAAAAGGACATGTTTCTCCTGATTGAGGCTCGAATTAAGCTGATAGTCTAGAAAAGTTTAAAAAATAAACAAGTAAATGAGGGGAGTTCCAAAAAAGTCATAAGCCTCGTAACAAGTTTGGCTTCAATCTATCTACAAAAAATAGGTTTGACTAAAGACTGCAACTCTGCTTAGGATCAGCCACTTCGCTAGCCCTGATGTCGGAGTTGAACAAATAATTTCACCTGATTTGATTTTAAAAATTTTTTTTCACTTGTGATACTCAATTTTTTTCTACTGCTACAAAGGCAGGTCCTTTAGCATTAGTCGATTAGTTATCGCGAAATTGATAATATAAAATGGCAAACCAAACACGAGATCTTAGTTTTTTCTCAAATTTAACACTAGTGAAATTGTTTTGGTTCTGAAACTCGATAGTCGCAGGCCCCTGTAACCAGTTTTTTCAAAGTTCTTGAGTTTGTTTATTTTTTGATCCCAATTCTAATAAATTTGTTTTTAACCAAGAGTCTCTACAACCCTTGTAGAACAGAGAGGACAGTTTTGGAAAGAAAACACCCAACTGAGCCCATGTGACAGTAAACAAAACAATAGGGGCTCTAGTCTACTGAACGCAAGCTGAAAACAAAATTCAAGAATTTTTCTTATGCAAGCTCCACATTTATGCTTGATTAAAAATTATCGAAGCTTTTAAAGCCCACTGTTCTCTCAACACCAAAATAGATAGTGTAAGTTTTTTTTCAGTTTTCAAAAACAACGTTGTTTAGATCTAAAAAGAACAGTCTTAAATTCTGTGAACAAAGCAGCTGAAACAAAATCGACACTCAATATCAGGAATGTTTTCTAAGCCATTTAAAGCACCAAAGTAGTTGCATACTTTGTTCATCCTATTTTGAAGCCTTTTTTGACACTGTTCCCTACTACTGAAGAAAAACGCAAAATTTAGACTTGGAATTCGACTGGGTTGCACAAGATTCATACAGTTTAAATTACTAGTTTTCGAAATCTGTTTGACTACCTCATTGAGCAGTTCTTACAAATGCATCCCAAAGCACTGGAGATTTTATTTCCGATCATCCAGTACCCGAAGAAAGGACGGTATTTTTTGAAAAAAAAAAGAATCTTCGATTTTGCAGGTTTACTGCCTGATTCAGACTTTTATTTGAGCAACTGTTTATTAAAACATCAAACTGAATGATTGGCTTAATGAAACTCTCGTAGTAACTAACAGCTTCCAGTGAAACAAGTTTTTTATTTAAAAAAGACCAAAGAGTTTTGATACTCTGTTTGAAACATTGTTATCCAAAAATCAAAACACAATTTTTTCATTAACTAATTATACTGGAAAAACTTTACAAAATGGAACTTGTTTACTTGCTTTGTTTTTAACTTAACTGAATCTGCTGCTGCAGTTTTTGACTGAGAAAATCTCAGGATTTTTGTAATTTTTGTTATTTAGAGTGCGATGAGTTGATTTCGTCCAGTCACTGACTTGTGAAACATCCAGAGAAAAACTATATTTTTCTAACACAATGGCAGATTCATATGCAAAAAGAAAAACTTTGAAGTTTTACAGCTAGAAGGTAAATCTTTAATGTAAACGACAAATGGAAACGGACCCAGGATTGATCCTTGAGGAATACATTTAGTCACTGATATCCATTTTGCCGTAAAGTCAACTTATTTCTTGTACTGGCTTCTGCACTGTCTTCTTGTACTGGCTTCTGTACTTGTACTGGTATTCTAAATGACAGATCGCAATTTAGAACCGTTATACAAGACAGTTTTATGTCAAATATAAAACATCTTTCACATCTTTTTTTATAAACAGTCAATTGAAATTTGTCACTTCGTTTGATCTAAAATTTGAAAACGAGGTGGATTGTCCAGCTCCATCTAAGTCATTTTAAACTTATTAGGTGCTGTCAGCTTTCACACTTGGAATGGTCCAGGTCACAATCAAGCAACAGCCACGTAATCATAACCAGACTCAAATACAGAACATAACAATAACACATATCAACGTTACTATACAAAAAACCTAATACTCAATACTTATCCTTATTTGAATCTAAAAACTATGCCTAGTAGAAAACTCTTAACCCTAAAAGAAGTACTTTCATCCTTAATCGTAGCGTTAGCATTTGCGCAGATAGTACTTCTTATTGAAGTAGACTTCTATATACGTTTCCCAGAAAACCACATGCAATAGAGCGTTAAGCTCTCTGGTATGTAGTTTTCTCCTAATGGGATCATAAACGGGTAAGGAAAGCGAGATCACTCCTCTCTCGACCAGGAAAACACTGAGTCGAGTTAGTTCCAGCGCTAAACTTTCCGGATTCACGTGTTGCCTATCGGTGGCCTTGGTTACCAAAAAACACTCGGTATTTGGGGCAGCTCTATCATTCCCCCTACACCAGGCCTTTGTTTCCATAAAAACTCGATATTCTAATATACTCTTTTAAAGTCGGCCGCTAGTGCTGTTTTGAAACTTCCATCCGCAGTTATCGCTATGGCTCACGTTCGTTCCGTGAGTATAAAATCACTGTCGCTCACAACGATGTAGTTCCAGTAGTGATTGGGTAGGTCAAAATATGATTCGAAATTTTGTCCAAAAGCTGGTTTCTCAGGTTTTTCTCCCATCGTTCCCAGTTTTCCTGTTTTCGTTGCCAATTTTAGGTATTTGATCATAAAGTTTCCGGTGTGGGTGAGTCCTATCCCCACTCTTCGGACAAAAATATCCATCGACGTCCCCGTCGATCGCCAATTATCGAGCAGACCGAGGTTGGATTCGGGAACTCACAATGGTCCATCTCGAACGACCCAGTTGGACTCAGTGTTGTCGTGACTGATATACTTGATGCTGAACTGATCGACATCCTGAATTGTAGGGACTGTCTCCTTTGGATCTGCGGGCAGATCATGGAGCCATTCGAGCACTCGCAAATTTGTCAACTCTTGCTCATGCAATTGCTCCAATTCAGGCTCGAACTCAATTTCCGTTTCTGATTGATCGTCGATTCAGTCTGTCTCTGTACATTCGACCAGGTCGATGTCCTGCGAGACTAATATCTCATCGAGACCTAATAGTGATTCCGTTATGACGTCTAGTGCAATTATGTCTACGACAAAATCCTCACCGTACGGATTGTACTTCTTGTTGTCTCTTCCCCTCTTGCTCCATGGTCAAGGAAAAGTCAGGCTCTACTCATTTGTGATTTTCAGTCTGCTCTTGGCCATTCCAGTCCTCCTCGACATAAAGGAGGGTTTCGTCATCGACTTCTATTCGCTCAAATAATTCTAAGTCCAGTGGCAGATCACAATCAGTCACAACCTCGTTTCGTCGTTTTTTATTGCGTGTGCCCCTCTCGTTTACTTCATAAACAGGATCCGCTATCAAGTAGTCATCCCCATTCATGTCAGCCGGGATACACCAGTTTTCCGAAGAGGCGTTGTGTGGTTTGATGTTCTCATAATAAGCAGCTTTTTAGTTTCGTGGTGTTGCGAATGTTTTCTGCTGAAGATGATTAGTTCCGTTTTTAGTGTTCAGCTATAATATATGCCAATAAAAATAGTTTTCAATTTTTTCTAGTTGTTTTTTTTTTGCTAAATCAGCACTTTGATTTTCGCAAAAAAAGTAGCGTGCCACCTGCTTACTGTACTACTTTGCACTGTTTGTGATTGACAATGATATACAAACTAAAGATCAGGGGTACCGAAACAGTGCCCTGAGGGACACCTTGGTGCAACGAAATTCAATCTGATTCAATGCTGTTTACAATTGGTTTCTGTTGTCGGTAACTGATGAAAGGATGGATTTATCAATTCTATAGCGATTTCAAAAAACTTGAGAGATTTAAATTTATGTTGTGGAAACTTATGATCAATAGAATCGAAGGCTTTGCAAAATCTAATAATGAGCAAGCAACACACTTGTTGCGATCATTTGATTTTCTAAAAAGTTCGGTGCAGAATATGATTGCATCTGTTGTTGAATATGAGGCTTTGAAACCAAATTGGGTGTAACATAGCAGGTGTTGCAATAAAATATGATCGCTTACTTGTTTGTATGAAAGTTATTCGAATACTACTGATTATGTACCTGTTATTGAGATTGGCTCGTAGTTTTCTATTGGTTCTGGATCGTCTTTTTTGGCTTTTTTAGGCGCATCGCTAGAGATATAATTTTTTAGATTTTCACTGAAAAGGAAAGAAAGGTGTAGGTGTAACTCATTGCAACCATCTTTTCGTGCCCATGCTGAAATGTCAGAAGTTTTCGGTGGTTTTTAAGAATTGGTTTTTACAAGTTTTGTTTTGCACTCAGGACTGGTAAAAAATCTGAATTAAAACTCATTTTGTTATTTAAGTTAAGGTAATTTTTGAGGAAAGAGGGTTGGTTGTCGTAACGTTATCATAAAGCAGCGTAACATTGAAAATTTGTAGTTAAGCAAATTTTCCATTTCGGAACTGTTTGTAACTATTTCACCGAATTAATTTCCTAGAAGAGAAATATGATTTGCTGATTTTTTTGAATTTCTAGTATCATTGACATAATTCCTTTTTTTTGTCTAATTTTTTTGAGCTGAAACGCTGCGAAATGAATTGTTCATCCTGGAAAGTTGCTCTGGGTTGGCCGTTACGGATAAAGATTGGTTTTTGCAGGGCGAAATTATAATATATAGTACATTTTTGTTAGTGAAAATGATCTACTTTGACGCAGAATCAGTTTCCTGTAAATTTGTTACCACTTTGCTCTAGAAAAGTTTGATTATAATCTTCTGCTGAGTAATTTTTTAATCGTAGACTTTGGGTTTGTTGGTATAGTTTTAGCAGGAAGCTTTAGTTCTGTTAAAAAAATTGTAGCTAAGTGGTCTGTTTTGAAGGATGGCGTAAATACAGTTGTTAAAAATTTTGATTTTTGATATTTCAAAGATAGATCGGTTTTAATAGAGTCAATTAGGGTTTTCGAATAAGTGGGTACTGTTTTGTTAGTAATGTCAAAGTTTTAAGGAACAAGGATTGTTGTATCAAGAGACTCTTTCTCCGATCCCCTCCAGCCAAACCATCTTCTGTATCTCGAGTTCATTTTGGTGTACCTTTGCGTTTCAACTCCTGTTTCTAGTCTTTATTGCAGTCATGCCAATTTTTGGTAACAGTAATAAGAACCCCTTTTTTACAATTTCCAACCACAACCTCTCTCTTAATCAACCCCCCTCTCTAATGTCCCTCTTTATAGCTCCCAACTTAAGTGAAAACCCCTTAAGCGCGATGGGTGCTAAGACACCCCAGAGAAATCTCGTAGAATCTGTTTCCAAGCTCTGCTCAAGTAAAAAATGTTTGCTTAAGTAAAAACTGTGGGGTACCGTTCAGTCGTATTTATTCCTATCTCTTTGAGTATAAGTTGCATGTAAGCAAAACTTGTTTGACCAAACAGCACGCTTGGTTGATATCATCCAGTATTCACACTGCACTGGTTAATCTTCTGGTAGCCTCTTCAAAGTAGTGTCCTTTTTTTGATTTCCAGGACTTCAGTCCTCTGAACCCCTTCGCTATCCCATTGGTCATCTTTTCCAGTGAAGTCTTCCAGTAATTATCCAATGTTGCAAGGCTCTCTGAAAACCCTTTCAATGCCCCAAAGTCGGGCACCTGCTAAATACAGCTATTTTGATAGAAACCATCTAACCTGGAAATCAAGGTCACTGTCCGTTTTCTACTTTGTTCTGGTTTTCTTTTAATTTATTTTCTTGTTTGTTTTTGTTTCGCTTTATGTCTCTTACCCGTTTTTTGTTTCTCTAGTGGCCCCGCATACTCGGTAAGCTAAGCCTCATTTTCGAAAGCGGACCTATAAAGTTTTTACAATTTCACCTAAAACACTAACACGCACGACCAGAAGGTGGAGACGTTCCAGTTGAGCTGTATCACTGGTACTCTAAAACGGGCATGTAGCCCGGAGCAGCGTCAAGTGGGTTCAATCCCGTAGTCATGATGTCGTTAAACACTCAGGAGCGCCATAAAAACACTATGTTACAGTCGTCCGCGTACGTCACTTTTAAGGATAGGAAAAATTGGCCCTATTATGCCATTCGCTCAAGGGTCACGGACACTACTTCTTGTGTTTCTGTCCATCATTATGTCGGAGCCAATTCGGTTCGCCTAAGGAAGGGGACTAGAAAATCGTGTTGCAGGTTAAAGGCCGCTACCAAAATAACCCCACTTTAGAAATAACAATGTCCCCATGGCTAGGTATCTAAACACCTCACACATGGGAACGCCGTTGAAAACAGGGTTCGAAACTCAAGTATACCATTAGTTTTTATTAGACAGTGGACATTTGATCCATTTCAGATGGATCAAGCTAAGACCCGCCCTATCTCTTAATGAATGGGTATTATACATTCAAGAAATTAAAATTAATACTCAAATAGCCTCTTCAAAGTAGTGTCCTTAATTGATTTCCAGGACTTCAGTCCTCTGAACCCCTTCGCTATCCCATTGGTCATCTTTCCCAGTGAAGTCTTCCAGTAATTATCCAAAATTGCAAGGCTCTCTGAAAACCCTTTCAATACCCCATGTTCGTTGTAAGGAAGGGTAACAGTCGAATTAACTCTAGAATTAACTAAATAACGTAATTAAAGCAACTCTAGAAGTTTTATAGAATAACTAGTTTTAACTCAATATTTTTGTTATCTGGATCATTGGATTGCTTCACTCGTCGTCCTGCCCACTCAGGGTTCTTCTTATCCCAAAAGTAACACTCTCGCAATAGTTCTCGGCGTTCTCTATCAGGAATACCACAGATCTACTCGAATTGATTGTTATTATCAGAGAAATTGCGAATAGCAATTTACCTCCAGACTGATTTTTCAACTACTTGCCCGCAATTATAATTAGATTCTTGTGATTTTTTTTCACTTCTTTTTTCAGTTGCTGCGATAGACTTGAGCATGGCATAGCCAATTCGATTTGTTCAAAATTTAATATTTACCATAAAATTAAGATTAAACTTCGGACTATGACCGACTGACACAGGAAATCAATTTTATTTGCTTTGCACTGATTATATGTTATATATTCAAAAGCGTTTTTCTCTCGTTTTTTCAAAAACGTTGTTTTGATTTCAATCCACATGCTATCGTATTTTTTTACGATGAGTGTTTAAGTTTTGCCGTGGTTTTGGGCTGAGTATTTTGGGTATTAGGAGCATAATCCCAAAACTTTTTGATTTTTTGCTGGCTTCCACAGATCTATTGCATCGAAAAACAACGTATTTTCTTATATCAATATTCCACAGAAGTTGGTCGTTTGACTCATTGAGCTAAATTTCTAAAAAAAGGAAAATTTTTCAATAGTTTTCATAAACGTTGTCAGATCTCAACGTTTCCTTGGTAAGTTTCTAGAGTTAAAATGTAAGTTTTGATGTTGTTTTTTTAATTCATCAAATTTTTATGATGCTGTTATATTTTATTGGTGGGCCCGGTTTTGGTGAATATCAACTGACTGAATACTTATGTTTTGATTTGATTGCAAAAAGGTGCCGTACAAAACAGGATGGAATTAGTGCCATATTGGACCATAACACATTTAAATTCTGCTGATGGACACTCACTCAAAACTTTGATTTTCTCTTCAGGACAACTTCGTCAATAAGTGTGAGCTATGTTGTCATTCGGCATAGTTTTCGTTCTTAATCGAGTCGTGATACTGGATCACAAAATCAGAATTTTTGAACCATCGGGGATTTTGAAAGGTTCAAACTCACGTATCTTGGCGGTCGTAGTCTGGTTAGTTGCCTCAGTTGTAGTTGCATCACTCACATTTGATAGACATACTGTAATTGTGATTACTTCAATGATTTTTCTGTAATGCGTAGAAATTATGCATAAGATAATAGGACGAACAATAACCAAATGTCTAAAAAAACAAACTCATGACGCTCGGTTCAAACTACCAACTCTTTTTAGGACAGAAATGTGGCATTGAATATGACATCCATACGCTAAGAGATAAAAACCACAAAACCTCCGCCGACGTTGTTTTACTGATAGATGCCAAAAATGCTTTAAAAAATTAAATGCCAGTCTTAAATGCCAGTTAAAAAGTAAAGGCCAGTGTCACTTTAAAAAACTTTAAATGCCAGATTTATTTAATGAAATCATCTTAACGAGTAAATTATATGCCAACCTTATTTAAAGAAATCATCTTAACAAGTTTTGATACTGGCACAGCACTTGACTATATGATGATTTATTTCTCCGGTTAAGAATTTGACGACAAGCACCGGTCCAAGAGTAGGGGTGTTTGCGATTGGTGAAATTATTCTCGATTATTATACTTTTCGGCATTTTTTGATCGTGGCAGATAAATTGAAATTGGCATACAATTGTTCTGCAAAAAAATGCACAATATGATCATGATCAGATGATTGTTATCCCAATTTAGAAATCTCAAATTACTGCTTTTTTCATCCTAGAGTTGAGTTTTACCACTTGAAGACCTGGTTTGCTACTGTTAATGACTTTTAAGTAGTCATTATACAACTCAACCTCAGAGATTGCCTCCTCGCTTTTTACGACTGGAGGTACCTCGCACACTACAATCATTTCGGGAGTGAATTTATTAGTTTTTATCTTCATTCAGGTTCTGATGCCTGATTTCAAACTCATTCGCATAATCAAATTTTGATTTCAGAATAGAATTAGTGCCATCTTGGACCATAGCACATTTAATTTTTCAATTCCGCTGATAGACACTTTTTCAAAAGTTTGATTTTCTCTTCAGCACTATTTCCTCAACAAGTATGAGCTGTGTTGTCATTCGGCATAGTTTCCGTTCATATTCGAGCCATGATACTGGACACAAAAGCAAAATTTTGGAACCATTGGGGATTTTGAAAGGTTCAAACTCACGTATCTTGCGTTGGTAGTCTGGTTAGTTGCCTCAGTTGTAGTTGCATCATTCACATTTGAGAGACATAACCAAATGTCTTAAAAACATAATCATGTCACTCGGTTCAAACTACCAACTCTGTCCAGGACAAAAATATGCATTAAATATGCGATCCATACGCTAAAAGGTCAATACCACAAAACCTACGCCGATGTTGTTTTACTGATAGATGCCAAAAATGCTTTTAAAAAAATTAAATGCCAGTCTTAAATGCCAGTTAAAAAGTAAAGGCCAGTGTCACTTTAATAAAAATTTAAATACCAGATTTATTTAATTACATCATCTTAACGAGTAAATTATATGCCAAACTTATTTAAAGAAACCATCTTAACAAGTATTGATAAAGGCACAGCACTTGACTATATGGTGATTTATTTAGCCGGTTAAGAATCTGACGATAAGCACCGATCCGAGAGTAGGGGTGGTTGCGATTAGTGAAGCTATTTTGAGTGCGACTGTTATACCTTTCGACAGTTTTTGATCGTGGCAGATAAATTGAAATTGGCATACAATTGTTCTGCAAAAAGAGCACAACATGATCATCATTAAGATGATTGTTATCCCATTTTAGAAAGCTCAAATTACTGATTTTTTTTCAACATTGGGTTGAATTTTACCACTTGAAGACCTGGTTTGCTATTGGAAAGGACTTTTAAGTAGTCATTATACAAGTCAACCTTAAAGATTGCCTCCTCTTTTTTTACGACTGGAGGTACCTCGCACACTACATTCATTTCGGGAGTGAATTTATTAGTATTATCTTCAATCAGTTTCTGATGCCTGATTTCAAACTCATTCACATAAACATATTTTGATTTCAGAATAGAATCAGTGCCATCTTGGACCATAGCACATTTAAATTTCAAATTCCGCTGATAGACACTTTTTCAAAAGTTTGATTTTCTCTTCAGCACTATTTCCTCAACAAGTATGAGCTATGTTGTCATTCGGCATAGTTTCCGTTCATATTCGAGCCATGATACTGGACACAAAACCAAAATTTTGGACCATCGAGGATTTTGAAAAGTTCAAACTCACGTATCTTGGCGTTGGTAGTCTGTTTAGTTGCCTCAGTTGGAGTTGCATCACTCACATTTGAGAGAAATAACCAAATGTCTAAAAAACATAATCATGTCACTCGGTTCAAACTACCAACTCTGTCTAGGACAAAAATGTGCATTAAATATGCGCACCATACGCTAAGAGATCACTACCACAAAACTTCCGCCGATGTTGTTTTACTGATAGATGCCAAAAATGCTTAAAAAAAATTAAATGCCAGTCTTAAATGCCAGTTAAAAAGTAAAGGCCAGTGTCACTTTAAAAAACTTTAAATGCCAGATTTATTTAATGAAATCATCTTAACGAGTAAATTATATGCCAACCTTATTTATAGAAATCATCTTAACACGTTTTGATAATGGCACAGCTCTTGACTATATGGTGATTTATTTCGCCGGTTAAGAATCTGACGATAAGCACCGGTCCGAGAATAGGGGTGGTTGCGATTAGTGAAGCTATTTTGAGTGCGACTATTATACCTCTCGACAGTTTGTGATCGTGGCAGATAAATTGAAATTGGCATACAATTGTTCTGCAAAAAGGGCACAACATGATCATCAATAAGATTATTGTTATCCCAATTTAGAAAGCTCAAATTACTGATTTTTTTCATCATAGGGTTGAGTTTTACCACTTGAAGACCTGGTTTGCTATTGTAAAGGACTTTTAAGTAGACATTATACAATTCAACCTTATAGGTTGTCTCCTCTTTTTTTACGACTGGAGGTACCTCGCTCACTACAGTCATTTCAGGGGTGAATTTATTAGTATTATCATCAATAAGTTTCTGATGCTTGATTTCAAACTCCTTCACATTATCATATTTTTTTCAGAATGGAATTAGTGCCATCTTGGACCATAGCACACTTAAATTCTGCTGATGGATACTTACTCAAAATTTGAATTTTCTTTTCAGGATTGCTTCTTCCTCAAAAAGTATGAATTATGTTGTCATTCGGCATAGCTTCCGTTCATACTCGAGCAATGATACTGGATCCCAAAATCAGAACTTTGGAACCATCGGGGATTTTGAAAGGTTCAAACTCACGTATCTTGGCGTTGTTAGTCTGGTTAGTTGAAGTTGCCCACTCACATTTGATGGACATACTGTTTTTGTGATTACTTCATTGATTTTCCTGTAATGCGTAAAAGTTATGCGTAGGATAATAGGACTAACAATAAACAAATGTCTAAAAAACGCACTCATGTCGCCCGGTTCAAACTACCAACTCTGTCTTGGAAAATCTTGGCATTGATTATGCAATCCACACGCTAAGAGATCAATACCACAAAGCCTCCGCCCATGCTGTTTCACTGATAGATGCCAAAAGCGCTTTCAACTCGCGAAATCGAAAGCTGGAATTGACTAACATCAAAAATACCGGCCAATATCTTTTAACAGCAATTAAAAACTCCTACTCCAATCCATCGAAACTGTTCATTAACAAAAAACAATCTACTCTCACGAACCCAGGAGGACCCACTAGCAGTGACCATAAACGGCGTTCTAGCCATAATACCCCTCATAAAGCTGTTATCAATAGACAACGTTACCCAGAAATGGTACGCAGACGATGGAAACACAGTCGTTAAATTAGGCATTCTACAAACAGTCCTCGACAAAATTGTATCACTATGTAAATCTTTTGGCTACCATGTTAGGTAACCAAAAGCCAACTCATTGTCGGTGAGTTGAAAAAGATGAAAAACTCGAGGAAGCTGAGAAAATCATCGAAAATACACCAATAACTATAAAAGCAGGCACCCGAAGACTTGGTTCAGTTATAGAAAATGAATCTGATTTTAAAAAAACTCCTCGAATTTTAACAGAGTGAGCAAATCCAAATTTTGAATAAAATAACAAAAGTCGCTAAAACCTCCCCCCAAGACGTTTATAACTGCTTTACCAAAGGAGTTCAAGAAAAGCTACCATTTCTTACCAAGACAACGCCTAGCACTGTGGAAAACATAGAAAGATGTGAAAAGACTATCAAAGAACAAATAGTACCTAACCTACTCGGTAAAGAACTTTTGAACTCCAGTTCCGTGAGATATCTTCCTCACCCATCAAAATGGGCGACCTTAACATCAAGCTGCCATCCGATCATGAAAGCTATTTAGAATGGTCTAAATAAACATCACAAGTACTGGAGTCTCAAGATCCTGTTACAGCAACAACACAGCAAGAAAAGTTATGTCCGAAATTAAAAAAAATTGAACACTGATTGAACAAACCGAAAGAAATAAACCTCATTAACTCCCTAAATGAAACGGATAGTTACGCAATCGACCTGGCCTCTGAAAAAGCAGCCTCTAACTAGCTCAATGCTCTACCACTGAGCAGATGCAACTTCAACCTGAACAAATCAGAAATCAGAGATGGTGTTTACTTAAGATACGGATTGGAACCGACCAAAACCCCACTCACATGTGCATTTGGTTCAAATTTTAACTAGATACATGCTCTACTCTGTGCAAAGGGCGGTTACACACACATAACGCATAAGTGTGACATTCGACCAGAATGTGTCAAAACGCAAGTTCGAATTCGAAATCTTTTTGTAACATCGGACCGAGAAGATTGACGATTTTAACAGAATAGAGGTCTTAACCGTTCATTTTGACGAACTCGAAAGAGTTAATATGGAGTGTCATGTAATTTTTGAAAATTCGTTTCGAAATAAAGACCCGTAACGACTTTGAGATTTTGCACCAACTGAAATGGCGAAACACATCAACAACAGCATTCTCAAGGAGAACAACGGAATTAGTAGAGAAAAACAGTGAACAACAGTTGTGAGAAACAAATTGAAATTGGAATAGAAAACAACAATCAGACCGTTCCGAGTTGTAACTATTGTGCAGTTACAATCGCTACAAAGCAATTCCCGAGAACCGCAATTCAAAGCAATTCCCGGGGTGTTGGTACAGCCTTCCGGAGAGAAATAAGGATGTTATTTCCCCGGATTTCAGATTCCAGAGAAGTCTCGGGAGTAAACTTTAAGCGTTCTGGAGATGTCCTGAATTGAATTATTAACATCTGAATTCGTTTTCAGATAATGAGAAGCTAGGAGTTGAGGTAAAGGGCTGATCCATCTTCGATGGAGATGATGATTTTTATCAACTGAACAAAAACAATCTTAATATAATAAATAAGTAGTAGCCCTGTTTTTAGGAGTGACCTCGTGGTCTGGGGATAATGAGACCCAGCCATGAGCTCACTATTTTTGCATGTAATTCAGTTAATTAGAGCGTTCTGATCGAAGTCGGAAACAGTAACGTTGTTGTCGACCCGATAACAGAAAGACCATCAAAAGAACTGGCTTTGGCAGGAAAGTGAAAAGCATGTAGAGCTGTGTTTAGACGCTAGCCAGTCGTTTTACAACCTAGCTTTATTTTCCGTCGATATGTACTTCCGGACAATAGTTACATAGATGTTTTTATGGCGCTCCTGGGTGTTTTTCTTTTTTAACATCATGATCGGGAGAACCGTTAACGAGTATTCCGCGCCGAGCGGATGCTCAAAACAAGGCACTAACCACCGGGGCGAAAGGGTAGTTCGGAAAGCGGAAGCCTTCCGAGTTCCCGTGAATAGCTTTTTAACCCATTTAAGACCGAAAGTTCACTAACCAGGAAGGGTGGGGGATTCGCGGTCCCGTCATTCCCTGAGTGGTACGTGACCAAAAACACTTAAAGATATACAGGAAACCAAACAAAAAGTACTTAAGAAAAACAAAAAAACATTAAAAAAACCGAAAAAACGAAAAACAGTAAGAAAATATAAAATCAGTAGAAATCATCCCCCCAGACGAGATGCGATCCGACCCTCCCGTTTGTTGTTGTTAGATATATTGTTATTACAGGCATTTATATCAGTCATGGTTGTTACGATCAATATGTTGGCCTGTTTGTGGTGCTTGTACTGTAGAGTTATTTGAGTATTTAAGCACATTAATGCTAATTTGCGCTCAATCCGGAAGGGTCTCCGGATTAGAGAAGAAGACTGATCCGGCAAGCAGTGCAAGGAGCGACAAGAAGGGGCTCAAGGACAACAACAATCGACTGTTGGGTATCTTTAACAAGTTTTGTATCCCTTTTAAAACAAAAAGTAAGATATAAATCTTTGAGGGGCTCGACAGTGACTGCACTGTAGTGACCCTTCACCGAAGTACGATTTTCCGAATTTCTGAGTAAGCAGACCGGTTTTTAGGGTCAAAATAGCGATGTTTTGATCACGTCACAAATCGCGATTTTTTAGATATCGATATTTTTTGAAACGGAAAAAAGCGCAAAATTAGTAAGTAACATTGTAACTGTACTAATATAATAGGTAGAACCGGTTGTGTTTAGTTCAGAAGTGGTTGGAACTAATTGAGTACCAAAAACCGAATTTTCTTGAATTTTGAACAAACGAAACGCTACAAAATAGAATACAATTTTGAAATTATTGAGTAAGGACAGTAAAAATTGTTGTTCGGACAACTTTTGCTAGTGAATCGACAGGTTTTAAAACCCATTTGCCGATAACCTTCCGGGTTACAGTGAAATCGAACTTAGCGTGTTTGGCTTAGTGAATTCATCATTCCGGAAGGGTACAAATAGCATTGTTTTTGGCAAATTGATTCAGCTGGAATGTTTTAGATTGGGTCTTTTGCATTGAACTAGAAGAGTATAGGCCTTCTGAGCTAGGATCAATAATTTTTAGGTGAAAAAGATAAGAATTGTGAAAAAAAGTTAGGCGGAACCTATGAGATCAAATTTTTTGACTTTGGATCTTGGAACCATAAGATCAAAAAGTAGGTGAGCTTACTCATAGAACCTTGAACTATTCGAAAAAGTAGGCGTGAAAATTTTTTCAGGTTGTTTTTAGCAATATTACAAATTTGTGAAGCTAGACCCTTCAAGTTTTGTAATTTTTTTGGAAAGCCCTTATACCCCTACCAAAGTGTAGTAACGGTTGAATAAGGCAATTGTACGCTGTTTTAGACAACAAGGGAGGGCTAAGGAACCCAGAAAACCATAGTCGAGTCAAAACTAGGCTAGTTATAAAACACTTCACAGTTGAGTAGAATAGCGAAACAAGAGGCTTAGTTTCGATCCGGAAGGGTCTAGGGACGGAAAATAGACCCTTCCTAGTTAGTTCCAAAAGCATAATAGCATCGGAAAACTATCCGGAAGGGTATCTGGAGGAAATTTTAGAAGGCACGGAAAAGCTATTTTAACAAACCCGGAAGGGTCCCAATTTTGCCAATCCAGAATGGTTCTTTTTTTGCCAATACGGAAGGGTCCAGATTTGGCCAATCCGGAGGGGTCCCAATTTTGGCAATCCGGAGGGGTCCCAATTTTGTCAATCTGGAGGGGTCCCAATTTTGCCAATCCGGAGGGGTCCTATTTTTGCCAATCCGGAAGGGTCCTATTTTTGCCAATCTGGAAGGGTCCTATTTTTGCCAATCCGGAAGAGTCCTATTTTTGTCAATTCGGAGGGCTTCCAATTTTGCCGATCCGGAGGGGTCCTATTTTGCCAATCCTGAGGGGTCCTATTTTTGCCAATTCGGAAGGGTCCGAATTTTGCCATTCCGGAACGTTCCTATATTTGTCAAAACTTAAGTAGACAAAAGAAAAGTAACTAGTGAAAGGTATTAGGTTATTAGGAGTCAGGCTAGGAACCAGTGACTGCACTGGTAACTTGCCTTTTATAGAAAAACAGATTAAGACAAAACCCGTCTAAACCCGGATTTTCGCGACACTAAGTCTAAACTGAACAAGAGTTTGTCACTGATTTGTGTGGATTGAAATCCAAATCGTTTTTTTGGAAAAGTGATTTCCTTGAGGATTTTAGTAGGACTAGCTCGGGCAATCCGAATGCAGATAGGTAACACGGGACTCGTTGGGTGCAATAAACGCCCATTTGAGAAAATTACTGCCTGCAAGTTTTGTCTGTTTGGTGCGGCACCGAACAAGTAAAGCTCTTTCTTTAGAAACAAGTTCGACTCTTATATTGCGACTAACTAAAGTACAAATAAACACATACGTTTTTCATTGAATAATTTTATATTCTCCTTCATTTTTGGTTTTAAATCAATAATATCTGTTCTTGATTGGGTAGTTAGTACACTATCTTTTATAAATATTGATATCATCAGACTGTGCTAGCTTCCTATCTTACAACTAATAATCGATTTTTGTGAATAAATTGTATACACGCTGTACTGTGATAACATACAGGGATTCGTGGTCACTATTTAAGTGAAACTTTTGGAATTTTTTGTATTGTGTTGTTATTATTATCAGTGGTCAAACAATGAGGGCATTAGCAATCAAATTGAGTGTATAGGTAGTAGGAAGTGATAAATTTAAAATGAGTCTAGACAAGTCAAGGATACCTAAACTAAATGATAGCTCCAGGAAATTTATACCAGAGAAACAAAGAAAGGCAATGAGAGACCCTTTTGTTGAAAGGATCGCACGAACCCGGACCGACAGAGGGAAGAAAGTTTCAGGCAGAATGGATGAAACCAGGAGTTAAAAGTCCTCAGAAAGACAAAGGGAATGTTAAAAGTAGAGGTCCATCCGGAACCTGCTATTGATGAGAACCGGGACGGACATGGACAGGAAGGGATAGGAAACAGAAGGTTGGCGATTGAACCTACTCCAGTAGAACAAGACAAGATTTTGCCACTTCCACCGGAACTCTAGACCGAGAAGAGATGTCGGAACTGTCCGACATCTCCACTAAAAATGTGGCGACTACAGATCACCCATAGACAACACTACGATGCATTAGGTGACGGAGAAACCGGCAACGTCCTCCTCGTTTTCAGAAAGAGTGAAGAACAAATGAGGACAATTCTTTCCATTTACCATGGGAACGGGTACAGGCGATGAAGCAGAAACCCAGGTAGAGGAAGAGGACTACGACGAGCAAGATGACTTTGGATCTCAAGACAGCCTCAATAGTTCGAGAATGATGCATACATCGATAGAGAGACTGGCTCTATGGACCCGTTTGGTGTGTTCAGGAAATAAGCAAAACCACAAACGGAACAGACCAGTCACGAGACTTTGTGACCATGACGAAATCGGAGATGCAAGCTGGAAAGAACAGAAACACAGGGCTATGTAACCCACCTGCGGATACAGAAGTGGATCATGAAAAGACGTCAGAGAATCAAGACCCGAGTCTCGACCAGCACCAAGCTACCTGGAGCCGACAGGGTGACACTGCCACTTGTGACGCAATTAGTGGACAACGTAGCATCAATCGAAGAAGCCTTGATCATCATAGTGGGCAGCATAGTAGAGCAGAATGAACAGATGTCCCTAAGAAAGAGTGAACTAGAAATGGCAGTCCACGTCGAGAGAGAAAACTTGCGGGAAGAGATCAACCGCAATAGACAAGAAGTTAGCAGAAGCAAAAAACGCTTGAAGGAGAGAACGGATGAACACTTGGCCAAGAACTTGTCGCGAATGACGAGGGAAGCTGAGCAAAGAGAGTTACGATTGAGAGATGACATGGAGACGTTGAGAATTCAACAAGAGCAGACTCTTGGAAATCTTGACACGAAGATAGACGCGATGATGGAGAGGAGAACGCAGGCTATCATAGATAGATTGGATGGGCTACTAGGAAGCAGGAGTGGATGGAAGACTGGGGAACCAAACTCAGGAGAACCCGGCAAGGAGACGAGAGTGAAATTCACTGAACAACCCAATAGAAGAAGGACACATGGATCCACTAGAGGAAGAGGTAGTTCATCCAGCTGTGCCACAGGGGACACTAGGCCACGTCGCTCAAACATCAGAGGAAGTTCGACTGGCAACAGACCAACCGCAAATGAACGACGGATGCAAGACACATATGCGACTGGGAGATGTGATTCCAGGAACTGGAGTCTTGCGAATCAAGGAAGAAGTAATCCCAGCGATTCGGACAGGATGGAAAACCCAGAGCCTCTATCAGAGGGCAATGATGCTCAAGCGGGGCATTCAAGGGACGCGACATCAATGGTAACAGCCTTTGAACCTCTGAACATGTCCTTGGAAACATTCCTAACGAGGTTATCTAGAACCAAATACGCAGTGAAAAGTCCAGAAGGGCTTTAAGGAACCATGATGCTATAAAGATGATTCTGATGGCCGTATTGATACCTGGATAGAGGTAATGAAACTGCATTTTGAAGAGGAAGACTTGTCACAAAGACAAGAACGCAGTGCTCTCACCAGTAACCTGGAAGGGACATCCCTAAACTGCGTGATGGCCAAAAAGCAATACCAGCGGGACACTGCTGAGAAAATCTTTTAATTCTCGTTATATCGTTTTGGCTCAGGGGTGCAACGACACCAAGCAAGGATGCAGTTCGAGAAACGGAGGCAACGTGAAGACGAGACAATAGACAAATTTCTAGACGATTTGAAGACGCTTAGAAGGCGTAGTCAACCAGATGAGTCAAACAGAAGGATGAACCTGGCAGTAGCCTCAAAATTCATCGATGGTGAAAAGAATGATGAGCTTCAAACGATGTTAGCGGCACATTACACACCATTTTCAACCATTGCGCCATTACCAGAGGAGTTGTGACTCAAGTCAAAAGAATATATTTTACTGAAGCCTCCATCGAGATCTGGATATTACAAAAACAATTATGAAAATTTTAACAATGGACCTGCAAACCAAGGTAACAACTGGAACAAACCAAGGGACGATATGGACAAGAGACGCTCTTGTGCAAGTTGCAGTTTGATGGACCATCATGTGTCAGCATGCCCAACCTACAAACAGGGCATGAAAGCAATAGGCTTAAGCCTCGAGGATGAAGATGCGTCAGAGGTCGATCATGGAGTTTTGATGAGAGGAGTAATTGCGAAATTCGGTCCAAGGTGTTTCTATTGTAACTTGGAAGGTCATTTTAAATCGGAATGTCCACAACTTTGGGATAATGTGGCGGACATCAAGCACCCAAGGCATGAGGAAGTCTTATCGGGTGTGAAAGCCAGCAAGGCTCGCCTGTTGACTGAAGCGGAGGCACGCAGGAAGGAGAAACTGCAAGAGCTGGCAACAAAGAAGATGCAGGCAGTAACGGAAGAGATACATGATCCAGAACCTGTGACTGCGACCGTTGCCTTCAAGATCGACTATAGTGCAGCCGCCAGAGATGCTTTAAACAGAGTCCAGCAGGAGTTGTTGTCGAAGGAGATCGAACAAAAGGTGAAGCTCGAACTAAAGAATGACAAAATTCAGGAAAAACTAAACGCCTTCGAGGCATCAGAAATTGAAGAAACGAAAGCACCAAGCAGTTTGAGCATGAAACGTGATCTCTGGGCAGACGATCGGCATGGTGCCACAAAGAAGCAGATTACATCCAATAATTTCAGTTGTGGGACATCAGGTGATCATGAACCTAAGTGAACCCTCAGAGGTCACTATGATGCATTTAGACACATATGCAGATTATCTGAGACAGGTAGAGCCACGCACTGATTCAAGGGCTGTGCGAGCGTTGTTGACAACGGGTGGCCCTCGAACAAAGAAACTCCACGGCTCTACGTGGAAGTCTATGGACCGTATCAAGTGATGTTGAACGTTGACGGCATAAGTATCTACAATAGGACCTACGTAACAACAGATAGTGACCAAATGTTGCAGATCTATTTGGGTCAGTAAGAACTGAAGGGCCGTAAAATCGGCTATGATGCCATGATGGAGCAAGATGCAGTACACATAGGGTACGATGCAGATGTGACTGCCCATCTGCTAGACACCAATAGGAAGAAAACTGGAGTAACAGGACTACTGGATTGGTAAGCGGTAAGCGTGATGACAATAAAGACTTGGGAAAGAATGGCCTTCACGAGAGAAGATCTAACTTCAACGAACCTCAGATTGGCGGCCGCCAACCGCGGAGCAATCTACGTGGCCGGAAGGACACCAATAACCGTCCTTCACATGGGAGGACGCGATCTTTGCATGAGCTTCCTAGTGGTTGAGAATTTAGACGACTCAGACCAATTCATCTTGGGCCGTGATTTTGACCGGAATTTCGATGTGATGATTGACTTGAACAACGGCCTGATAAGGATTAGAAAACCGGACCGGAAGTATGTTAAGAAACCAATTAATAGAATAATAACAGATGAAAACAAGGTACCAATTTTTTTAGATAGAAAGGTAAAACTAGAGCCGGGACAAGCTGTGATAGCAATTTTTAGAATGAGAAATTTATATTCGTTAAGTGATAGTAAACAAGTTTGTCTGGTACGCAATCCAAAGAGTCAAAGCTCGGTGATTTTAGGCCGGAGCTTTCCAGTAACACGAAACGGGCTGTGTGCCAGTGTGTTGTTGAACACTCTGGACACCACGGTTACGATCCAGCGTGGAAAGAAATTTGGTTTTGCTTTGCCGATGAAAACCGACTATGAGGAGACACAAAATTTGAAGAGATATAATGTGAAATACTGTGCGAATCATGCTGATAAAGATAAAATTTGAAAGAGAATTAACCAATCTATTAGCAAAGTTGTTTTCAATGAAATCTGAAACGGATGACGGCTTGTCGAGCTGCTCGAATTTTCCAGATCGCCCCTCGTCATTTGAACTAGAATCCGACAAACCGATTTTGCCGGAGATAGAACACTTGAGAGGAAAAATAGGTGAAGGGTATTTTGAATAATTACGGACGGTTTTAAATCGGAGTGCGGACGTATTTTCAAAACATACGGCGGACATCGGTTGTTGCACTTTCGTCGAGCACGAGATAGAATTAGAGGAAGGCGCCATTCCTCAGAGGGAAGGCGCAAGGCGAATGACGTCTCATAAAGCGTGTCGAGCGGAAATAGAAATGTTGCTCGAATACGACATGATAGAACCCTCGAAACCGCCTTGGACTTACGGGTTAGTCATGGCCAAGAAGAAAGGGGGCAGCTTAGGTTCTGTTGCGACTTTCGTTACCTGAACGCAGTGATAATAAAAGATGCGTACCCGATACCGCGAATAGACAAAAACCTCTCGAAACTTGGTGACGCCAAGTTCTTCCCCACACTGGACTCTGCGGAAGAAGGACAGAGAAAAGACCGGATTCGCATGTGAATTGGGGTTGTACCAGTGGAAGAGGATGCCCTTTGGCTTGTGCAATGTCACGGCCACTTTTCAAAGACTGATGGCTCAGGCTCTGACCAGAGTGACGAAGAAGTACGGGAACCTTGTGATGTGTTACGTAGATAACGTGGCCATAGCAACACCTATCTTGGAAGACCACTTCGATCGGCTCGATGAGGTCTTTGGTTGCATGAAAATAGCAGGCTTGAAAAGTAAACCATCGAAATCTGAAATCCTTAGGGATTCAATCAAATCTCTGGGAAAAATGGTGGAGGCATACCCGGAAGCTTACCCGGAAGTTCAGACCCGGAAGCAGTGGAGGCTGTGTTGACATGGAAGGCTCCCAGAACGGACACACAACTCATGAACTTCCTAGGGTTTGCCAATTGTTACCGTGAGTTCATAAAAGGATACGCAGACAAGGTGTATCCCATGCAGAAACTGAAGCGAAACAAAGGAAAGAAGTGCAAATTGAATGAAGAAGCTCAAGCTGCCTTCGAAAACATAAAGCGGGAACTGTGCGAAACGCCAGTGGTAGGCATGCCTACAGAGAAGGGCATGTATATTTTTGACACAGATGCATCAGTAATAGCCATCTCAGAAATATTGCATCAGGAGCAGGAGTGGAATGTGAGAACAGTTCTCCGTACCATTGCAGATGGCAGTAAAGTGTTGAGTGACACTGAAATGAAATATGGTGCATCAAAGGCAGAAATGTTTGCAGTGGTCACATTCGTTTAGAAGTACCGCGCATACTTAGGGAGCGCTCCCTTTAAGTTATGAGTGGACAATAGAGCGTTATCCCGGTTGAAGACGTACTCGATCGACCAGGGCTATTTTGGTCGGTGGATAGTCAGATTAGACGGCTATCACATGATAATCGAGCACAAGATGCATGACAAACACCAGAATGCTGACAGCCTCAGCAACAAGACTGAGTTTTGTGAAAGACTAGAACAGAAACAAGCCAATCAGGCGGAAATTAGGGAAGGGTTCTCGTTTCTGAACAAAGAAACCTATGAGGTGCTTCCCTTGACGAGATGCTTGGACAAGTCTGAACATCCGATTCCGGGACACCCCGAGTTAGCGGTGGAGAAGGCAGCGGAATTAAAAATCTTATCAAAGAAGGACCCAGTGCCTTTGGATCTGCTGCTACGTTCAAACCTGGTCCAACAGGAACAAAAAAAACTCTCATTACTGGACAAAACGGTGCAGGTCACTCCGCAAGTGATGCGGATGCTGGTTGAATTGTTGCAGAGAGAAGTGACTAGAGATGACCCCGAGTGGGCAGCAGCCATGGCATCGCTAACAGTCAGTGAGAAAGTAATGATCAAGCCATCAAGACGTCATTACAAGGAAAATGAAAGGGATTGTAGGACAATAGTTCAGCAGCTAGTATCCTGGATACCCCAAAACGTCTTGACAAGTACATCATACAAACAAAAAGAACAGGTGAAAGGGACACAAAGGAAAACCGTCACCTTTGAAGATCAGGATCAGAAAGGCGAAGAAGTTGAACAAAACCTGGGCCAAGAAAGTTTGTCCGGCGAGAAGGACGTTGATGGGAACAGGCGAGTTGATCAACAAGACCCGGGACAAGAAAGTTTGTCGGGGGAGTCGGATGTAGAGGAGGATAATCAAGGTGAGAAACAAGACCTAGAGAAAAAAATTTTGTCCGGGGAGTTCAGATGTTTGAGCAGAGCGCATAAAACTGATACCGAAGAAGGAATATGCTCAATGACAGATTTTTCCGTTAATGACGACTCGAGGAATTCAGGAAATGACACTTGCTCAGACAGGAACTCGAGCACAGGATCGGAATTTTCAGAGCTAGCGATCCACACGTTGCTAGTTGAGACTCGAGCAAGAGACCTGGACAGATAGGTAAAGCAGGACCCTGACGGTGATCACTACCTAGTACCAAGCGAAACCGTCATTGACAACGCAGCAGACAATCTAGAAATAATAGCGGTATAGCGACGATCGATGACTTTGTTGCCACAGAAAGAATTAGTGAGGACATATCTTCAACCCTTGAGACAAGAGACAGAACCATTGGCGAAAAATTGGTGCGTGAAGATGGAAGATGACACGCATCAGCCCCATGAAATGAAGAGTCAAATGAGGGTCATGAAGACGTACCTGAAGGCGAGATACAGACTCTCGGACCTACTAAGATCACAAAGAAATGACCGCTTGACGAGCAACTTGAAAAGGTGGATCGAAAGTGGAACACCAGACAAAGGTGACCTGGAGGAAGACAGTTACCGTATTCTGAGACAGTACTTTATGCAAAAAGAGGGAAGTTTATATCTGAACAAGGACGGGATCGTGGCTTGTAAGAGAAGAGAAGAAGACAAAATCCTGTACAAATACAACGCGATAGTGTTGCCGCAACTCTATCAGACAGAACTTATATTCAGGTCGCATGATCAGATGGGCCATCAGGGACTTGACAAAGTAAAACAGAGGTTTCTGAAGTGGCCTGGATTGAAGAAGGCATGCGACAAGTGGGTAACAGCATTTCTGTCATGCCAAAAGATCAAGGATTCAAGGAAATTGCGATTTCCTTTGCAGTAGATCGAGTAATCTGAATTCAATGAGTTGATGCAGGTTGACCACCAGAAAATATTTATGACAGACAGTGGCTATTATCAGGTCTTGGTCATGATCGACCACTTCACGAAGTATGTAGAGGCCGTGCCCTGCATAACTGCATCAGCAGAAGAGACGTGCGATCACCTAATCAATACGTGGATAGCGAGACATGGTTGTCCAATGACGTTTGAATAGGATAACGGAACAGCTTTCGTGGGAGAACTTACGGAAGAGATCATGAGACGCTCACAGTTGGCTCAAGCTCACTCCACGACATGCCATCCACAGCCGAATTGCTTAGTGGAAAGTCAAAATTGGACGTTGGTGTCGATGCTGAGGGTATATTGTTCCAGGTACATGACCGATTGGGACAGATACCTTCCATAGGTGGTAAGAGCTTACAACAGCACGCAACAATCCACCACCGGAGTTAGTCCACACATGATGTTAACCGGACAAGAGAATTATTTGTCCTTGACCTTCTGTTACCCAGAGTATGAGGGGAAGAAAACATCACCACAGGTCTACGTAAGGGATGTGATTGGACGTCAACAAGAACTAAACGACTTGTGTAGACGGATCTTTCAGCAGGCACAGCCAAGGCAGAGGAAATGTTTCGATAAAAAAGCTGCTGGTGCAAAAGCTTACTCGGTAGGAGACTATTTATGGGTATTTCGAAACGTTATACCACCGAAAGGAACAAAAAAGCTCCTAAAGAAGTGGAGGGGACCCTTCGTGCTTACAGAAGTGCACTAGGAGGGACAATTTTATAGACTGATTACCGGCCGAGCCGCTCACTACGAAAATATTAAGTCACACAACCCATCTACGGCAGACTTGTGTAAACCTGCAGACATGGAAGAGGGCGCTTTGAGTGGCCTGGATTGAAGAAGGCATGCGACAAGTGGGTAACAGCATTTCTGTCATGCCAACAGATCAAGGATTCAAGGAAATTGCGATTTCCTTTGCAGTAGATCGAGTAATCTGAATTCAATGAGTTGATGCAGATTGACCACAAGAAAATATGTATGAAAGACCGTGGCTATAATCAGGTCTTGGTCATGATCAACCACTTCACGAAGTATGTAGAGGCCGTGCCCTGCATAAATGCATCAGCAGAGGAGACGTGCGATCACCGAATCAATACGTGGATAGGAGACATGGTTGTCCTGCTATGTATCTAGAGGCTCAGATGAGGAAGAGGCACAATGGCAATCGTTGATGGTGTGCCTATTCACAAATCTCTGGCAGAAACTCAAGTGCGCGGTACTGACCGCTTGCACCGTACCAATGATCACGAAAACGTTGACATCGACAGGAAGAAGACATAATGAAGGAGTCATCAGGTGAAACAACATACTGATTAATCTGGCGTGTAGGAATGCTGCACGGATGATCCTTATGGACGTTGAACACGAGCTAAGAGCTATGGATCAGGCTAGACTAACCATCGATGGGATTCACATTGATAGTATCGAAGGACAAGCCTGGATCAACCGAGTCTTCAAGGAAACACTAGATGAATTGGAAGTCGAGCTCTTTGACACGGGAGTGCTAAAGAAAGAAGAAACTACGAACGAACCGGCAATCTCAACTTTTGTGCCTCCTAACCTAGAAACACGTCTGGGAACCGTCCCAGCCGTGACCTACAGGCAACAAAGCTCTAGCGAGCCAGGGCAAAGGACGGATGTTTAGGACCGATTGGGAGAAGCGCCAGTAAGAAGAACCATTCATCCAAGGAGAAGATTGGGACTGTGTCAACCCAACTACGGAGAACACAAGCACGTCGAGATCAGAGACTAGATCAGAGACTACGAGTACCAGCCGAGAAGAGCGACGACCAGACAGGAGCTCTCTGATGTGGTCGATGCCCATACCTTTTCCCTGGCGTATCTACAAACAAGACTTGATGAAATTGAACGATCAGACGGTAAGGTTTGCAGCAGATGCCATAAGGATGATAAATGGAGCGAGACTATCCGTCAACGGGCTGTAGTCGATCGCAGGCGTGGATTGGTTGATAGCAGCTGGCCTTTACTTCAGCTCCACGACCGCCTTGAGATTTGCTGATTTAGAGGGACTGCCCTCAAACAATACAATGGGTCTAGTAAATGCAAGACCTTTGCAAGATGTTAAACTGAATCATGATGATGGAAATTGAGAAGAAAGGTCCGGAAAATTCTTGACAACGAGGGCACCAATAGGACAATACGTGAAAATGTTCAAGCAAATACGAGCACCCCCAGGTCACGTAAAAGATAGAGCGTACCCGAAACAAGTGACTCAAGAAGGCGATGTTCCGAGATATGGTGGGATGAAGACGATCAGGTAAGACGAGACATTCTTTTCAGCGTATGATAAAGCGGAAATGAGAAAAGCAAAAGTTATGATAGTTGCGAACTCAGACTTCGTACATATTTCCAAGTCTCTGTTTTGGTCTGACGTTATAATGTTGGCAGCGGTCGACCTGGACCTAACGCAGTCGGTGTCAATGGCCATCGGGTTACAACGACAGAAGGTGCCTTCCCCAAGATAACACCGGGAGCCGTGTTTGCACTGTCTCCGGGATATGCACATCTCCCGGATGGACTGAAGTTTGTATACGCGATGGTGGCGTTGCTCTCGGAAGGGAAATATGATGTGATGATATCTGCCCCAAATCGCGAAAAAGGGATAGAGAACCTAAGGTCACTTAGGGCGGAATTACCTGCGGTGTGGTCTGACATCTCGAATGCGATGTGAGGATTTAAAGACCATTCACTACACATGTTAGTGTTAGACGAAGTACTGGGGTTGGAACTGTCCAACTTCAGCCGACAACTTAAACTAAAACCAAGAATTGACGATGACCATCGGGTAATTGTAGCGATGTCTAACGACTTACGGTTCCGAGGAATGGAAGTAAAGGAGGAAGAAGAAATAAGGAAGAATTCCAAGGAGACGAGAGCTCCTTTGAAAGCGATGGCCTTGAGAACGAAATCAGAGGCTAACTTGACCCCTCGAATAGCCGCATTGGGCACGGACGCTTTCGAGCGAGGCCCAGTGATGATCAGTAAGACCCATGCCTACCTGGTGAAAGAGGTAAACCTGGCCAAAAATGCTGAAGAGAAGTCGGCCCATTTCGTAAACAGAGTGTGCCAAGTTACCCTGGAAGCTTTGTGGACACAGAATGTAAAGAGAGAAGAAGGCTTTGACCGGATGACAGCATGCTGGAAGGGTTGGGAGCCGGATGGACCGCGTCATTCTTGGCGAAAGTTTACCCATCGCTTTCTCGATACCTGATAAAATAATTCCTCCAAGCGGTCGTAGAAGTATCGATTGTTGAACTACTAGCCCTGTTTGTGACGTTTGGAGCAGAGAACTTCGTGAGAGGACCAGTGATACTGCTCACCGAATGAGTGCAAAATTTGCCAATAGATGGACTTCTAACGTAAATTGCGATAACGCTCGGAAACTTGGGAGGATTGATGAATCTGACACGCTACCCAAATCAGATTAGGGAAAACGTGAGCAAATTTGATGTGAAGCGACCCACGGATTCCTGGACCAAGATAAGAGATCTGCGACATACCTCCTGCAGCCGAATCGCTTTAGAACAGGACAGGATGAGACGATTCAGAAGGAGGAAGACGTGCGACGTCATGCTGGGGTCATGTCCCTGCTAACTGACCTGAGCTTGGCTATGAGGACCGATCCCTTAGCATTGATCAGAGGAGCCACGGAGTTCGTGACAGTGATATACGGTCCGGCAGTCGCGTTTGCGTTCCCTGACGTTAAGGTGGAAGCGTACAGGAGGTCGGCGTATCAGCAGTGGACGGAAGTGCACTTAACTGGTGTTGTCAGCGCGCACTACGAGAGATAATGAGTGAGGACTTGTTATTCGCGAAGATATCAGAGCCGGAGATGACCGTCGTAAACTTTGATGATCACTTCCGTGACAGGATGGGAGAAGTGGATAGAGGGCACATCGAGGTATTCCCGAAGCTCTGGAATCTTAGACCCTACGATAAGACGAACGGCGAAGTCACAAGAATTCTTCGACTGACTGCAGCATACCACAAATTGAGAGAAGAAACAAAAGGTTGGGGTGACCACAAGAAACTGCCAGAAGAGATCCCTGAACTCCCTTTGATCAGAAGGATGTAGCACGGAGCATACTCCGTGGTACAAAGCCCTAGGTTGAGAGCCTTTGAAACTAATGAAAGGAGAGTAGCTAAATTTTCCGAGATGATGGACCCGTCCCAGTAAACAATTTAGTCAAATTTCGGAACATTTTTTGTTCTAGAATTATAGCCGAGAAGAACCGTTTTCAGAACGTGCCTGAAACAGTTTTGGAACGTGCCTGGAACGTTCCAAAAGCCGACACGACACGTAGATTGTGGGCTTTTTGGGCGCTCGAATCAGATTGGAACGACAATTTGCACGCAGAACATTTTGGTACACTTCTGGAACACTGTTCGTGGAACGTTCCAGAAACGTTTCATAAGGTCTAAGCCGGGAACGAGAAACGTTTGAGACGATCTTGTTTGGGAAGGTTTTTGAAGAAATATGCTGAGAACATGCCTGGCATACACGGCTGAAATATTTTAAATTGTTTTGAAAACGTTTTGCACAAGGAATCTTTTGCGAATACAAATTTTTGTTGCACTTCAGGAACATTCGCGTGCTACATTATGATGTCTCTGATGGAACGTGCTGAGAGCATGCCTGTATTATACGGCTGAAATATTCCAAAATGTTCTGAAAACGTTTTGCACAAGCAATCTTTTGCGAATACAAATTTGAAAAGTTTCTCAAAATATTTCCGCAAATCATTCTGAGAACAGTGTGAGAATGTTATACCATAGCGCCACCCAGATACCAGTGGTGTGCATATAGAACAAACACTAGTGACAAACAATGAATTTGTGAAATCAAAGTGTTCGTGTTTACTACACTATCAGCAGCACTGCAAACATCATTGAATTTTGGATTCAGTATGCCATTCAAAGATGCTGCAAAGCGGAAACAGTATGCCGAAGAATATTATGCAAGAAAAGTCATGCGCAAGAACGGTGAGTTAAGCTTGCAACATATTCATCGTCGTGGCACAAAATATACGGTAGCCGTGTTTTGTCATGTCAGCCTCCACTTTGCCAGTTAAACACGGATGTTGGTGTTTTACAGTGCCACCTCAAAACTCGAACAATTCTGATGATCCCACTACAAGTGGTTCCGTCCCAGCTGAATCTTTTCAGGAAACGACAATTGACCTATCAGATTCAGAAAACTCTCAAGATCTAATCAACGAAGGTAAGTCTTTTTTAAGTTATACATATATATGTGCGGTGAAAAACATGTTTTCTTATGGAAAAAGTTTTGAATGGAAAACGTTTCGAAATGTTTTGGAATGTTCTTGAAACACTCCTGAGGTATGCTTTCGATATTTTTTACCTGTCACTTAATCATTTTCTGTTAAGAAGCATCATTGGACTCTGGGGAAAATTTAATCGAAGAAACTGACAGTCTTTCCTGCGGCAGTCTAGTGAATGACTTAGCAATGTTATACTATGCTGAAGGACTATCTGAAAAAATTTACTGCGCAGTGTCATGCGCTTATTCAAAATTTACACTGATTATGAACTTTCAAAAGACCCACGGACAATAACTGCTCGTGCTACCGAGAACAGGAAGTTCGCCGTAGAAAATAATAATTTTTTTTATATTGGTGTGGAGGAAGCACTCAGCAGAGTAGAAACTATGTGCGGCCCTTTCAAAACTTCCCTAGATATTTGTCTTAGCACTGACGGCCTTCCAATATCATCTTCAACAAACAGAAGTGGTATCAGTGGTTGCGTTTTCTTTCATGAGAGAAATCCAAAACCAATGGAGTTGCTGGAGCACCTTGTTGCCGAACTTTCCCCACACTTCGACAACGGTTACAAGAAACTTCCGGTAAGCGTTCCAAAAAATTTCCAAAATGTTTCAAGAATGTTCCAAGAGAATGTTTTCCAAAACGTTCTGAGTGTCTCATTGCAGTGCGTTTTCAGGTGACAATTAAGTACATGACTACCGACTTAACAGCTATCGCACTTGTCAGCAACTGTAAACCCCTAATAGATACTTCTCGTGCTCTAAATACACTATTGAGGGCCTCTATCAGCAAAACAGGATGATTTTTTCGCCTGAAGACGCAGAGGAGGCCGATCGACGTTCTGATCACGATTTTCGGCAACGCAAAAATCCAGAGCATCATGGCAACCCAGATGAAGGATCAGGCAATCCATACAATACCCCTTTTGAAAGTAAAAAGTGTTTAGTGTTGGCTTAGTGTTGTTAAAAACTGGAACGTTTCAAAAAAATTTCTAAAACAATTCTGAGACCAACGTAATTAACTCCGGATGTATGTCACTTGGAACGTTTCAAAAAAAATTCTGGAACAAAAGCATTACAACCATTGTATTTAGATTTGCCGACGGAGAAGTTCAACATGATAGACTCGTTTGCAGTTGACAGTATTCACTGTGTATATCAAAACCCAATTCGGCGATTCTTTGCTTTCTTGGGAGGCAAAACAGGCAAAAAGCAAGGAAAAACGACAATATCCATATCGGAGTCGGCGTTTCAATCCATTGGTCGCCAATACGGTTCATTGAAGTTCCTCAAAAAGTTCACCAGGTCTCCTTGTACCTTTGAACATTTTGATAATTTCGAAGCAACAGAGCTACGAATGTTGTTACTCTATAGTGGAGATATCGTACTACAACCAGAAGCGTCAGAATACGTGACAATGGCATTCCGCTTTCTCTCTGTCGGTATTCGCATTTTGTCGGACAAAAGATTGTAAGAATTAAAATTTTGTACGAAGTAAGTTTTGGAACGTTTTTGGAACATTCTTGGAACAATTTTATTAAACCCACTACTAATATGTTTAAATTTACCGTGGTCTGGCATTGGGAACTTTTTTGGAATATTCTGAAAACATTTTATTTCAAGGTCTACAACGGTTCAGCTGAGTATTTCCTTCAATGCTTTCAACGAAATATGGAGCTTAAAGCACCACACTTCTGCACCTTGGCTATTCATCTTCTTATTCGCCTTCCCGAAGATTGCCTCCCATTTGGAACACTCGAAACACTCAGCTGCTTCAAGTATGAAAACACGTTGAAATACCTGAAATTGCTGAATCAGAGTCAAAAATAACCGCTCGTTCACCTGAAAAAAAAAAGCTTCAAATTTTACTCGACGTTCAAGTCAAACATCAGCCGATCAGGTGCAAGAATAGATAAAGCAAGGAAACCGATCTCTGGTTCGCCATATACCACTGAACAGATGCAATTTGCTCGATTACAAACTAAAAACTGGCGATTCTCAAATGATGAAGCAGATAGCTACTTCGGAGACGGTTCACGAGTGCTGCAGCTTCAGAGTATCGTTGGAACTACAAAAGGCAGTTACGAACTGATTTTTAAAACATTTCTAACAACACGCTCTGCTTTCCAGTAGCCTATTGAGGGGAACAAGACATTTGAAGTTCTGAAGTTGATGTTCTTGAAATCAAAGATCTCTCACAATGCTACTGCCAGTTGAAAGTGACCGACATAGCCTGTGAATATGTGGTCAACAAGTTCGGTTCAGAGCTAGTGGCTTATAGACTGTTGAAGTAACTTGATAGACACAATCCTATCAAAACATTCCCGTAACCTAGAAAGACACAGCACAGAAACATATTAAAAACATTCCTGAAATGTTCCGTAACGTTCCCGGATACCCTAGAGAGACACGGCACAGAAACACATTGAAACCGTTCCTAAAATGTTCCATAACGTTCTGATACCCTTTTTTGCCGCTAGAGGGCGACACCATATGAACGTTTTCAAAATGTTCCCGAAATAATTCCAAAACGTTCTAGTATCCTTTTTCGCCGCTAGAGGGAGATATAAATTTTTGTATATAATTTTGTACTACGTCATTTGTCAAAACTCATTTGCGAAAATCAGCTTGTTTGTTCTTCTTCATGTTTTATGCATCAAACTGTCGATTTGTAGCTGGACCAGCAGTCAGTGGGACAGGGTTCAGGAGAGTATTGATTTTGAAGTAAAGTATAACATCGCGGATTACGACGAGTTACCCGTTAATTTCAGACACATACGTGATTTGCTCATTAAGACAGTTTCAACCGCTCCGAAGAGTTGGCTTTTGCCATCCACGACTTTCAGTGCCATCCAGTGCTTCTGGCCCTCTAAAAGAAGAGTCTTGAACGCGATCAAAGGTTGCATTCCACCAAACGAGGCCTGAGACAAAATTCAAGTACTGAAAGTTTACCAAGACGTCCCCGATCTTAAAACGGTAAGTTAAAATCAAATGTTTTCAAAAATTGTTACAAAAACCCTCCAACTGTTTTTATGGTTTTCTCGTTGTACGTTTCTGGATGGTTTCACAAGGCAGAAACATTTCTGAATACTTTAGAACTTTGGCAACGTTAGAACGTTTTAGAATGTTGTTAGAACGTTTTGAAAACATTAGTGTGTTATGTAGGGCCGAGACATCGAGGCTTTGCACCAAGACGATACGGACAACGAGAGACAGAGACGACAGAAAAAGAAAGCCAAAGTGGTTAGGCAAGGATCCATGTAGGACTTGTCTAGTTGCACTTCCTCTGACGCGGTTCAAGCCGCTAAGAAATCGAAAACTCTGCCTCGTTCGAAAGATGACGTTGCGCTGGACAACCGAGTTCAATACGCTGCCAAAGATCCCCGGCAACCAAAGCTCTCTAAAAAGCGTGTTTCAAACATAGTTCTAAGTACGTTGTTTATCAAAAACTGTTGAAAAATGATGAAGTTTCAAAAATGTTTTGAAGATGTTCTAAGAATGTTCCAAGAATGTTCCCTAACGATTGTTCTGTTGAGAATTTTCTTCATGTTCCACAACAGAAAACAATTGTGACCGATCTTTGGGATGATGAGGATGAACCTGAGGAGGATCTACCCAAGAGTCCCGCTACACCCACAGGTGAATCCGTCAACGACGACCTTCACAGCTTCTTTCTGTCGCAAATAAAGTAAGTTTCCAATGAACGCTTCCAGAACATTCCCAGAATACAAAAAATGAAAATTTTCGCAAGCTTTATAAGAAAACATTTTTGGAACGTTTTGAAAACGGTTTTGACAGTTCTTATTGTAGTGTTCTTTTCCAGCCCTCCTTTCTTGTGGACCCAACGGCCGAGGCCTTAGATGCCGTAATAGGGCAGCTGGAAGGCATGGACGGCCAATTGTAGCGGTTGGAAGGGCAACTAGTGCGCTTAGAAGAAGGCATCGTGAGCATCGAGGATAGTTTCGCCCTCAACAACTCCCGAAAAGCTCAATGAGATGACGCCGTCAAAGCAATGTCTGAGCTTCCACTGTTGACCGTTGAAGCCTTCCATGCGTTCGACAGACAACTTGCTAAAAACACATCGGTGAGAACTACAATAAATGTTCCAAAAACGTTTCAGACAAGTTCTCAGTTTGTTAATTGTGTTTCACTGGAAAATCTTCAATGTTCTAGGAATGTTCCAGAAACGTTTCAGACACGTTCTCAGTTTGTTTCAGCTGAAGCAGATGCTGAAAGAGGAAATCAAGTTTTATCCGGCAAAGAAACGTTCACGATGGGCCCTGGAGCTTGTGATGGAGCCCTCAGTCATTGCGCGCTTCCGGTACCCATGGCACATCACAACCTCCTTCGAATTGGTGTTCAACTTTATAACTTCTGAATTTCAAATTGTTTAGTTTATCTAGTATTTTTTCCAAGAAACTCAGTAGGTTCCAGAAAGACTTCAAAACCTTCTCAGAACGTCCTCACAGAATAGGACGAAACATTTCCAAAACATTCCACCATAATGCTCCGGCATGTTTCTGAAACGTTCTTAGTTGTTGTTCCACAATGTTCCGAAAACATTCTCCAATTTTGTTCCAAAAACGTTCTTCTGTAATGTTTGTGAATATTTTCAGAACATTCCAAGATACATTCCTAAAATAATCCTATGAAATTCCAAGAACGGCGAAAAATTTCTCCGGATGCCGCACTACACATGGAACGTTCCTGGAACATTCTGGAATGTTCCACACAATTTCCATATATGGCAGCAGTCGGAAAGCCGAATGACCGTTCCATTTTGTTCCAATCATGGTTTGAAAACTGTTCCACAAGTGTTCCAGGAACGTTCCGGAAAATTTCAACTGCCGAGCTTAACCATGTGAACATACGACATAAATACTCGGCGTTCTGACTTCTCAAAATGAGTTGGAACGTTCTGGAACATTCTTGCAACACTTATGGAACACACAATTGTTTACTGGGGTGCTTCGTGGACAGAAACGCCGCAGTGCTACACGGATGAAACAACGAGGAGACGAATGAAGAATACTGCGACTCCGAAGCCTGGACGATTTGACGAGGAATGAGCGAAACTGGATCTGGCGCCTATGGTCATGAGAGTCAAGGCGGACTTACCAGAAGCCTCCCTAATCTTGATGAGTGTAAAACCAGAGTTAACGGTGGGCGGAACACTACAGACTAGAACTAAGCTAGCATCCTTCGGCTGTGAAGAAGTCAAGGTAGTGCACGGAGAGAAGGAAGATCAGTCAGCTGGCAGACTAGTTGTATCGAAGTTTCCAGATGGAGTAAGGGATGAAGAGCAGGGGCCCTCAAGTTCAGGAAAGATTCAAAGACGAGACGATGGGCAGGGAGGAAGCCGTCGATCGGAGAAAACTATGCAACAGGAGCCCGATCAGGCTGAGAAAGAGGACGATAAGGCTTCGACAGGAGAGATGTCCAGCCTGGACTTCAACTTCCTCAGCGACATGGAAAATGGCACAGACACGTTAGAAGCGACGACTGAGCCAGTAGACGAGGGAATTTCCACACTGGAACCTCCTTCGCCCTTCATGGAAATGAAACGGAACTTGCCGGAGAGCAGCTTTCTGAGCATTACTAAAAACGCCGAAAAGAAGCACTTGATGGACTCAATAAGGAGAAGAAGAATAGAAGGCACTGCCATAGTATCTTTCTTGGGAACGTTGCCCGAATAAGAGTGGGATGTTCATCACAGAGACCACGAAAATAGGACGGCATGCAGTATGGACAGAGTTGCCTTCATGGAAGAGGTCTGGACAGTAGTTCAGAGCTACGGGACCCAGTCTATTTTGAAAATAGGTCTCAACAGACCACTAATGCGGGAAGTCCTTGACAAACTCGACTAGTGTGAAGACAGATTGAGCGAGTTACTGATTGACTCGGCCACTGACGAAAGTGAGGCAAAATCTCCTATAAAGATGACGCCGCAAGAAGACAAGGAAGAAGTAATATATCTATCAAGAACCCGAAAGGGGATGATCCGATCAAAGATGGCGATTGACAGGAATAATGAAATGAAAATGAAAATTGGCAGCAAAGTGACATTGAAGAAAGCTGGAAAGACAAAGGTGGATTCCGGAATCTCGATGAAAGCTGTCAACTCAGCCAAAACAAGGCGCGTTGAAGAAGCCATGGACATGGGACAGGGTGATGACCGATTACCTGGCACTGACAGAATGTTGACTGACGTATCAATGATGCCACCCATTCTCATGGTCGGATTAAAATCAGCCAGTTACAAAACCAGGAGGAGTGACCGCACTCTGACTGGAGCGACGTTAGAAATGGAAATACTCAGCCAATGCGGAGAGAGTACCTTACGAGATTTCAGACCGTCTCCCATGAATCATGGAAAGGGAAGCGTCGTAGGACAGCTAATCCCAGTGGAATATAACCGACTCAAAGTGTCGGAAACCGTATCGATTGATGAACCCGCCTGTGGATACATAGAGATGATGGAATACAGCAACTCGGCCAGAGGACACTTAATTGCTCTGGAAATTAAAAGTGCTATGGAAGGTTATTTAGAGACAATGATGCAAGGCACAACCCTGAAGCAGAAGGCATACGGAACTCTGGTCTGCATACGCGGAAACGTTAGATCAGTTGGTGAGCCTACTATGGAGAGCAGTGGTGTTACGATACTTCGAAGAAGAATTGAGAACCACTCCGAAGATACACTCTCTGATAGCGATACCCTATGTGAGAACTAAGTTATAACTGAGGTTCGCTTGGTGCATGACTGGAATGACACGCGGGGAATATGATTCTAAAAAAAAGAAAAAGAATCGAAGGGAGAGAAGGTGTTCTTAATGACGAGTATGAGAGACCTGATAACCCAAGAAGGAGCGGCAGTAGCATGCGCAAAGCGGAAAGACGCTCTCTGATTCATTCGATTCATGATAGAACAAATATCAGTGCCTTGTATCAAGATGCTAAGAGAATGTGATGAATGAGCGAAAGTCTCGCTCTTACTAGCACTTTTAGACATCCATCAGAGTAAGCCGATGCGAGTGAACATGAAGGAGCCTGTGGAGCTAGAAACTGATGAAGAAGATTGACGAGATAAGGTGATTCTGCAACAACGAGAAGAGGGTCAGAAAAGAATCTCTGGGAGCACTGCCGACGTCCAGTGAATACTGTGGACCCATCAGGAAGAAATCATAAAGTTACGTATCCGGGATCATAGGGATGGCGAACAATCCTTTCATAAATGAAGACATACGCGATTGCTTCTTTGATTACGAGCAAGAAGTGTTGCTAAGGTTCTGGATGTCAAGAACTGCAACGATAACAAGCGCTGCTAAACAACAGACCAAGCTGGGACTAGTCTTGGAGGAAAAGGTGACTGCACCTTCAGTGCCAAAATCTGAAAACAGAGTGGAATTTTGATTGGGGTTCTCGGACGAACTTTTAAGAACGAGTCTGATGGTGGTCTGGGAACTGATGAAACCATCATGGTGTCCGAGTCCTCATGCTGATTCGATATTGTGTGCAACACAAGACTTGCAGCGGGAATTGAAATCAGATTGTAAATTGCGTGACCTCAAAATTATTTACAATTTGATGACGACAGCCTCTAAGAGCAACGGAGAAGACATAGTAGAGTTGCCTGGCTGGGGACCAGAGGATTGGGTTAAACCTGGTAGCTGTCTGGCGGAAGTCTATGGACTCGAGGGTCACGTCTGTGGAGGTCTGGATTGCGTAAAGATCCTGGAGAAACAGCACAAGCAAATGACAATATTGTTTGGGAACATTGTGATAAAAGCAAAAACGGAAACGGAAGTGATTGCAGATTAACATGGAGGAACAGAGGTGAATCTAGTGACTGCACTAGGATTCTACAGCATGATTGGTTCCTTAGAGTCACTATTGAATCAAGAACAAAAGCATGAAATGTTTACAACCATCAGTGTAGAAGTGTTTCCGGGAGTTTTGCAAACTGAGCAAAAGTATATTGGAAAGTGGAGAGAAGCGATCGAGGCGGAAAGTAACATCCGGCCCAGTGAAACCTATCGTAGACCGACGGCAGTGCGATAAAAGCATTTCGTGCATTTCGTAGCAATGGATGTGAAAAGTACGAGGACGATCGTGGATCAAGCTTTTCCAGTGCCAAAATGCGTAATGTCAGACTAGCGAGAATGTCGAAAAAATCTTATGAGTTACTGTGCAAAAAGTTTTCAGCAGCTCCAGAGAGATCCAAGGAATAATTAGAATCGGTACTGGAAGAGAAGTTCATGGGATACGCCAGTGGGAACTTCAGTGACTTTGAAAGACAGAAGCAGAAAGGGTCAACAGTCACAGATTACAAAGCAGTAGATGAGAATGATGAAGTCCACAGAGTGATGATGGAAGTGGAACCACTACTGGAAGCGTCGGAAAAAGCGTAATTGGAGGAGCATCATTTTGACCCATGATGAGTTCCCCTGCCATAGCTTGTTACAAACATGGTGGTATCCCGAGCGTAGTAATCTGGTGTTGATCTGTGACTGTGGAGAGCTGCTCTCCATGGGCTTACCAGATTCATCACAGCCCATAACGATAGTGATAGTGGTAGTTATGATGGCAAAACAATGAATGGCTGGAAGCTCATGTAAAAGAGAACAATCGACAAGAAACACCTACGAAAGAGCAATTGCAGGAATTGGATTGTCTAAAAGATTTAGATCTTTTTGAGACAACGTGCAAAATCTTGAACATTCCGATGGAAGCGAAAAAGATATGGGGCAGAAGACGACTGATGCCATGGTTCAGAGCCAACATGACTGGATGGTTGTAAGAGTATGCCAAGAAGCATATGTCGAAACACAGCAGAGTGTACAGTGCGTATCAGCTGGACATCGGGGCAGGAGCTTTCAAGCGAGCTTTCGTGACTCATCGGAATGCAGTGACCACTGCGGTGAAGAGAATTTCTAGGACGAGTGAACGTAGTGGAAAAGAAAAAGAAGAGATGTTGAAGGATGACTTGGAGAGAAACGTGACGTTGTGCCTCCACAACAGCAGCTTCTGTCGAAACAGAGAGACTAACATTGATCCTCTACCTTGTTGCAAACAAATAGTAGAAGAGCAGAAGTGTTGAAGGGCTGCCTCCAACAGCGTCAGAATAGCTACCGACGTGTTACAAGACACTGAAACTGAAAGTGAGGAGTCAATGTCGCAGGAGGAGGAGATGGAGCATTGACAGATGGCCGAAAAAGAAGATGCAAAGAGAAAGAAAATTAGAAGAATTTAGAAGTTTTAGAACTTCTAAACGACGAAAACGAAGAGTGAACAAAGAAAAAACGAAGAAGCAGTGAAGGAAAAGATGTTAAAACTCAGAATTGTTTGTGTGAAAAGAACTCAAATGAGAGACTAAGCAACTAAGTTTGCAATTGAAACTGAAGAGAAAACATTTAGTTGAATTTTGAAGGTTAAGGAATTTGTTGCATTTATAAATTTGCATTGTGATTGTAGTAGGTGGGTTTAGAGACACTTACTATTCATTTAGAAAGGCTCAAAAGGAGAGTATATTAAATATTCTAACCTGCATGATTGTTTTTAATCAACTAAGACGACTGATCACTTTGTGGTGACATGAAAGGCTTGGGTAATCTCTTGAAGAGGGAGATTATTTCATTGTTCCTTCTAACCACTGATTTCCTTAATTTTAATATTCAGGACCAATAACAACTAAATTTCCGAAGGGAAGGAGCACTGTAGCATAATTTTAGTTTGGTGGTTGGCACGACCGTCCTGCAACCCAACACCTTTTAAATCTAGGAGAAAAAATTTTAAATCGGGACATAGACAATAGATGTCAGAAAAAATATTTTATCTTCAATTATATCCTCGAAATTGCAGATTAGTGAGAGGTTTTTGAAAGTTATAATAGTGTAGTATGATGCCATTTGTATTTTGCAGTGAGTCGAAATGACGTGGATGAAAGTGATTTCATGCATTTTGTAAATTCTGTTCGATGGCACTGTACCATTTTGATGAAGACTACGAGACTCAATGATGACATTTACCGGGCTGTCCGGGGAGTATGTGACATTCGACCAGAATGTGTCAAAATGCAAGTTCGAATTCGAAATTTTATTGTAACATCTGACCAAGATTATTGACGATTTTAACAAAATAGAGGTCTTAATCGTTCATTTTGACGAATTCGGAAGGGTTATTTTGGAGTGTCATGTTAATTTTTAAAATTTCGTTTCGAAACAAAGACACGTAACGACCAACTGAAACGGCGAAACACAAGAACAACAGTATTCGCAAGGAGAACAACAGTATTCGCAAGAAATTAACATCCGGCACAGTAAAACCTATCGTAGACCGACGGCAGTGCGATAAAAGCATTTCGTGCATTTCGTAGCAATGGATGTGAAAAGTACGAGGACGATCGTGGATCAAGCCTTTCCAGTGCCAAGATGCGTAATGTCAGACTAGCGAGAATGTCAGAAAAATCTTATGAGTTACTGTGCAAAAGTTTTCAGCAGCTCCAGAGAGATCCAACGAAGAATTAGAATCGGTACTGGAAGAGAAGTTCATGGGATACGCCAGTGGGAACTTCAGTGACTTTGAAAGACAGAAGCAGAAAGGGTCAACAGTCACAGATTACAAAGCAGTAGATGAGAATGATGAAGTCCACAGAGTGATGATGGAAGTGGAACCACTACTGGAAGCGTCGGAAAAAGCGTAATTGGAGGAGCATCATGTTGACCCATGATGAGTTCCCCTGCCATAGCTTGTTACAAACATGGTGGTATCCCGAGCGTAGTAATCTGGTGTTGATCTGTGACTGTGGAGAGCTGCTCTCCATGGGCTTACCAGATTCATCACAGCCCATAACGATAGTGATAGTGGTAGTTATGATGGCAAAACAATGAATGGCTGGAAGCTCATGTAAAAGAGAACAATTGACAAGAAACACCTACGAAAGAGCAATTGCAGGAATTGGATTGTCTAAAAGATTTAGACCTTTTTGAGACAACGTGCAAAATCTTGAACATTCCGATGGAAGCGAAAAAGATATGGGGCAGAAGACGACTGATGCCATGGTTCAGAGCCAACATGACTGGATGGTTGTAAGAGTATGCCAAGAAGCATATGTCGAAACACAGCAGAGTGTACAGTGCGTATCAGCTGGACATCGGGGCAGGAGCTTTCAAGCGAGCTTTCGTGACTCATCGGAATGCAGTGACCACTGCGGTGAAGAGAATTTCCAGGACGAGTGAACGTAGTGGAAAAGAAAAAGAAAAGATGTTGAAGGATGACTTGGGAGAAACGTGACGTTGTGCCTCCACAACAGCAGCTTCTGTCGAAACAGAGAGACTAACATTGATCCTCTACCTTGTTGCAAACAAAGAGTAGAAGAGCAGAAGTGTTGAAGGACTGCCTCCAACAGCGTCAGAATAGCTACCGACGTGTTACAAGACACTGAAACTGAAAGTGCGGAGTCAATGCCACAGGAGGAGGAGATAGATTATTGACAGATGGCCGAAAAAGAAGATGCAAAGAGAAAGAAAATTAGAAGAATTTAGAAGTTTTAGAACTTCTAAACGACGAAAACGAAGAGTGAACAAAGAAAAAAACGAAGAAGCAGTGAGGGAAAAGATGTTAAAACTCAGAATTGTTTGTGTGAAAAGAATTCAAATGAGAGACTAAGCAACTAAGTTTGCAGTTGAAACTGAAGAGAAAACATTTAGTTGAATTTTGAAGACTAGGGAATTTGTTGCATTTATAAATTTGCATTGTGATTTTAGTAGGTGGCTTTAGAGACACTTACTATTCATTTAGAAAGGCTCAAAAGGAGAGTATATTAAATATTCTAGCCTGCATGATTGTTTTTAATCAACTAAGACGACTGATCACTTTGTGGTGACATGAAAGGCTTGGGTAATCTCTTGAAGAGGGAGATTATTTCATTGTTCCTTCTAACCACTGATTTCCTTAATTTTAATATTCAGGACCAATAACAACTAAATTTCCGAAGGGAAGGAGCACTGTAGCATAATTTTAGTTTGGTGGTTGGCAGGACCGTCCTGCGACCCAACACCTTTTAAATCTAGGAGAAAAAATTTTAAATCGGGACATAGACAATGGATGTCAGAAAAAATATTTTATCTTCAATTATACCCTCGAAAGTGCAGATTAGTGAGAAGTTTTTGAAAGCTATAATAGTGTAGTATGATGCCATTTGTTTTTTGCAGTGAGTCGAAATGACGTGGATAAAGGTGATTTCATGCATTTTGTAAATTCTGTTCGATGGCACTGTACCATTTTGATGAAGACTACGAGACTCAATGATGACATTTACCGGGCTGTCCGGGGAGTATGTGACATTCGACCAGAATGTGTCAAAATGCAAGTTCGAATTCGAAATTTTATTGTAACAACTGACCGAGATTATTGACGATTTTAACAAATTAGAGGTCTTAATCGTTCATTTTGACGAATTCGGAAGGATTATTTTGGAGTGTCATTTAATTTTCAAAATTTCGTTTCAAAACAAAGACACGTAACGACCAACTGAAACGGCGAAACACAAGAACAACAGTATTCGCAAGGAGAACAACGGAATTAGCAGAGAAAAACAGTGAGCAACAGTTGTGAGAAACAGATCAAAATTGGAATAAAAAACGACGATCAGACAGTTCCGAGTTGTAACGATTGCGCAGTTTCAATCGTTAGAAAACAATTCCCGAGAATTGGGAAGGGTGTTGAGACGACGTGTCCAACCTTCCGGAGAGAAAAAAGGACGTTATTTTCCCTGGATTTCAGAATCCGGAGGGGTCTCGGGAGAGAACTTGAATATTATTTGAACAAATTTTCAGCTTCCCGGAGATGTCTTGAATTGAAATAATAACATTTAAATTCGTTTTCAGATAATGAGAAGCTAGGAGTTGAGGGAAAAGACTGATCCATCTACGACGGAGATGATGATTTTTATCTACTGAACAAAAACAACCGTAATATAATGAATAAGTAGTAGCCCTGTTTTTAGGAGTGACCTCGTGGTCTGGGCATACTGAGACCCCCCCATGAGCTCACTATTTTTGCATGTACTTCAGTTAATCAGAGCGTTCTAATCGAAGCCGGAAACAGTAACGTTTTTGTCAAACCGATGTTAGAAAGACCACCAAAAGAACTGGCTTTGGCAGAGACGGTGAAAAGCATGTAGAGCTGTGTTTAGACGCTAGCCAGTTGTTTTAGAACTTAGCTGTATTTTCCGTCGATATTTACTTCCGAGTGAATGTTACAAAGACACAATGAAATTACAGAAGCTTTCGCCAACCTCATGAACGCGGTTAGAGAAGCTTTCGCCAACCTCATGAACCTCCAAATATCAACTAAGAATTATAAACTTAGAGCTGAGTAGCTTCTGCCAGCTAATTTTAGGACGGACCGATGGCGCTGCTTCAACAGCCACGCGGACGATGCAGCAATTAGCCGAAAAACTACGTGAAAAAAGACAAGAAAGCTCTCCAGAATCGATAAACAGTATAAGAACTAAAATAAGCCTCGCGCTCCTGAGGAGCTCTATACTTTGTATCAGGGGGAGCAGATAGCTGCTCAAATTTCATTTGATTGACAACTCCATTAGCGCTACTGTAGAGGAAGGACGGCTAAGATAAATTAACATTACGACGAAGCATTTAATGCTGATTTATGACCTCATTGATAAAATGATACAGTTTTCTGATATATGTATATGCATTTTTATATGGTATGGCTCTATCCAGCTTGTGCACTTAACGTAACTAAACTGAAGGGACTCTTTTGTAATTTAGGTTTTAAAAAGATGATTTTTCTGTAATCCTTTTTGTCAGAAAGATCATAATATATTTTTGCAGAGAGCTTGTTTGTTTACTTAATCGAACTCGTCAAAAGTTAGTTTTCGGCTGGATATTTTGATGTAAACTGTTGAATGAATTGAATTGATGAATTTCTTATTCTAGGGGATATTGGTTTTAAGGCGAAATAATCGAAGATTGAGTTAATATGACGATGATTTGGTAACGGGCTCAATTTCTATTTAACTAAGGTAATTTTGGGTTTATTTGAGAAGGCGAATTTTTCTTTTAGCTAATGTAAATTTTACATTCAACTGAATAATGAGTTGATGAATAAAGTTAAATTCAGTTAAAGTGAATTAACTTAAATTCATCAACCAAAATTTGATGAATAATTTTATTCCAATTTTAGACGAAAATGTAAATAGTCTGTGGCGGTCCATAATGTTATTTCCCAAATGCAATTTATTAATTCTACTAATTGTCAACGCACAGTATGTCAAATCCAAAAATTGTCGAGATGACGGCCCTGTGCGGATTGTTCTCTCCGAAGAGGGGGCCTCTGGTAATATCACTGATGGAGACGAAGCAATTAATTCTGCGCATTGTGAATGGCTAATAGAAAGAAATGAAACTTCATTACGCGGTGCTTCGGTGTCGGTGCAGGTTACTCAACTTGAGACAGAATGTGGCTATGATAACGTTTTTGTTCAGGAAGTTGACCGACTTGGAAATTTTCGCCTAATTGGTGCTCTCAGCGGCCTTCGTGAAAATATCACGCTGACCTCGGACAGCGGAAAAGTATGTTTTTGATATTTCGGAGACATTTTTTCAGAGCGCAGTTAAAATTATTTATGTTTCAGTTACACATTCACATGTTTACGGACGTGAACTTTTTCCTCAAGGGATTCAATGCAACTTATTCAATTAATAAATGTCCTAACAACTGTTCTGGTCACGGGCAGTGTAAACCAGTGGAGTCTGGAGGCTACAAGTGTCAGTGTCAACAATATCCTGTGTATGTTGGCAAAGATTGTAGTTTTCGACAATGCGCCGAGAAGTGTTGGGCGCATAAAGCACAAGGAGAATGTGCAAGAACCTTCGATGTAAGACACCGATTTCTAGTTTTTTATTGTAAACTTTTATTTCTTTTTATGAATGTCTCCAATTTGTTTAGAAGTTTGGCCAATCTAGACAGTTTTGCAAGTGCAATAGTGGAAACATCGGAGAAACTTGCTCCCTGAACTTGAAAGAAGGAGGCGAAGACATTTGGTACAGACTCCAATCACACAAGCCATGGGAGTTCACTGGCCGGATGTCATCAGCATCAGTCTACGTCAAATCGGATGCGCATCCCAGCGAAGGTGCAATATATGTCTTCGGAGGCTTCAATCTGAGCTCAATCATGGATGAGTTTCTCATTTATGATTTCTCTCAAAATCAGTGGCGCTCTGTGGAATTTGGTGCTCACAATGGGTTGAAACCTCCACCTACTATGGGACACACAATGACTGCTGTGGCTGTCAACGGGAATCATGATTTGGTCATAATAGGTGGTCGCGGTGATAATCCGAGTGAACATTCAAAAGAAATTTTCTATTTCAACACAGGTGAGTTAAAGTTATTCTGCAATTTATAAAGTTTTATTGAACTTGAGATGTGGGAACAATGATTTTTATCCAGGTGACAATATTTGGAGGATGTTGCCAAACAAGGGTCCCGATGTTGCGTGGCATACGGCAAACTTGGTCGGCAAATGTCTGATATACATTGTCGGTGGTGAGTTTTTCTCTACTACGTAATTTACTAACTGAACACATTTGCCGCACATAGAACATGATTCCTGACAAAATTTAAAACTTTTGTTAAGTTGTGGTTTTTTGAATTTTTTGACTTTGTGGCTTTCTTTTTCTGTCTGCCAGCTTGCACTGCTAATTTTATGTTGTATCGCAAGTGGCGCGAAGCTCCGTTTTGCATCTGGGTTAGGTTTTTCGAATTCACAATTGAATAAGTATTACTGGGCGCCGTGTTAGTAGCACAACATGTTACAACCAAAATGATGCTAGTAAATAATCTCATAAGGAAAAACTTGTTTCAAAAATTGAAAATAAACTTTTATTTTTTTTTGTAAACGATTGTGGTCAAAAACTGCAAGAATGAGAGGTTTATTTGTAAATTTCCTCAAATTTGTAGTATAATTTAATTGATCGCTCAATCTCTTTTTAAGTTTAATGTCATTTAGTTCGAACAACGGAAAATTTCAGACTTTTTAGCGACACAGCGTTCTGTCGTTATTCGAATCTACGATTAAAAGAGCTTCTTTATGATACCGTACGAGTTTTTGAAATAGTAGCCGGAGCAATAAAAAAAACCTTTTTTTGAGTCTTCAATGAGTCCAAAACATACCTACAACCTTTTGTAGGGCGCAGGAGTGATTACTCATACAATGACGAAGTGCACATTTTGGATTGGTGTGACAACGACAAGAGGTGGAAGTTCAATGTTAGAGTGAATGGACTGAAGGCATCTGTACTTCAGTTGGTGGGCCACTCTACAGTATACGTGGAGAGATACAGATCTCTCTTCATCTTTGGAGGCTTCACACCCATATCGGTCGAGTGAGTTTTTTTTAAACATATTTACGGGACTGGTGATCTTTTTGCTGGGCGTGAATATCTATCATGAGTTTTGCGATATTTTTTTTGCTGGTGAATTACGGTTATGGCCACAAAATGATTTGAAATTTGTCGGAACTCTTTTAATTTCTGTGAAAATTTTGACTACATTTTGGTTTTATATCAATCAGGGAGTTGGGCGAATTAAGGATGTGATCTTGTTGCTGAGAGTAAACATTTGCCAAATGCTAGAGCTCATGGTTGTGAGGGAATTTGTTTCAAAGAAAGCCTGGTCTTTGTTAAGTTTTCAAAACGGACTTTAGTGCCTCTAATTGATTGATGACTAATTTAATTTTTTTTAGCAAAGTCTTAAAATATGCTCTTTTTCGTCTTTTGCTCCGGATTTTTGACTGAAGCTGGATTTTTGAAATTAATTTTACAAATTGAGCTTTTCGACATGGAAATTAAAATTCGCGCTCCCTTTTTGTTCACTTGATTTAAAGGTAAAATATCTTGCAATAAATAAATTAATTGTTTTTTTTAATAAGCATACTAAGTGACAGTAACTGCTTCGAATGAATATTCTTAGTTTGTTTTATTTCCAGGGCATCTGAGAGGAGAAACAATCTGTTCGTGTTCAACACAGAGCAGAATTTCCTGTCTGAGTGGGCCACTGGACATCAGACGGAGGCTGCCAGACCCCCCAGTATGGCTTACCACACTGCCACAGTGCTCGGAAACTACATGGTCATTTTTGGTGAGCAGATTGTCAAGTAATAAATATCAGTTCTGAACCATTTTTTTTTTCAAAAGTTACGTCAGTATTGTTTTCTGTTTACTTGTGTTCATTGAATCTTTTCCAACATAGCCTGTAAGTTGGCTGTTTTTTTTCCAGGAAAGGTCCATAATTTCATCCCCACTTTTTAAATTTTAACTATGTCGACCTTTGATTTATATTGAAGCTCGCCTCCAAAAAAAACAGGTTGATACAATTTTCTCTAATTCGACGTGTTCGATCAAAAAAGATCAAAAGATTTTACCCATTTTGTAGCGGTGCTGAAGTGATTACGTCTCCGTTTCTCAATCAAAAGGTCGATGTTTGAGGCCCACCATGATCTGTGCTTGTCGCTTGAGGGTGAGGCAGCATTATATAGCCCAGAAAATATTAATAAGTTCAATAGAATTCTTAACCAGGGGCACACAGTATTGGCCGTTTAAAAGCCTGTGCTCTCCGGATTTTCAGTAACTAGTGTTTTGGCACTTCAAATGTTAGTAGCTCTGTTGTTTACGGCAGTCTAGTTGCATGCCTGATGCTTGTGGTTGGATTCACAAAGAGGGAAGTTTTTTCGAATGTGTGATTAATAGTTTTTCTTGCCCCTTTCTTTGTTTTATCTTTTCAAAGCAACTGGATGGTGTTTTCCATCTTGTGTTTCTGAAAAGCAGCTTCATCTCTGTGTCGCAATGTTAGGGCGAGAATAGTTCAAGATTTTTTCTACCAATTTTTCTACAAGGTTTCATATAAAGATCGCTCAGGTTCAAAAGATAGGTGTATCGAAGTAGTCTTAGTCGTGCGTTCAGCTAGTTGGTTGCACGATGTCTGTGGTTTGATTCCCGGAAAGGGTAGATGATTCTCAAAACTCGTTAGTATTTTTTGCCTATTTTAAAGCTATGTTGTGTTTGTTGCTTATTTGAGAAGTTCAGCTTCGCCATTGTGTCGTAACTTTGGGATAGAATTTTTGTTCGAGAATATTCCTACAATAATAATCCTACAAGCCTTTATGTAAAATTCGCACAGGCTTAAGTTTTTCCCAAAAATTGAGGAGAAAAACCAAGTTGATAATTTTTGCTTTTTAGACTGATATAGATATACAAGGGGCTAAATTTTCAGTTGCTTTCAGTGGCGGATCCAGGATTTCTTCGAGGGGGGGGGGGGGGAATTGGGAGGATTTTCAAAAAAATTTTCGATCTTTTTTTTAAGGTCGACCAAAGTGAATTTCCGAGCTCTCCAAAAGCACTAAAAAGACCCTGTTTTGGTAAAATTTTCTGCGCTGCAGCCAAAATTTCCCCTCAAAATTATTATATGTTGGCGCCAAAGGCGCCTTTAGAAAATTTTTAAGGCCAGTCAGCCAAAAGTGGATATCTCAAAATATTACAAAAGGGGACCTTTTGGGTCGGCAGGGGGTCGAATCTCGGAGGGGAGGGAGAGTCCGCCCCCTCCCCCCTAAATCCGCCCTGGTTGATTTGTTCTTTGTTTGGTTTGGTAGTGGTTATACGGTCACTTCACTTTTTCCAACCAAAGCTTGCGCAAAGTTTATACGTTAGTTGTACAGTATATGATCCAGCTATAGTTTTTATGAAAGCTTGTAATTTATTGCCTGATTACTAAGAATATATTGAGTGAACGTTACTGTAGCTCCGAAGGCCTGGATTCGAAAACCGCAGTATCATTTTTTTAAATTTTGAAAATATCTGACATTTTGTCGCTTTTTTCTTTTGTCTTTTTTGGAGCTGTGTTTGGCATTTTCCACTTGTGTTGGCAGAGCTGTTTTTGGGCCGCTGTTTTTGGGCCGAGAAAGTAGTTAAAATGGTTGTGTGTAAAACATATAAAAATAACTCTTTGACTCGGTTTATTAATAATGCTAATGGCAGGTAGCATAGCTGAATCCAACCATTAAGTTGACACAATTCGCAGACTTTTCTTTATTTAGAATACTGGGCGAAACTGGTCCTCTTGAAAGTGGTCTCATATGTTCAATTACCAGACAATATTTAGAAATAAAAGTCGAACTTTGAGACGAATGTTTGCGAATGGGGTGTTGTTCAGTGGTCGCTTTCTACTTTTTTGCCCCCAGTCCTGCTCAGTGCAGGACCAACACTTCTATTTTTCTATTTACTTAACATGTCTGCATATCTGTTTCAGGGGGGACGGCCTACTCGCACAAACGAAAGAGAGACCGCGGAGCTGATGACATGTGCTATGGAAATGAACTCTACTTTCTACACTTGGACTGTGTTTTGTGGACCGATAAATCTAATCTTTCGCCCTCAGACAAAGGTACATGTAATACCACTGCAGAGTAATTTTTGATTGAATAATTGTTGCGCAATAATTTGACCTGACTGTCGTTTATGTACTTTTTTTTATGTTTTTTTTTCAGCGCATAGATGTTTCTAACATGCGGGAATGTTTCGCGAAGTGTACTTCTTTTTATTTTTAGTTGGGTTATATGTTCGAATCAGTTAATTGTTAATTAATGTTGACTGAATTTTGCGTTGCAGCAAATGAGCGAATCAAGTTTTTGATCATGGACATCAAAGACTTATTGCGGGAGGAAATGATAAGAGATAATTCAAGTGGGTACAAATAGTTGGAGATGAGTTTTTATTTCATCCAACCAATTTAATCTGAGTAGTGTTGATAGCATCGGTTTGTTTCGAAGGATTGTTTTGAACTTAATTAGCAGATTTGATTCAAGAGATCTTCAGTATTGAACTTAATTATGACTTGGTGCTGATGGACTGTTTTCGGGTGTAGCTCATTTTTCTATTGTTTGGTTTGATTTGGAGTGTCGCATTGATTGTTTCCAGCACTGCTGCATACAATTTAAAGAAGATTTGAAGCCTTTTCCCTTCAATTCATTTTGTGTAAATTACCAGGAAACCACATATCTCTACCTAAACCAAAATCAAAAGAGTTTCCATGTATTCTTTTTGCTTTTGAACATGAGTCATCAAGTAAATTTGAAGCTCTGGTAAAAAAAATTGGTACCATGTTGGAATCGCATATGATGCGCATACAAATCCCCTGAAGGTAGTATAAAAGTAGCATAAAAGTTATTCTTTTCAGTCTATGCCTTCGAGGACGCAAAATCGAAATTTGCGGATATTTCACCCATTGGTATGTGAAAAAATATTGCAAAGGCACTCATGCCTTCAACACGTTATGGCATTGACTTTTATGAGTTAACATTCAAATAATCATCTCTCAAGCATAACAAAGCAACACCTATTGCGATTATTACCACAGCCCACCTATTTTAAACGCTTCATTCTATTCGATCCATCTTCAATATTTTACGTTCTTTTTGCTCAAAATTTGACGTGGCTTGTTTTGATCACGTTTGTTCACCGTTTTTTTTCTTATTGGTTGTTTAATGTCTCAATGTTAGACATAAAAGTCTATTTAATGGTAAAATTGCTTTAAAAAATCATGCTGACAGATGTCATTAAATTAAATTTTTAGTAACTGCAATCTATGAAAAGATATAGAAATTAAAAATTGATGTGTATCTTTTGTCTTGAACATTGAAACATTGGAAAATATGAATGAGTGAATTCGCTTTTTAATGTCCTTTAAACTATCAATGTTTTGTGTGTGCTCCCTTTTTGGCATTAAAATCAATTCATTACCATAATGTGCTCCTAATTTATTCTAATCAGTTAAAAATATTCAGTGAAAGAATAAAATCAGCCGTTTAAGTTTGCAAGTTTTTCATCGGCCTTTGTTTAACTGTGTGATATGTTTGGTATTTGCATGGTCCTGTTTGTTTGACTTTCAATCTAGACTTTTTAGGTCAAGTTAAAATAAAAATCAAACGCAATGAATGGCGGTTAAAGAGAGAAAGTGTGTTTTTCTTTATCCGCACTTCTGTCAATGAAACAGATATTTGGAATATGGGCGGAATAAGTGATATAAGACTCAAAATGTGATTATGAAAGCTAACTTTCACTCGTGTTCTTGAATATAGACGTGTATTTTTTGTTACGCCGTATGACTTTCTAAGGTCAACTTTCTTTTCAGGTCATCGAGCTTGCATGGCCTCGCTTATTTTCTACACTGGTCACAAAAAAGTCTCAGATCAAGCGCCAATATGTTCTTAGTCACTAAAAATAACGCACAATTTTTTTATAACCGTTTATGACCTTAATCTAATGCTTAAATTAAGTAAAGAGATGGAATTCTGGAGACAAGAAAGTCGGTCTTGCTGATGGTTGAAAGAAGTAACTTTTGGCTACAAAAACTTCTAAATTCAAACTTTAAATTCTAAACTCAAAACCCTTTTTATCTCAACTCCAGAATTGTTTGTTCAATCATCGGAATGATCGATTCTTTTTCTGGCACTGTTTTGTGACTTAGTGTATTGCACTGTTGTTGAATTCTGTCGCGTTTGCTTATCATAATGTTCATTTAGAAGACAGGGGTCCCCCTCTGAGTTTGAATGACCAGAGAGCCCTGACGGGACTCTACGACCGTAAGATACTTGTGCAAATCGTAAAACTGTACCGAATAAGGTGTAATGTTCTGTACATGTAATGGCAATAACCATCAAGCATATCTGTTTTGAAGCCGAAACATTTTTTGTTGTACCAACCGGAGACCTTTTGATTGATGTTATATTTAAAAACGCCAATTTAGGGGCTCAATTCAGACAAATTAATCTTCAAACCATTATGATGATATTTTTCGGCTTCAAGGCAGTTCGGTTTATTGGTCTAAAATTACCAGAAACATGTACAGGTGGTGTAAAATTTACTTACACGTGAAAAACTCTTCCCTTCAATACCCCTACTACCAACTTTTCTGAACTGTCGACCTCATGGCGAGAAAATTAATCGAGATATTTACTGATTAAAATTGAATGATTAATTGCGCCACCCCTGGTTTTGATTAATACATGTACGTGAAAGGTGATGGATCATGTATATTGGAGTCCATTGTTTGTGATTGTGAAGGAAGGTGATGGGAACCTATTGTTACGTCACGTTTTATGTTACGTCATACGCCAAATCTGAATATCAGTTTGAATATCATGTTTAAAAATGGACTGAGTTAATCAGAAGGTTTTGTTAAGCTAAAGATCGATTGAGCTACTGATGATTGCTTAGCTGATACGTATATATAAGTGTTAGATTTTCTAGCTTTTTTTGTTTGAATCAAAGAAAAAAAAATGTAAAAAATAAGTAGAAAATGATCAGAATTTGGCTAGAAAATTAAATTTGATTGATGACTAAGAATTTGACAAGTCAAGTGACAGCTACGCGAGAAATCTTCAAGAAAATGAGGCGCCGTGTGATGAATAATTTGTCCCGAGTTCAAAAATATGCCACGTTTTAAAGCATCGATTGAATAGGTGTATAGACGGGACCGTTAGTTAAAAAAAAGAAGGACTATTTAGAAGAGAAAAGGATTAGAGTTACCTAAGCTTCCGCGATTTGTTACGCAATTCGCATTTGAGTTGCAAATGCCATGCACAGAAAAAAGGAGTATATACCACCAATGCGCCTGAAGAAAATGCACCTATGAAAACTGTTTTCATCCCACGATATTATTCTCTGTTAAAACACACATGCATGCAATGGTAAAATAAGCGAAGTGAAATGGCAAGCAACTAGTTCTTTTTTCTTTTATTCATCCAAACTCCTACGCGCACCTTTTCGCTGTAATTGGGTGCAGAATGGAAGCAATACTAAGCCCATGCTTTGGTTTATTCCGCACTTGGAAACAGAAACGATGCGCATAGTTTGAAAAAAAAAATAAAATATTTGACAATTTTTTGAAAAGTAATTTTTTTGTGAAATTATCTTTTTTTTTTGTCTAAGAAGGAAGGATTTTAGGTTGTTGCTTGATAGACGTATCAATGGTTTGGTGTGTTATCGTTCTATTGCTTTATCGTCATATATTAATTATAATCAGAAGTCTTGTGTGTCTTTTGGGTGTTCATGTGAAAGAATCAAAAATAACCTTCACCTAACGGAGCTGTTTGAAAATGGAGAGGAATAAACATGCACGCTTCTCAGTATTTAAATTTAAAAATTTGGTTTAATTTGGGTTAATTGAGCTAGTCTGTTTAGATTTGTCGATTCAGTCGAGACCTCCGAGCAAGCGATATGGTCACATGATGTTGAATTTGACTGAAAATGTACTTCTGGTGATCGGAGGATTCGACGGGACTCCTTTAGGAGATATGTATGCATTCAAGGTACTCTCAATTTGATCAAATTTTGTTTGTTTTGACTGTTCTTTACGACAAAACTCATTTGTTTAGTTATAGATGTTAAGACAAATTTTGAATCATTGTTTGATGCAAATGATATCATTGGGGTTTTGGGAAATAAGGCGCCAAAATGACCTTTGCATGTAAGATTTGTAAGCAAGTAAACATTGTCAGATGGCGAATTGTTGACGTTTTCGAATAACTGGTACTAATTTCTCGATATCAAATCGATCTTAATCAAAATCATGTACAATAACGAAGCTCTGTGCAACGTCCAGGTAAAAAAATGGTTCCTTGATTATGTCTGCGATTTGATAATTATAATTACGCAGAAAAATCAAAATGTTTGAATGAAAATTGAAGTTGATCAATGTTTAAAAAAATCGAAGAATATTTGAGAAAATATAAAATATATAGTGTATTGATCAACCCCTCCTAAATTGCAAGACACCGCTTGTCATGTCAGATGATCATATCATTTTACGTTTATGCTAGAGCAGATGAAATGAATGTTTATTAATCGTGAGTCGAAAAATTCTATCATGTTCTTAACTCTCGAAATACAAATTGTCTATTTTAATTCAACTGAAAAATGAAAAACATAACTCAAACTGTTCTCATACGTTCATCCTCACTTACAATCAAGAAATTCTTCCGACAAAAATTATTCAGTAGATGTAAAGCTAAATAAGGAAGTAATTGAAACATCGGCTATTGCAATTAGCCCTATTGCATAAAGCTCAACCCCCACCCCACGTTTTAAAGTTTCCATTTTCATATTACTTATGCATGCTTTTTATGGATAAGTTCGCAATTTTTCATTAAAGGTGGAAAGATTAAGTATGCTCAGACTAATTATATTGTTCACCCAGTAAAATTTCATTGCATTATTACTACCTTCAAAAAGTTTTCAAAATTGAAATTTCAAATTTGGGTGAAAGTGAAATCGGAAATTGATTGGATTTTTAATGTTTTAAGCGCTGAATATACCCTGTATAAATAAATCTTTTACTAATCCAACCTTGCAGATGTTTAACCCGGGAGTGGAACCCGTTTTCGTGCGAAACCACTTCCGATCTAACAGTGACGAGGACCAGGTAAGTCTGAAGTGACCAGTAAACTCAACCCAGTAAAATCAGTATACCGCGTTGTTATGTCGTAATATTACGTAATGTTATGTAATGTTACTGTATGGGATGCCAGTGGCTTAAATGCAGTCAGTTAATTCATATTGTTAGTAAAATCGATGTTACGTTATCATACCAATTGGAATTTTCCTGAATAAAAAATCGAAATTATTTGCTCTCAGTGGATTTCAATATACATCTTTTATAACCTAGGAGTACAGAAAAAATCAGCTTCTCCATATTTCATAAACTTGAAAAGAGTTTGCAGAACAAAAAATCAATTATGGTAAAATTTGAGCTGTTTGAGAAAAAAATGTTTTTTTTTTTTTTTTTTTTTTTTTTTTTTGGGAAAGTTCCAATTTCTCTCTGCGTTCGTTGTAATCAGTGCTATAGTTTAAAGTATGCAAATTTTCGTTGTGCGCGAGTAGGGTGACTTGTTTGGTCGCCGTTGACGTTAACACTGAATTTTTCAACCGAAAGAAAAAAATTGTCTCACTTGACATTTATTTTATCTTAGCTCAATCAAAGTTCAAAATTCCTGCTGCGACTTTAGTAATTTTTAAAGTGGCGTTTGATTAACTCAAGGGAATTTAGAAAGGAATTATTTTTGAGCAATTCAATCAACACACAATAACTGAGGAAAAGACGTGAAAGTAAACCCTTTAACCCCTTAATTTATAAATGTGGGGCTTGTTTAGATGTTTGTTTCTTCAAAAACCAGCCCTTATCTGCAGCTGATCAAAATTTCTGGTCAATTCATTAGTTTTCTTGGAAATCTCTTATGAGCCTTTTTGATCACTAACCAGGTTCATTAGTGTTATAAATGCCTACATCATTGAGCATTTTTTCAAGTTGTTAGCTCATGACCAAGTCATGTTGGTGTTCCCTTCCCTCCCCCCCCCCTCGTCGGAAGGTTATATACGAAATTGTTTTTAAAAACCTTAATAAAATTATCGAGAGGATTTTTTGAAGAGGAGAAAGCAGTTTTGCATTGCCCTAGGTGATGTTAATATCATGCGCTGCATTTGGTATTTAAACTATGTAAGTGGCTCAGTGTTGTTTTTAATTTAGTCAAATGGCTCTTCTACCGTCCCACACTCACCAGATAAAAACCCGATTTTATCTTTTTAATTATTTGACCAATCTTTTTACGAACTTGTATCTATAAAGGCAACAAAGTTTGTTCGTTTTTTGGTAATTATTTTACATGACAATTAGACAACGTGAAAAAAAGTTAAATGAAAAATATTTGTGGGTAAACGATAGAAGAGCCGGAGAAATAATTTCTTTCTGAATTATGAGTCACCATTTTTGGCAGGTGTCGGAACTGGTGGTGCCCTCGGATACCTCATCTGGTGGAAGTGGGAGTCCCTGTACGAAAGTGAACAACGAGCAGGAGTGTCTAGGTCACCCTGAGTGTGCTTGGTGCAGAAACAAGAAGGGAATGGGAATCGATAGTTGTCTACACAGAAACTCAAATCCAAAGGTATATTTTTCATATAAATGATGTTCTGCTCAGGTCGTTATAGTTGCTGCCAAAAAAGAATTGCTGTGTAAAGTTTTAGATTTGCAATTAGCGTCTTTGCACTTTCTTTGCACTTTCTTTGCCTTGTTTTTACCCTGTATCTTTTTAACCTGTTCGCAACTTTTCAATTTTGTCGCGTGGTGCCCCCCGCCGGTGTGTAAGTTTTAAAACGATTTCTTTTCACAGTCCGATGGTGATTTCTTTTTTGTACTGATCTCTTAATTATGGTAATTGATGTTTCATATAGCAGCTACCGCGATCTGTAATGGTTAGCTGTTTTTTTTCCCGCTGAGAATGTATTCGGTTTTAAGTGTAAAAGAACGAATTGTTTGTCATATATATATATATATAAGGTTGTAGTTCTTTTTCTTTTATATGTCTTATTCAAATTCGATTTTTCGCTGTTGTACTTTTGGTTTTTTAAAGTAGAGCTCATTTACTTCCTTTGTTAAAAGGAAGGCAAACTCCACTCTCGAACAGCAAAAAGTGTAAAGATCACAAAAAACGTGATCGACTTCTAGTTTCGAAAACGGAATTTGATTTTCCGATTTCTCAGCGAAATAAAAAATCATTAACGCATGATCCAGTCTTCTCAATTTGGGTTTATTTTATCAAGAAAGTGTCAACCATAAATTGTTCTAGAAATTCAAAGAGTTTTGAGGCCAACTTTTTTTTTGAAATTCGTAATTTTCATAAGTTAAGATTTTCCAAAAATTAGGTCAGTATTGACTCTTCTCCAAATGTCTGTTGGTTGTTTTTTTTTTCTGGAAAGGTTCTAAATTTCATCCCAGCCTTTTTTGATTTTTACTGGTTCGATTTCTTTTGAAGATGTACTTTTTTCAGAAATCGAAAGTTGCAAATGTTCAAAAATTTCAGTCTACTTTTTTTGGTTTCCTTGTTCTTTTAGACTTTTCCAGCCATCTGTTGGCTCTGTTTTTTGGCTTATTAGTCTTCGTCTGATTCTTTGTCCGAATTTGGCTTTCGTTGTTTTTCCTGCTCAAACGATCAACTCCATCCCCTTTAAATGTAATATCTGGTTTCCAACCATTGTATATATATAATGATCAAATTTTGCGCTTATTTTTGCCAATGATTTTTCGATTTTCTGGTTATCGTCTGAAGGTATTTAGGTTTAGTTTCTAAATGGTTTATTTTACTGCGTGAGTGCGTGTGCTTGTGAAGTGACCTATATAGGAGAGTTGCTAGGCTTTTCTGAAACTTTTTCCTTTTAGTTGTTTTTTGGTTTATTTCTCAAATATGACCACGCTAATTTTTCACGCTCGAATCTTGTTTTTTCGGGGTTTGAAATTGGATTTCTCAATGTTCCTTACCAGGCGCGGATCTAGGAATTTCTCGAGGGGGGGGGGCGGATTTAAAGAAAAATTTGAAAATTTTTTCGACTATTTTTGTTTTTAGGTCGACCAAATTGAATATAAGAGCTCTCCCAAAACACTACAAAGACCCTAATTTGACAAATTTTTACGCGCCTCACCCCCCTCTAAATCCGCTACTGTTCCTTACGCTTTTATGTTCTCTTTCCTTACTCTTTGACACGTTTCCAACTGTCTGTTGGCTACGGTTTTGTTTCTTGAGACAATATGTTGACCTCTATGTTACAAGCTTAGCTAAAATATGCATTTTCTCCATATTCTCATGGTTTTTTGATGCTCATACTAAAAATTTTGAAGATAACTCATAGAATGATTTTCTGTAGCAAATTTGTGGATCTGAAGACAACTTCCTGAGGAGCTACTGTCCAGGCGTCTGTTCTGCTCTGACAGACTGTCAATCTTGTGCTTTATGGGGCTCAGGGCAGGTCAACCAGGTGAGCTGCGGATGGTGCGCCCACACACGGAAGTGCATGCCCAAAAACGAAATAGCGGCGTGCATCAACGATGCCGAAATTGAACAGTGGAATGGATACCTGAAGATGAACAAAGATCCGATGACTAACCAAGTTCCCTTCATAGATTCATTCGACTCCTGTCAGAAAGCGGAAAACTTCAGAGGAATTATTCTGGAGGAGCGGCAATACCCTCAGAACGAGCATTTACCTCACGGCGTTTACTTTCTGACCGACAGCGAAAGATACCAAAAATTTATGGCTGAGAGGTTACTGCGACTTCCTAAAGATATATGGGGCAGTGTGAAAAACGAAGGAAACCAAGAAGACGTAATAGTTTACAGCACTTCGTTCAACGTTTCTTTTCAAACTAAACAAAGAGACGAGAAATTCCAGCTGGATGTGGTGACAACTCGAGCTCTGAAGTCGGCTTTTGAAATTTCGAACGAACAAGGTTACTCGGCATCAACTCAATGTATCGGTGACTCATCAGAGGACGTGGAGTGCCTAACAAAAGCGATCGAAGCTTACTCAGACGTGAAAATTAATTATGAGTACAAACTAAAGCCCCTAGAAATCGAAGGCCAACGTTCAGGTTTCACAATGGGTCTTAGGATAATAGGGAAAAAAGACAAAAAGTTTGAACTGATTCCTAGTTCCTACATCTTCCCGGCTGTTTTGTGGACCCAAGAAGAGTGCGAGTCGCAGAAATCCTGTTTTGCATGTCTTCGGAACCCGGCTTGTGGCTGGTACTCTTCGAGTGATAGACCAGTGGATGCACAGTGTTATCATAAATCTGGAACAAGTAAAACCTTAGTTATCGCTCCGGAACATTGTGTGAATTGTTCCGACTTCACATCTTGTACGTCTTGTGTTGACATGGAAAATAACCAACAGTGTATTTGGTGGCAACAAGATGCTGTGTTGATAAAGGGCGAACATCCGAGATGCATTGAGAAGCCACCTGTTGATAGCTCTATTGCAGGTGAAAACCCAACGAGAGCAGACCAATGTCACAACCCGTGCACCGAACGCAAAACATGCGGGGATTGCACGAGTAAAAAAGACCCCTCATCCCACTGTGCGTGGTGTGACGACCCTCCCGTTTGTTTCCCTTTCCAATCGTACCTGACATCGTTCCCATACGGATCCTGCAAGTCCTGGGTGGACTCGAGTCTCGGAGATCATCAATCGAAGCAGCTATGTAAAAGCTGCAGCGAGCATACCACGTGCGCGGACTGTGTTGCTCAGTTTGGATGTGGATATTGTTACAGCGACACAAGTGGTGTTTGTGTTTCGGGAAACTTCTTGCCTGGCGATTCGAACCAGAACGCGTACTGTCGTGCACGTCTCCCAAGGTTGAAAAATGTTTGGAATTATACGTACAATGCGTGTCCAGTTGAGAATTGTTTGAAAACTGGCTGTGATAAACCATTTTCATGTGAGAGAAGCGAAGAGAACGCTGAAGATTATGAATGCAGATGTCCAACCGGTACAACTTTGAGTAAAGATGGAACTTCTTGTGAAGAGACGTGCGATCCTCTTTGTATTCACGGCGTGTGTGTCGAAGTGGATCAAAGCTACAAATGTAAGTGCTTTCAAGGGTACACAGGGAAGGACTGCAACAGAGATTGCGGGTGCAACAAGCGGGCAAATTGCACAAGCGTGGGACGGTGTGGACAGTGCGAAACTGGATACAAAGGATCCAGATGTGACCAATGCGACGAAATGTACTTCAAAAGTGAGAAAAGCGACAAGTATGCTACGGTGTGTCAACCGTGCGAGTGTAACGGACATGGAGTTGGATGTGACGCAAGCGGTGAGTGTACGTGTGTGAATAACACTATCGGTCGGAACTGCGAAAAATGTGCGGAGAGCTATTACGGAGATCCGAGAAATGGAGGAATTTGTTATAAAGGATGCTCTAGCGGTCAAGCAGTGTTGACAAATACCCAGGGTATAATTTACCTCGGATCCAAAGGTGGAAGCGAAATAACAAATGCGAAAAATATGTCTTCTTGTATTTGGAAAATTACACACAGCAAACAATCTGGATTGCAAGACAAACAACCTTCTTTTACTCCGTGGATGGTTCTGAAAATAACACGAATTAACGTTCTCTGCAATTACCAATTTGTGAATGTGTATGACGGTGAACCAAGTAACGTTCACGGCATCAATGGTGACTCGTCATCTCTTGACGACTCACCATCCTCACGACCTTCGTCGTCTGTTTCGGCGAGTTCCTCTCGACTCCTCGGATCTTTTTGTGGTCGAACGACCTCTGATCAAACTCCGGAGCGTGTAGTTATTGCTAAATCGGGAGTGATGACTATTGTCTTCAATACAAAGAAGCGTGAGGGTACTGGTACCAATGCATTGCAGTTCTTCGAAGCCGAACACACAGTATTGACTGCTCCTTGCCCTGATAAGAAACACTTCAAAGAGACCTCAGGCTCAAGTGCGTCTGGAAGTTCAATATGTACATGTGCTGATGGTTGGGGAGGTCATCTTTGTAGAGTTCCATTGTGTGATAATTCTGCTGGACGCCCATGCGCTAATGGCAAAATATGCCTGCCTAGTGGATTGTGCGACTGTTGGCCGACTTACTTTGGCTCAAATTGTACAGAAGAAATCAAAGAACCTCCAGAAATCCGAAGGTTTGAAGTCAAAACTTCAGACAAGTTTGCGATGTATAACTTGGAGTATGATGATCTTTTGGAAGACGCCGAAGGAAACTCTGAGAAAGCCAGAAGTGGTCATAGCATGGTCGCGCTGTCTAACCAGATCTTCATAATTGGCGGGAATCTCGCTAAGTCACCAACGTCCCCGCCAAGAATAATGACCTTCAACACAATTGAAAGAACTTTAGATTTCTTCACCAACGCTGGACTGCACAACAATATACACTACTCACTTTCTGCGGCTGCTATTGTAGAGGAGAAATCGGTACTCAGTGCAGAAAGTAGTATGAACAAAAAAGTCAATGCTGTTTTTATTTACGGAGGATTTGGTAGCGGGCTGTCAATCAGTGGAAGCATGCAAGTACAATATTTGGCAGATGTCGGATCTAGCTCAATCACAGACTCCTCGATGTCGATGAATTACGTCGAGGTTCCCAATTGGGTTCCGAAGTTAGTGGGACACACGATGACCGCGGCCAAACTTCCGAAAAGCTCCGAACAAAGCATACTTTTGATCATCGGTGGATACTCGCCAGACGAAGGATACAACAATATGACTATTCTATATCACGTGGACACTAGTAAATTCGTAGCGCTACAACTTAAGGGTGATTACCCTCTAGGAATATACTGCCATTCCACTGTATATTACAGAGACGCGGAAGCGTTCTACGTTTACGGAGGCATGTTGTATGATACGTGGGGATCTCAAAAAGTAGACCTAAGTCGCACGTTATTTTTGGTCACTATTGAGAGTCGGAGTGCCGATTTGTCTGAGTGGAAAGCAGTTTGGACCATTATAAAACCGAAAGACGGAAGAACACCACCAAAAATGATGTTGCATAAATCTGTGGTCGTCAATGATTACATGGTAGTGCTAGGAGGAAGAACGCATGATCATGACTTTACTAACAAAACGTATATTTACCAACTGAAGTGTAATACATGGATGATTCCGGGTGTAAATTTACCGAGTGATAGTTTCGTTAACTTGGGTTTGTGGGAACCTGTCATCGGTCACGACGCAGTTGCTATTGGAAACAAAATTTACATTTTCGGGGGTTTCAACGGTCGCTATCTTTCGAGAGTCGTTAGCTTACTAATGCCTCTGGATATCTGCAACTTGTTAAGTACCAAAAGCTTTACCTCCACCGGACGACGCGAATCTAGTTCAGTTGCAATGGACAGATGCTTCAAGGTGTCAGGGTGTATGTACTGTTCTGAAGACCAGTCTTGCAAACGTTACGAGCCAGGGAATCGAAAGTGTATGCCGAACCGTGATTCACTTAGAGGGACAAACGCGTGTCACTCTTCGATTGCGAACAGTAAAGTGAACTTGAAGCCGACCTGCGAGGCACTAACGAGTTGCACTGAATGTCTAGCCCCGGATCCTTTCTCAAAAGCACCTTCACCTTGTCATTGGTGTAAAAAGTGTCAAATGCAGCGATGTATTTCAAAAGGACTGTCGTGTAATTCGCTCCAGGTGACTTGTGAAAATAATGACTTCACAACCTATTCATCTCGAGAGTTTTGTCCGGAGCACAATGTGTGTGTTGCTTCGACGTGCTCTCAGTGCATGGCAATTCAAGATCGACAGCAAGAATCCAACGACAAAAGATTAGAGTGTATTTTCACACAAAATGCAAGGAGTGAGTCAAATTACGAGGGCTCTAAGCAAGTGATCAATGCGAATCCAATTTTTGACTGGAGTTGTCAGAAATACTACAGCCAGATTGGAATTGTGAGACAGAATCTGGGCGACTATACCAAGTTTGGAGGAGCAACCACCCTAGAGACTTGTCCGAGGAGGTGTTCCGAGTACCTCGACTGCAAGTGAGTAATTTAGCACATGTTATGAATAGCACTTAAAATGGATTGATTTGAATGAAACAATTAATTTTATCTTGCCAGAAATAAATTTTATCTTGGTTATTGTTCTGATATAATTTTATGGTGTTTTAAATTTTTGAATTACTGCATTCAAATATTGTAGTGTCGCTGGAGAAATTTTAAGTCTAAAGTTTTGGATACTAAGAACGTTACCATTTGTTGCAGATCGTGTCTGGACTCTCGCGGGGGATCTGACTCGGGCTGGAGGAGTTGCTTCTGGGCTACTGGACTAGACAGGTGCATATCTCCGACTTTTGAGCCAGTTTTGTGTTTGGACGGAGTATGTGACATGGTTGTCCGCGGATCGGCCGACCAGTGTCCGAAACCATGCGAGTCATTCTCTCGATGTATCGATTGTGTCAATATGCGTCACTGTGGTTACTGTTCACTTCAGAGTTCTAACCCAGAAATCGGAGGTCGAGGTATTTGTCTAGCCGGTAACTTAGATGGACCCAATTCGGAAGGTGGTAGATGCACGAGTGATTCGGTGATTTCGGCTTTCATCCAAGAACGAGACGAGTCCTCACATCCGGGAGGTCACGGAGGCTTCTCACCGATTGGACAGCTTCCCGGTGAGTTCGACGGACTGTCGGGACATCAGTGGGGATACCAGTCGTGTAGCGATGAAAATGAGTGTCGAAATGGACACCACGATTGCGACTTAGAGCGAGAAGTTTGCGAGGATTGCAAGCGAGACAAAGAAGCTTGTCCTCTTGGGTACCTGTGTCAGTGTAAAGACAAGTACAAGAGAAATGAAAATACTAAATTATGCGAGCCCCAGTGTGATCCCGAATGCGGACCCCACGGAGCTTGTTCAGCGCCTGACGTGTGTGATTGTGACTTCGGGTATGCGGGAGATAGATGTTTGGAGAAATGCGCTTGTAACGAGAACAGTAATTGTGACATCAAGAAACCCATCGAAGATCCAAAGTATTGTACCAAATGTCTTTTCAGTACGAATTCAGAAGAAACAAAATGCAGCCAATGTAATGCGACGTATTACGGAGTTGCCACCAACTTACAAGTACAGCCCCAGAGTCGTTGTAAAAGTTGTCTCGATTTATGCAACAACAAAACTTCAATTTGCTACTGGGACAACTTAAAACAAGATGAATCCAAAATTACCGTAAGTTTATGTTTAAAGAATTGAGAGAACTTTGACAACCGACTAGAGATGATCGGTGTTGGGTTGCAATGTTATTTTTTGCTCAAAAAAACTATCAGTGTCAAACAAAGTTCCACATTTTTAATTACACTTGCGAAAGCAAGTGTCTTGTAATCGGGAACTAGAACTTTTTTCCCGTAAACAGCTTTTCTCACATCCTAACTTAAAATGAACTTGATTCTCGTGTGGTGTATCATTGACCACCTGCTCGTTTAATCCCTCATGTCTCTTATAACGTTTAGTTCGAAATTGGCTTCTTGGGTTTTGCTCGTTCTTTTCCTGAGGGTCGATTTTTCTGTCAATTCCGTTTCAAATGATCGGTTTATCAGTCATCGGACCAAAAAGACGTCTCGGCCAATGTTTGGTTACTTCTTTCTTTCGTGTTTGACTCCGTTCGTTCCCATTCCATTTGGTACCGCGTTCGTCTTGGCTGGTTGTTTCCAATGTTTCTAGAAGCTTTTTGTCAATAATTGTTTTTTTAATCCAAGGAGTTGAGAATCCAAGGAGTTTTAATCATGAGAATGTAATCAAGAGAATGTGTATAAATTTGGTCAGGCAAGCATTTCTAAAAAGTTTTTATGATGTGATTAATACTTAGAGCTTAGCTTTATCATCAAAAGGGTCTTTCTACACAAGCAAAGCTTATGTGAAAGTATGAATTCTCTTTTTTTTTCAACCTAATTCGCAAATATTAGTGTTCATTTTGAAAGAGTTCTTTTATTGTAGTGTGTGCATAAGATTAAAAAAAACAGCTATTAAGTACAACCAATGCTAAGGATATTTACACTGACTTTTATATTACAAATAGCCTTTTAGCTTCAAGGTATCATGCGACTGTAGCGTAGAAGGGAAGGAGACCCGCAACAAAATAAGGGTTCGAACCTGGGCAGGGTCTGATGTTTTCAATGAACTTTTTCGTATGCTATTTGAAAATTGTTCCTTCTATAACTCGAGGCATTTTCTTGGTAAGTTTTTTTTCAATAGTTTTTTTTTAATTGACTGGTACTGTTAATGCGTCATCATTGGTTTGCGTCACTAAGCAATTATAAAGACTCATAATTGGCGTGAGTCACTTAAGAAATTATGTAAACTCAAAGTTTTAATCTTTCACATTTTCCCAGTAGCGTTATCGGTCATATTTTTGCTTGTGGCGAAGTGCAACTTCGCCTCTGTGTTCATCATGAGAATCTAATCAAGTCCAGTCAGGAATATGGGGAACCAATGAATTTTTTAAAACTGTTTTTTGAAAAAATGTTTGCTCACCCACCTGGCAAAAATAAGCCGACTGGGAATTGTTCTTGGCCATTGTTCCGGCTCCGTTTTTGTTTTCATCACTGAAAGAGTTGGCGGGTGACAAAGGTATTGTTGGAATGGTCTTTGGTGCCACTGAAATCAAAAAGAAATCCTGGTAGGACATTTCTTGAACAGTTCACAGTTGGTTAATTAAATCACTCTTCAAAATTACCAACTTAGGAATTGATGGCTCCAGTCTTCTCGACGTTGGAAATCTGCAACGCCGGTTTTTCTTCTATTTGGCGAATTAGCAGGGCCTTGTCATACGTGGTAATTTCAGGCTTCAATTGAAAATACTGGCATGCTTCATCTTCCATTGTCAAGCCTAGCAGTTGACTAATTTGTGGATGATTGGGGTCGGTGTTAATTATGACGAAGTCCATCATAGCTCGATGCGGGCAGTTCAGGCGGTCTGTTTTTATGTGCGAAAAGTTTCCTGCATTATCTTTCGGAAGCGTGACATATATTCTTTGGTGAAATCTTGTGTCAGCTTAGACAGCTCCTCATTATAACATGTTTTCACGCGCGAAATTGCAAGCTCCTATTTTGAACGAAGGTCATCAAAACCGTCGGTTATACGTTTCACGGCCTTTTAAAAGTTTGCTCAATTAGTTATTGGCTGTTCTTGGGAGGCTTGACGGTAAAAATATGGCAAAACAGATAACAGTGAGTGATTATGAAATGGCGCGAGCCAAAAAAGCGGCGATCGTTTAGACTGGCACAGCCTGTCCAATTCAATTTCACAAACGCTCAGATGCTATCTAGCATGCAAGCTATGTAGAAAAAATCTTAACTTCATCAAAGACCCATATATGAGACTCACTTACATTGACAAACGCACACACACACAGACAAACACACACACAAACAAACAAAAAGACTGAAATATGCCAAGGATATTAAATGATAAACTGACGCTTTAATGATGCTGACGATTATATAGAAATAATCAATAAATGAGAAAGTGAGAGTCGATCGATCGCGATATGCAGAAGAAAATAAGTTAGACACCCTTTCAGAGGGGCAGGGGGTAAACTTTGAGGGGAGAAACGCGTGCGTGAGGGGTGGCTAGTGTTGTTTTTCGTAAATCGTTTCATTGGGAAACCATTTCATGTGGTCAAGGCGTGCGTGGGGGGAGAGATGGGTTCAATTCGTCGGTGGAAGGGGGGGGGGGGGGTGAACCACTTAACATTATAAAAGGGAACTGATTCAAACAAAATGGTTTTCAGTTTAACCAGTTCCTCGTAAACTTAACCATAAGTTAGCACGCGTAGAAGTTCAAAGAATGGAAAGCGAAAGTAAATGTGCATTGAGCCTACTTTTTTTAAAACTTTGTTTGTTTGTTCAATTGGACAAAATATATCTATTCTGAAACAAGAAATGAATTGTTAAACGTTACGCTCGATAGCCTTTTAAACATTGACTCTGAAAATTCTTAAGCATTGCGTTCAGTTAAACCTTGCCTCCATAGCGCTTTGCGACTTTCCTGTAAAATATAATATTGAAGTTATTTGATTAGTGAACCTTAGCAACTTCTAGAGGGCTTCTCACTTGGCCTAGAGGTAACGTGATTGCCTCCGAAACATATGGGCAGGAGTTCGAATCCCGGCCTGAGCCTTTCTTTTCAAAAATAAAATATAGAATTAAAAAAGTTTAGTTGCCACATGCAGAAATTTTTCAGGCGGTCAGCAATTTTTTTCGTAGATGCATGTGTTTTCGATGTGTTCCTCTAATTTATCAAATTAAAAGACCTGAGTGTGTATATTTCTTTTAGTTCAATTTTGTTCCGCTTGATAGCTTCATACGTCCTAAATGTTTTCGGCTTATGTTTTTTTACTTATTTGCCTTGATTGCTGTCGTTTCAAGGAAAACAATGATTGATTAAAATTCAGGTAGTTTGTCTTGCAGCAGTTTAAAGTTATCAAACTTAATTGCTGAAAGTTTTTCCATGTTAACAATTTATGGAATTTTTTGTTTTGTAAAGCGGCTGTTTTTGGCTTAATGAACGCGTTGTCGACTTGCTGGAAATAAAGACTCATTTAATGCTTTTTGTTGTGTTTCTTGAATATTTTGATTTTTTTAAAGAGTAGATGAATGTCGTTCAGACTCTTATATAGGGCGCGATTATTTTTTTCCAGGAATTTTACTTAAGTTTACTTTTCGCGGTTTGACTTAGTGGTTAATACAAAGGGAACTGAATACATTTTAAAAAAGAAGGAACTTAGAGTTGGGATAGTACCGGTACTAGTAAATTTGGTACCAGTACATGTGCTAGTACGTACTGGTACGTACGGTACTGGTTTTAGGTGGTACTAGTACATAGCCAACTCTAGTGGAACGGTAAAAAGGGTACGGAGTGAAAGGTAGGGGGTGCATCCGAATAATGATCATTGTAGGGATGAAAAGAAGGATGCGGGGCGGGGATTAATTGACACCTGGACATAGTCAGCGCTATAATTCAAAGAAAATGGTTTTCAGTTCAACCAGTTCCTCGTAAACGTAACCATAAGTTAGCACGCGTAGAAGTTCAAAGAATGGAAAGCGAAAGTAAATGTGCTTTGAGCCTACTTTTTACAAAAACTTTGTATGTTTGTTCAATTGGACAAAATATATCTATTGTGAAACAAGAAATGAATTGTTAAACCTTACACTTGATAGCCTTTTAAACATTGACTCTGAAAGTTCTTAAGCATTGCGTTCAGTTAAACCTTGCCTCCATAGCGCTTTGCGACTTTCCTGTAAAATATAATATTGAAGTTATTTTATTAGTGAACCTTAGCAACTTCGAGAGGGTTACTCACTTGGCCTAGAGGTAACGTGATTGCCTCCGAACCCTATGGGCAGGAGTTCGAATCCCGACCTGAGCCTTTCTTTACAAAAATAAAATATAGAATTAAAAAAGTTAAGTTGCCACATGCAGAAATTTTTCAGGCGGTCAGCATTTTTTTTCGTAGATGCATGTGTCATCGATGTGTTCCTCTAATTTATCAAATTAAAAGACCTGAGTGTGTATATTTCTTTTAGATTGATTTTGTTCCGCTTGATAGCTTCATATGTCCTAAATGTTTTCGGCTTATGTTTTTTTACTTATTTGCCTTGATTGCTGTCGTTTCAAGGGAAACAATGATTGATTAAAATTCAGGTAGTTTGTCTTGCAACAGTTTAAAGTTATCAAACTTAATTGCTGAAAGTTTTTCCATGTTAATAATTTATGGAATTTTTTGTTTTGTAAAGCGGCTGTTTTTTTGGCTGAATGACCGCGTTGTCGACTTGCTGGAAATAAAGACTCATTTAATGCTTTTTGTTGTGTTTCTTGAATTTTTTAAAGAGTAGATGAATGTCGCTCAGACTCTTATATAGGGCGCGATGATTTTTTCCAGGACTTTTACTTTAGTTTACTTTTCGCGGTTTGACTCTTGATTTCTTTTGAAGTTCAGTTCTTTTCATTTTAAAAGAAGGCAAACTCCACGAAAAGTAAAAGGCACGAAAAACTTGATCGTCTTCTAGTTCCGAAAATGGAGTTTAGTTTTCAGTTTTCTCAGCAAAAAAATTTACCTATTGATCCAGTTTTCTCAGTTTTTTTAATCAAAAAAGTGCCAATCATAAATTGTTCTAGGAATTCAAAGAGCTTTTAGGGAGGGATATCTATATTTTTTTGAAATTCTAATTAATTGCTTTCATTGTCTCTTTTTCAACTGTCTGTTGGCTGTCAACTGTCTGTTCATTTTTTCCGTCTCATTCTTTAGTAGCTAGCTTGCAATGATGTGCTTTTGTGTTAAAACTAATGCTCAAAGCTTAACGCTTTCAAACGAAACAAAGCTCAACGCTATTAAACGCAAGGTTATTTGCTCAGTAAAACAAGGTTTCATGCATGTAAACTAAGATAGCAGTTTGAATTATTTGCGGTTTAAAATGGGCTTTATCAAAGAACGTACCGTTAATAAATTTCTCCGAATTTGGTTTATTCAGTTGATTTATACCTTAATTTACTTTAACAGCCAATAAAAAGAAAAATGTTTAATTTTTTGAAGGTGAAAGAGTAATTCATCATTTTCCTATTATAATTGTATTATAATTATAATTAGGTGGAATCGTTCACGTCATTCGTGGGCAACGAGGGGCCGAGCACGGACTCGAAAGAAGAACTGAAATGCTACGGGTGCTCAGACAACACGGAAGGACAGCACTGTGAGAAGTGTAGGGCGGGATATAGGAAGAAGAAACAGAGCGCCAATCTGTTCACTTGTGTGCTGTGTAATTGTAACTACCATGGTGCGAGGAACAACTCATGTAGCGAGGACGATGGATCTGCATGTCAGTGTACAGGTCACACCAGATCCCCAGAGCAATGTGACAAAGACCCCAAGTGTAGAATACAAAAACAGGTGAGCTTTCAATTTTAAGTGCTAATGAACGAAAAGAGTTTCAAGTATTTACGTAGCGTGGAGTTTGTGCTTGTTTTTCAGGAAAGTCTTAAAATTTGTATCCGCTAGCGTTTGTTTTTTGTTGTGAGGTTTGACTTTTATTTTAGGTTATCTTCAAATTCATTTGCTCAATGGAAGTCAAAGGCGCCAAAAATGATTGATTTTTCAGTAGTATATTTTAGTTTTTAGAGTTCACAGCGGAAAAAGATACATTTTGATCCAGTTTTCGTAATTTAGGTTTTTTAATCAAAAAAATTAAAAGTCCCAAATGATTGTGGAAAATATAAATTTTTAATGAATCGATGAGCCTATATAGGTCGTGACGATTTTTTTTCAGGATAAGTCTTGAAGTTTGTTAGGTTCAAATTTTATTTTTAGCGGTTTGACTGATGGTTTCATTTTAAGTTCAGTTCATTTCCTATGTTAAAAGGACAGCAAACTCCACTATCGAACAGAAAAATTGTAATGGTCACGAAAAACGTGATCGAATTTAGTTTCGAAAAGGAAATGTAATTTCCCAATGGAATAAAAAGATTACCTATTGATCCAGTTTTCTCAAATTGGGTGAAAATAATCAAAAAGGTGTCAATGATTGATTGTTTTAGAAATTCAAAGAGCTTTATGGGCATGTATTTTTTTTTGAAGTTGAAAATTTTTTTTTTCAAAGAAAGTCATTATTTTTTTCTGTTCACGTGCGTTCATTGAATCTTTTTCAACTATCTGTTGGCTATGTTTGTTTTCTTTTTGCTTGAAAGGTTCTTGGGCTTAAATGATTTTGGGGTATGTCATATTAGCTTAGTTCTGTCACAAAGGTCCGTAACTGGGAGAAAATTGATGCTTTTGCCTTTTTATGCTTCGGGGGACATAACAACTTGTAGTCATAAAACTGTTACTGGACCAAAATATTCAAGGACGTTTTTTCAGCTCAACGGGCTTCTACCCAAAATTTTTTTGCCTAGTTCCGGCTCGACAAATTTTTTCTCAGCGCAAAAATAATGCTGGAAGTTGTTTTTTTTTTCGGTCGTTTTCCTCAAACATCATTCGAGATATACATTTCTAGATGTACAGTTTTGACTTTTTAAAGTATTTTTTTCTTCGAACTTATTTGGTCCGCATTATTTTATACCTGCTAGTTGGCAATGTTATGTGTGCGATGTGTCGCAATTGTTGCGAAACTGTGTTCGCCTCTTTGTTTAGACTTTTCTGTTGCTATTTTTGGTAATAAGAATTGCTTCATTAGTTTCGCGAGGCGACATTTAAAATAGCATAAAGTTGTCGAAAAGCGTTGTACTATCAAAAATTGATATAATTCTTGGCGATGAAGAGTTTTATTATCAAAAATTGATAAAACTCTTGGCGATGAAATGCAGATTTGTCTAAACAGGACAAAACAAACTCGTCTAAATCAAGAAATGAGCAAAATAGATTGCTAGTGGTTTATTTTTCGGTTCTTTTCTATGTTTTCAATCGGCAGATCTGTTTAAAATTGATGAGTTCCTATTGAAGTTAACGTAACTATGTAAACTAGACTCCATTGATTCTCGAAAAATGAATTTTACGGTTCATGTGATTTTACGGATCATCATAAAGAACAAAGTTGTTCTTTACATATTTTACTGCCCTAAGAATATTTTCGAATGATGATGAATGTACATGAAAACATCATTTTTAGTGTTCTCTGTGTGACCAATCGGATCCTAAAGCCCAGTACATAGGGAGTGGCGTGGACGGACAGCAATGCTATCGGAAGATGCACTCGACAAGCAACACATACTTTCTAGATCCAGACAACTCCGAGTACTTCATGTCCACCGAGGAGTCCGAATACGATGTCCACGATCTATCGCCAGGACAAGCTGCGTTCTTCCATGTTCAGCCCAAGTACAGAAACGTTAACATAAGAATCACAATTGAAATCTCGTATGGATTGGTTGACGTGTACCTAACTAAAAGCTCGAAAATAATAAGAATGCGCAGTTCCTCGCAGACTAGTCCCAACGTGGATCAGATCTCGCTCTTAGACCCTCTCAACGATAAAGTCCAGTTTGCAAAGCTAGGGCCAGTTGCTTCAAATGAAATTGAAACCGGTAAAGATGCGAACAAGTCTGCGGTTTCGAGATCGAGACGCTCCACCCTCACACTGGTATCTGATGAAGAGAATGAACAATTGAGTTCGGAAGTGAAAATAGCGAAAAGTGAAAAGCAGTCTCAAATTTTAGAGGAAGAGCAAGTTTTCTTTTACAGGGCAAATCAGTCCGGCGGAAAGCGAGATCTATTCGTTCGAATGCAGCACGAGAACTCCATTTTGTACGGTCTCAACATATCGGGTCGTTTTGTTATCGAACTACCTCATGATAAATTTGTCTTCAATCAGAATCGATTCTTTATTGCTGTGCACAATGCTCAGCCAGTCGAAAAGGCACACGGAATAATATATCAGCAGCAGTTGCACAATAGTTGGAGGGTGGTTCATATCCTTACCATTCTGATAGTGTGCTGTATACTAACAGTGTTTTTAACAGTAGTCGTGTATTGCATTTATATAAGATTGTCACAACCAGAAGGATTCGTGAATCCGAATCGTCACGGCCGAAATTTGTACTCGGCAGCGTCGCCTTTCGGATCTGGAAGTCCGTTCGTCCCTGTCGATTTCCTCTTCAGCGAATATAATTTCCAGTCTCAACCGGTTTCGAATATTATACCACGAAGTGGTAAAAACGCACAGCGATATTTCACTGTTGATTCAAGAATGAAAAATAAATACACGCCGTCAATTATTGGCTATCAAATCTTAAAAAAGAACGACAAGATGCGAGTGGGAACTGTCATGTTTGAACTACCAGGTAAAAACTTCAATCTATGCTTTGGGTCTGCAGTCATTTCAGTGTGCGATAAGTTCCCGATCATCGAAACAATTCCAAATACTCCCAGTATGACAATCAGCCGGAAGAGCAACACACTAGGGAACCCCTCGGCAGCCAGTTCCACTCTTTCTTTTATGGGTCAGAACCCGATCTACAATTCAACGATCTCTACTCCGCACCATGCAAGCACACTTTCACATGCATTTGACCCTCCTTTAAAGAAAGGTCATGTCAAGAACTCATATCTGACAGTTGACCTTCCCCCTGTACATGGAGGAGCATCGCCTTCGAGACTCCAACAGCAAGTACCTGCCCAAATGTTCCTACAAGGAGCTGGACTTCAATCGGGCTCTATCTCAACCTTGACAAATCGACAGAATCAAAAGAGGAAAGAGAAGTCGTTCAATGGGGGTTTTCACAACGCAGATAGTCCATTGGGACTGGGTGGTCCAACTGGAGGCAAAGGGTTCAACCAAACTCCGTCTCCTAAAAGTAACGTCTTCTCCAAATTGGCCTTGGATCGATAGAAAAAAGCGCATTGGCTTGCTAAGAAATGCCGACGATTTTTAAGCTTAAACAGCAGGACTCTTTTTGCATGTATATAAATTGTAAATTAAAAATCGGTTGCCGATTTTTCAATGCCTTATCATTTCTTAAAGAAACGCAATTTTAGTAAGACTATTTTGCTAACTGGTTATGGTTTTTACGATGTCCTAACTGCCTACTAACAGTCTTTAATTTGCAATGAAATAATTTGTTTATAATCATATTGACCCATTATCATTTCTAAATACTCAATTTGATACTTAATTTGCAATGATTCATTTCCCGTAATTCTTGCTGAGCAAGACTAATTTATGATGAAATAGTGCAGTGAAGTCAGAGTGCTTTTTTCTGTTCAGATTTATAATTCGAAAGCGGTCCCATAAATTGTTTCAAATAATCATTCAAAAAATAGATTAGAAAGGCATGATTTTCTATAAATACGATTATAGCAGTGCAATAAATTCTTCTCGAAATCTTTTAAAATGAACGAGGAACGTTCTCAATGTTTCATTTCATGCTGTTCTATTTTGTTCCGACTTCGAAGTAAAACGGAATATTTATGCTCGGTGTGGTTTTTTTATTCAGTCAATTTTCGCCGATCGAAATAATAGTTTTAGACAAAACTTTTTTTATACCCTATTAAAGATATCGACTTCCTGAGTTCAAATTTGAAAAGTTATTTTACCGATTATTTTTTGTAAAGTTTTGGTGGTTTAAAAATTGCCAAATTGGACATTATCTGGACTAAATTATGCGCGCTTTGAAGAAGTTATTCAAATTACTTAGAGCGTAACGCGAAATATTTATGCGTGGCGAATTATCCCGCACAACAAAATTGCTCCAAATTGAATTGATTTGCTAGCTAATTGGTCGTATTAAACTCAAACGACTCAAAATGTACACTTTGATATTGTCCAAAATGTATACGTTTTCAATATTTTCTTTTCCCAAAAACTATTCGATATGAATTAAGGGACAGTCGAAACATCCAGGGCTTTGCCCTGATATACGAGCAGTCTTGTTGCTGTTACGATTAGTATAAACAAGTACTGATAAACAAGTATCAGTAGTTTAACAATTCAGTGAATGCAATTGCCTAATAGTCGCTCCAGTTACTCGGCGGATGTTCACCAAACAGCCGTATTTACAAACCATTATATATTGAAGCCAAAATTACTTTAAAAATCGTAATTTATATCAGAATGACGTGACAATCGCATAACAGCACGACAATCTGTTGTTATTTTGCATAACAATTTTAATTTTTGGCTATTTGACATTGTTATTTTATTTTTGGCCCTTCAACTTGTTGGCCTACCTTCAGTTACTTTTACACATGCGACATCAAGTGTCTTGCAACCTGGTAAAGTGGGTCTAGGACAACAAGCCGACAGGACTTCCAGCCGAAGGGTCTTCAGGCCGAAATTTTAACTTGACAACTCCCTCAAATTACTATTTATCATCTAAAACGTTGCTTTTCAAAAATTTAGGCACGTTTAGTCCATAATCGTTATTCATGACAGTGAATCATTAAAATTGGCATCTGTTAATAATATCAGCTGGTTTTGGAAACGCATAAATTATAAATAAGAAAACTATCTTCAACCGTGTTTTATTTTAACTTTACCAAACATCATTTGGAGGCTAAAATTTTATGAAAACGCCAATAACTACTGAAGAAAGATCATGAAAATGAGATCTTCAAAATTTTTTTTCAAATTGATCATATTTCATGACTTAATTAGAAAGTTTTCGGCTTGAAGTCCCTAAGTTTACGCTTCGGCCTGAAGTGCCGTCGGCTTTATGTCCGGCACCCCCTGGTAAATGACTATTTTCCTGTGATAAAATTTTTTCGCATGACTATCTGGTGTTCTCTGTTGCAATTACTTCAACAGACCTTTTTTGTGCATCTTAGCATTTAAAATGTACGTCCGATTCAAATTCGTTTCCTTTTTTCGTCCAAATAAGTTTCGGCCTATATATCGACTTAGTGGCCTCATATTGCGTCGTTTGATGAGCGAAAAAAATTTCCTCTGTTGGAAATGCTTCAACAGACAAATCGTGAGCATATTAGCATTTTAAGTATTCGTTCTATTTGATTTCTTACTTTTCTTTTTCTTCGGCTTTAAAGGTTCGGCCTGTTTTATATCTGCTTGCGGGTCTCGTTTGCGGCGTCGTTTGATGACCGAAAAAGCGTTTGGGTGCGTGTGTAATTCGGTGGTTAGTGGGACTTAAAAATTTGAAAGTATTTGATTTTTCTTCGGCGCAAACGCTCGAAGTTTTCATTGCATTGGACGGTTAAATCGAGGCTATTCTCAAAGTTAGTTCATGAAACATCCATATTTTCTCCCCCCAAATTGATCCTGGTTAATTGTTCCCAGTTTGCAAAAATTACTATGTTTATGGCTAATTTTTATGGTTTTTGATGTTTCTTTTGACATCTTCAAGGTAACAGGAGTTCCTAGTGGCCTAATTCAGTAGTAATCATAAATCACGTCATACCAGATGGGGTGGTGGCAAATTTGTAACCCTGATTTTGCAAGCAACAGGGTGTTGTGGGAAATTTCTCCCCTCAGTGTTTACAACGGATAGGGACAAAAACCCCAGTCATAATTCACATTTTTATCCCGTTTCCGGACAGTTCGCAAAGAATGTTTTCGCCTTTAAATAAACTATAGAAACTGAGTCAAATTTTCTGAACCGATAATTGTGAAAACTTTTTAAAAAATGAACGTAGTGAAGACTTTTATATCGGTCTTGGTGATATCTTATCAGGTAAAAGTCTTACATTGCTCTAAAAACTATAGATGCGCATTCATAAATACTAATGCATTTATGAATGCACTCAGGTTTATATGCACTTTTTAAGTTTAATTGAAATTAAACTGCTGAAAGTTATGCGAATAGATTTTTACAAATACGAATTTAGAAATGGAGCGAAAAAACGTGAACGATTTCTAGTTTCGAAAAGGGAATTTATTTTGTAAATTTCCAATGGAATATAAATTTTACCTATTGATCCAGTTTTCTCGAGTTGGGTTAATGTTATAAATTGCTTTTGAAGTTCAAAGAGCTTAGAGAGCATCTATTTTTTTTCTTCAAAACTTGAAAGTTCACATTTCTTCAACAAAGTCATTGTTTGTTTTTCTGTTTACTTGCGTTCACTACTATTAGTTGGCTTTGTTCTGACTAACAAAATTCGCAGGAAGAGAAAACATCAAAAGTGCATGTCAATAGCGTTTTATTTTTTTTATTTATTGAATTTTTGAAAAAAATTTACTGACAACCATCAGATGTAGTTGATTCTTTAATTTGTGTAGTCAACGAGCGATTATTGTTTTATGCTTCGCTCGGCAAGAATATAAACGTATACGGCTCTTTCTCCTTTTCCCCCACTTGCAAAACTTTATAATTAAAACTACTGTTCCCATTTTCCGATTGTCATGAATTTTTACAGACAAATTTTGGCGACTCCAATCACCGCGGAGGGTATCTACCATGAATAATTAAAACCTTGCTCTATCGGCTCAATCGGGTGCCATAAAAAACTAACAATCTGAAGCCTGCCATTTTACCTTCTGATTTTCTGAAACCTATAACCTGTCTTATTACATGGGAAATCTATTATCTATGTGAATACATAGGGTCGAGACCGGATAGTCATTTCCCTGTCATTATTTATGGAGGTCTCTACCCCCTTCCCGCGCTGAATTTACTTGACATACACTACTCAAGTTTGAAGAAAATGTGCGAAAAGTACTGAAATTTCTGCTGAAAATAATTTAGGAAAAGGATGTTCTTTGAGAGATAGTTCCACTTCTTTGTGCCCCTGCCTCGATCATAACCAACACCGTAACTATGGTAGATCGCAGGAGATAGATTTTAAAAAATTGTGGTTCATCATTTTTTCGCTTGATTTTTACTGAAACAAAATTTATTGAATTAATCTCTTCCTAAACCAAACTAATCATGGGCGCTTTTTTAGTGTAGTTATTATTAATTAAGATGAAGAGGGAGGCGGGGGATTATACGCCTACCTCAGATATTCCACCCTTCGACCCTTTGGTACTATTTTAAGACATCCATTTTTAGATGACCGATACTAAAGTTTTTCTTAAGGCGCTTAGCTTAGGGCGCCAATATATAGTATATATAGTAGTTTTGAGTGGGAGGGGGGAACGCGCTGAATAAACCGTTTTTATTGGTTAACAGTTTTAAAAAAGAGCCTAAAGGCTGTTTTTTCAAAAATTTGCATGCCACGCAGTAAATTTGATCGAACTAATATCTTTATTTCAGAGAGTTAGAAAATCAATTTGGTCGACCAAAAAAAGTAGTAGACAAAATTTTCGAAATGTTTTGAAAAACATCCCCCCCCTCGAGAACATCCTAGATCCATACCTGTTTTCTGACATAGCCTTAATTCAAACTTGCCTCAAGCGGTTTTCTTTTTGACTTATCTCACTCATGGCTCAAATAAGGCAGACTGTTGTTCAAAAAATGGTATAGCAAAAATCGATTTATAATTTTTCAACTTTTTCATTAAATATTAAGGGATTTTGTGTTTTTTAAAAATGATTTCTTCAATAATGGCGAATTGTAAGCAATCATGGTTTCATTTTTTGGAGAGTTGTCGTTTTTGTAATAAAAACACAGCGACACACAAACCAACGCACTTCCGAAGAAGAAAAAGCACCCATACTGTTTCCCGGATAGGTAAATCGAACTGAGCGACGCCAAAATTATGGCAAATGAGCTGGAGAAGTTTTTATAGATATTATCCAGATATTTGAGCGTGACAGAAGTGGCCAAACCTCCAACAGAGGATATGAAAACTATAAGCCAAACACGAGAATCATATCCATGGAAAAATCCCAATTGCTGAATTTCTGAAGAATCTTGAGTGAAACATCCTATCAACGATATTGGAACTGAAAACAGAAACATTTGTAAGTTTTTGACCCACAGCGAGCTAATTTCCCGTGAATAATAAAATCTGGCATACGATTTTTGTGAATTTTTAGTTTGTTCATGTCTGTTCAACATTTTTTGGCAATTTTTGCTCATTTTTCCGTGTTTCAGAAGCTTTTCGAAATAAACTCCGGCTAAAGCTGAGGTGAAAGTCATTGCAACAGTTGCAAAAAATCCAATCAAGAATTTAGCTTCCCCCACTCTTTTCGGAGGATTATCATCGTTTTCTGAGATACTAGACAATTTTGTCAAATTTTGTTTTTCGATCACGTGCATTGGCATTATCGAATCATTGATGGAAGCCGAATTTGTAATTTCGCTCGATTCAGCCAAGCATATTCCCATTAATAAAAGTAGTATTGCACCCCATTGAGAAACTTTAAGAATTTTCCCCATCAGTAATCGCATCACAATTGCAGTTGTCAGAAGTTTTATTTGCAAGGTGACCTCAAAGGTACCGGGGTCAAGATAGGTTAAAGCGATGTACGAAAGGTTATTTTGGACCACGTAAAGAAGAGCCGGAATTGAACACTTGATAGTTTCCAGCCAGTTTTGAACAAACTCAACTTTGATGATTTTCCAGCTTTTGTTCCAGCTTTTTTCACATAAAAATAAAAGCACGATATTTAAAGTAAGCTTCGCAAACTCGACTATAAAAACAGCAGTCGACGCACTGTACATGCTTGACTGAGAATCTTTCGAAGAATCGTTGTAGTTGATATTTCGTGATTGATTCACTAGCACGATATTAATTGTCATGATAACTGTCAAAAAACAAAACAAAATACAATTCAGTTCTGATGATAATCGAGGTCTCACTCTGGTAATTTGACAATCATCTGGAGTTTCGGAGATGATGGAATTCGGAACAATCATTTTTGTTGAAAATTCTTTGTTCATCGTAATTTTGATGAAGATTGAGATACTCCGAGCGACGAAATTCAATGCAAGCCTACAAAGAAATAGTTAATTTGTTTTTTTTTTTCAGGGTTCATGCGGAAAGTTTTTTCTCTATTATGAATATACAAAAAAAAATTCCACATGAACCCTCGAAAATAAATTTACTATTTTTTTTAGAAGCATAATTTAATTATGAGGCTTACCGGTTATTTTTTGGCCTAAAGTTTTCGTTTCCATCTTGAGTAAGTATTTCCAATAGGCTTGAAATTCAAACTAAATGCCGTATCGCTTAGTTGCTTTCTATTTAGTTGCATTGCATTTAGTGTGCTTAAGCAAAAAGGTTCTCCGACAAAAGTTTGAATGAAAATGTCACGCCGCTGTTGCGGAAACAACCGACAGAAAAAATGACATTTTCGACGCACAGGTAGGCAGAAAGCGCTTCAAAATAATTGTTGGTTCCTACATTGAATAAAATTGAGATCCCACTTTAGTATGTGTGTCGGTTGCCTGCCCATGTAAAAAATGTTGTCTTATATTTTCTTAAAAGTCACTATTTGACACTTTATTTGCTCAATTTTGCGATCTCGAACTGCGTGCACTACGCCGATTTTTTAGTTAGGCGAAAATGAAATTTTATCTCCTCTAACAAATCGTGTGGTTGTCGGAACTATTTTTAAATTAGGCTGAAATGTTTTTCGTCTGAAAGCACACCCAGTTAAAGCAATTTAAGCATGCTTACAGGCACACATGCTAATCGCTACGCCTCCGTTACCAATAAATTATCAAAACAACTGAACCCTCAAAACAACATATTTAAAATTGTGGAGTTGCATTTAATTGGGTCCATTTCGTAATTTTGAACTTTTTAGCAAGAAGTTTGGTTGATTTGAAGCGTTGGTTTTAGAGGATATCTATAGAAGTACAGTGGAATTTCTTGAGAAGTCAAAAGTCATCACTTAGGCTAAGCCAATTATGATGAAGTCTACATATTGGATCTCTTAGGAAAAACAGAGAAGTTTGGGGCTTTCATTTTTTCCATTTGGTTGTGCTTAGACTGATCAATAGTTATATTGATGATTTGAAATTATTGATGAAAACTATTCTCCCATTTACATTTAGTGGAACATTTAGATTCTATGGAACATTCGTATCTCGTCCTTTTCCTTCATTCATTATGGGACTTTTGTGCTGAAAATTGGGTAGGGGGGGGGGGGGGCGTCGCGTGTTGATCGGGGTAGTATACGAGAGACGCACTGTGTACGCGGGATGCAAAATTAAGTTTTTTTAATCGAATCTTGTGTTTAATAATTATTCCATGCTTTCCCCCTAAGTTGAAAAAGGAAAAGAACTAAATGGGGGTGTGGGAGGTACTCAAAACTGAAAATCCTGATAACTTGATAGCTTAAATGCGCAGTTGATAAATATCTTGTATATCTTGTTACTTTTATCTGAAATGAACTGCGGTCAAACTTACAAGGATTCCTTAGATTTCTTAAAACTTACAAGAATTTCTTTTTAAGTGATTTTTTTTGTTTCCACCCTCACAAATACATTAGAAAAAGTTAACGGCTCTTCAAACATCCCCCGAACAGTCCGAATTACCCATATCACGGTTAAAATAATAGTTCAAAACATTTAGCGAAAAAGCTAAACACTCCACCATAAAAGTAATGAAGTTATTTAAAAACTTGCGTTAAAGATTTCTATAATAAGTACCAATGGGTATACGAGATTTTTTTTTCGTACTAGCGGACCTCAGCTATACTTATTCATCTGAAACGAACACGGAATGTGTTGAATACGGAGTGTGCTGCCCGGGCTGAGGTTCTCGACTCATGATTTGATCGAAACGGTCGAAGGATGTCCGTTTTCGACTTTTTCAGTCGAACGATGTCCGATTTCGACTTTTTGAGTAAAACGAAGTCCGTTTTCGACTTTGTTCGATTTTATCGAACATTGTTCGACTTTACCGAACATTGTTCGACTTTGTTCGACTATACCAGACATTGTTCGACTTTGTAAGACTTTGTTAGACTTTACCGGACATTGTTCGATTTTGTTAGACTTTACCGGACATTGTTCGACTTTGTTAGACTGAACCGGACATTGTTTGACTTTGTTAGACTTTACCGGACATTGTTTGACTTTGTTAGACTTTACCGGACATTGTTAGACTTTGTTTGACTATACCGGACATTGTTCGACTTTGTTTGACTTTACCGGACATTGTTCGACTTTGTTTGACTATACCGGACATAGTTCGACTTTGGTAGACTTTGTTCGACTTCACCGGACATTGTTCGACTATACCGGATATTGTTCGACTTTGTTCGACTTTACCGGACATCGTTCGACTTTGTTCAATTTTATCGGAAGTTTTTTGCTTTTACCGGGAATTAGCCGAAGCGTCCTGAACTACAACGAAACTTGGACATCATTTGACCATTTCTGTCAAATCATGTGTCAAAAACTTCGCAGCCGCAAAATATAATGCCACAAACTTCAGCATCGTAGATTCGTATAGCCCGGGTTGAGTTGTTGGACTTACGTTTCAATCAACCAGACCAAAAAAGACTATGTTTTGACCGACTCGACCCAATTTGGCTATGTTTTGACCGACTTGGTCAAGCACTTTTTGGTTCCCGGGTTGAGGTCGGGGACTTATGTTGCGACCATTGCGACTCAAAATGGGTATGTTACGACCATTACGACCCAAATTGGGTAGGTTGCGACCATTGCGACTCAAAAAAGGTATGTTGCGACCATTGCGACCCAAATTGGGTATGTTGCTACCATTGCGACTCAAAATGGGTATGTTTGCGACCATTTCGACCCAAATCGGGTATGTGGCGACTATTGCGACTCAAAATGGGTATGTTGCGACTTTGTGTGACCGCAATATTTGTTCGACTCATCCCTGTTTGACTCATGATTTGACCCTGTTCGACCCATGATTCGACTTTGCTCGATTATAGTGTTTATTATATAGTTCGACCGTCTTAATTTGCGACGAAAATCGGATTCCGTTCGACCATGTCGGTCGAATCATGAGTCGAACACACCTCAGCACGGAATATGTTGAGCACAGATTTTTTTTTTTGAAATAAGGTCACTTTTTGTTTGTCAAAGCCTGATAATCTTGTCTGCTTTGTGCTAATGGAAACACAAAACTTCGGAACTCATGAACTGATGTGATACATGAATACTATGAATTAATCAAATGCAAAAACATTAAAAAAAAACAAATATTCAATGCCCAAAGTTGTCTTTGAGTGGTGATTTGAACTTGAGGACTTCAATTTTGGATTGAAAATAACCGAAGCAGTAGATTTATAAATAAAACGACATAGTTAAATAAGGAATTTCTTAAAACTTGGAAAACAACTTGAAAATCAAGATCACTGGAAACCTGTTTCGGTCTTTTTACCAATTTCAACTACGAGGTTGATGTATTTGAAACAAGAATATCCACCATTTTACGGAAAAATTCATGCTGTCTATGTGTTATTTATTGTCTATGTGTCAATTGAAGACAGGATAAAGACCATTAAAAAGGAAAAGAAAAGGCACTTAGTAAAGAAATCAAGCATATACAAGCATAAGTTAAACAACGTCGAATTTCCTATAATACGAATTGAAGACAAGGTCGAAAAATTTTTCGATTTAAAAAATGATTTTAATCTAAGTATTCCAAAGAAAAAAAAGTATCAGCAGCAATAAATCAAGCAACGAAAAGAATCAAGAAACTCAAAAAAAAATAATTTTTTCTTCAATTACAAACAAAGCTGCTCGTATAAGGGCAAAGTCCTGAATGTTCCGAATGTCCATAAACTGGTCTCGAATAGTTTTTGGTTAATGAAATGGTGAAAAAATTTGAATTTTAAGCTGAATTGTAAAAATGCTGTATGGAAATAATGAAAGCTATTTAGCCTGCCTCAATTGAGTTTGGAACGATTTTGTAGTGCGGGATACTTCGAAAAGCGTAAATAATGCGCGTTCAATTTTCAGCATCAAAGTATAACCGGATTCTTTTAGTCACGTTAGTCTATTAGTGAGCGTTTCACAGCAATATTTAAGTCAGGGTAGTCTATTGGTGAGCGCGAACCAGAAAGATCAGTAGATCAATTCCGCGAGGGAAAAATTTTTGAGGATTGGTCTGAATAAAAAACCACTCCGTGCATTATTTTTTTCTTCGAAAGCCAGAACAAAGAAAAACTAAAAATTAGGTAAAAAAAATCCAAAAATCCAAAAGTTCTGTTTTATGACAAGCGGAAGAAAATTGCCGGTAATTTTTGAAAGTCAGCTGTTTTTGATTTTAAAAAAATTTTGGGCTGTCCTCGCATTTGCTTAACTTTCGTAATTCAAATTTTTCCAAATTTTTTTTTCGAAACACTAACATTAAGTACAATAACTGCGCTTTTTGTTTTAGGAAAAAAACATTACAATGTTATTTTTTTGGTAAAATTGTATTACAATTTTTTTTTTGAACACACAACTGGTCAGATCAACACTCAGATCGGATCAAATTTTTCCAAAAATTTTACTTCAAAAAATCAGATCTTAACATTTATTCACACAGTCATCTGCGGTAAGTTTAATATATATGCATGCGATGCAATATTATGATCAATTCATCAGTTAAGGAGGAAGTTCCATCACTCATGCTCAGCGCCCGGGTCGATGTTGTACTTTTATTATCAGACGGATGCGATCATTTTTGACGTTTTCAGATTGCCGCGTTCTAAATTGGATATTTTCAGACCGCCTTGACCAAAATTGTGTTTTCCATACATTTCGGACCGCGGCAATGTGCCCGCAATCGGCGCGACCGAAGGAAAGTTAACCGTGATCGGCACGACTAAAGAAAGTTTAATCGGGACCAGCGCAACGGAAAAAAAGTTAATGGCGATCGGTGCGACCGAAGGAAAACTAACGGCATTTGGCGAGACCGAAAAAAAAAGCAATCGGGTAAAAACGACTGAAAAAAGACGTTTCGAAAGAGTTCGACGCAGGTAAAACAAACAAATGAGGTTTTTTTTTTCATCCGAAAAATTTATGTATGTATGTATGTATGCATGTATCTATGTATCCGACCGCCCCAACTAATTTTGTGACCGCCGCGACTAGTTTTTCAATTACGCTGCGACTACTTTTTCGACCACCGCGACTAGTTTTTCAAACACGCCGCGACTAATTTTTCGACCGCCGCGTTTAATTTTTTGACCATGTCTCGACTAATTTTTTGACCGCCGCAATTATTTTTTGACCATGCCGCAATTTGACCATGCCGCGATTAATTTTTTTTATCATGTCTCGACCAATTTTTCGACCGAGGAGACTAATTTTGACCATGCCGGAGTTTGACTATGCCGCGATCAATTTTTTGACAGCCGCGACTATTTTTACGACTATGTCGCGACTATTTTTCTATCGCCTCTACTAATTTTCGAATTTATTGCGATTTTTGTTTCGACCATTGCAACTAATTTTTCGACCACCGCGACTCGTTTTTTGAACATGCTGCGACTGATTTTTGTGTTCTAGAAGGATTAATTTAATTTATCAATACTAAATTTAATTTGGGTTGCATTATATCGCGCGCTTACTTTTTGACCTTAGCGCGTTTAATTTTTGACCGCCGCGACTATTTTTTTTGATTATGTCGCGACTAATTTTTCGACCGCTGCGACTAATTTTTGACCAGACCGCGACTATGTTTTCGACCGCTGCGATTAATTTTTGGGCTGCCGCGACTATTTGTTTGACTAGACTTTTTTACGGTTTTTCCAGACTCAGTCTGCGACTAAATTTTTGACAAGTGCGATTAAGATACGGTATTTTCAATGTTTGTCCTTGACTTAAAACCCTGTCCAGGCCATGGATTTTTGGTCACGGAATTAAAATTTCAGTGAATGACAAAGACAAAAAAGTAGTCGAGGATCTCGACAGCAAAAGCGTGTGCTTGGTATCCACTTACTTTCTTTTCTACATTACAGATCTACCAGTTGTAGTTCCGGTATTTAAAAAAATAATGGTTGCAGATGATCTTTATACTTAGTGTGGAACAACGGAAATTGGTGTTGAAAAATTTCAACATCATGAAACTATATCAGACAAGATGAATGTTAATAACAGCGAAAAACAAAAAATTATTTTTTTTCATTTCTAGCTAGTCAACTCAAATACTGAAGTTTTTGTTTCTAGATAAAAAACATGATATCAAGTTATAAAGCGGCTTTTTAAAAAAAATAGTAGCATCCGTATATCACAATGATAAAATTGTATCAGTGGTGTGCAGAATCAGAGCCTCAAAACGGTGTGATAACCTACGATGTGGCTTTCAAAACCACATAGCAGTAAAATCAAAACGAGTGTACACAAAACCGAATCAAATGAATTTTATTGACCCAGCAAAACAAAACAAGGCATCAAAGAAAATCTGATGATTGTACAGATTTTGCAAATTAGGGAACAAACTCTCAGCTAAGTTCTGAAAAATAAACACTCAGTGCCAAATATTGAAAACAGCCTTAACTGAGGTTAAGACATCCAAAAGTCACTGGATAAAATTGCACGAATTTTTTTTTCGAATTTCGAAGAAAATAAGTAATATATAATGCTCGGGGTAATTTTTTTTGTTCAGGCCAAATCTCAAAAATATCTTCCTCGGGGATCGTTCCATAGTTATCCGTGGTCCCAGAAGGGGCGCGTTCACCACTAGTCAATCCTGGTTGAAGTTGCGGGAAACGCTTGCTGATCGACTAACGTGCCTATAAGAGTTCAGTGACAGCTTGACGCTAATTTTTTTTTACGCGTGGCGAATTATCCCGCACCACAAAATCGTTCCAAATTTGTGTTGCAGCGCAAATATAAAACAAGAGTACAAATGCATATAAGCGCAAATGTAAGCGAGAGTAAAAATGCATATAAAATTGAACCAAAATGTTAATGCATATAGGGACAGTAGCCAAGCGTATACAGGTTGCGTCCCGGCGGGTTCGGCGCCGGTTCGAATCCCGACTAGGACATTTCCTTTCTGGAACTCAAATATGCCTCGAACTTGATGGGACGCTCCGTAACCAAATTCGATCCCCCCAAAACCTATTTTAACCTTCTTTTCGCTCTGATTTGGTTCAGCCTTGATTAAGGCTGACCTTTAAAAACAGCAATTTGTCTCAAGGACAAATAATGGCCATTTTTTGCAGCTTGCTTTGAGTTATGCAGTTTTATGGCCAATGTTATCGATGAAAAAGTTTGTTAAAATTTATCGTTATGTTTTCAAATTTACCGAGTTATTTTGCCGATAAAATGCTCGAATTCAATTGTTTGAAATCCGATATTTTTACAATCCGTGGAGATTGAGGCGCACATTTTGGCGCCCCACAAGGGACATTTTCTTTGTGAACAAGGATTCCCCGTCCACTACTGCACTCCGATTAGCAGGCAAATCATCACACAGGGCAATACAGGCAGACAACAGTAAGGCCTCCAATATCAAGAACAAAACAGCAGCTAAACTTAGACCTAAGCACAAAATCTTCAGTTTGGGATCTTCATTCCGACGATCAGTCCGACGAATTCAATCAGTCTTAACGCATAAGATTTATAAAAATTGAAGGATACGGGCGAAACTATTATAGGAAAAAGACAAAGTTTCGAGAATGCAAGTCAACGAGAGATATTCTGAACCGTGATCAAGGTTAGCTGCAATTAAGAAAGACTGTTTGCGACTGCACGTCTCTCCTGTGTCGCCAAAATTCAGAAACTAACTCTGCTTGACGAGCAGCAATTTATTGAGGTGAACGACAGCAGTTCTGAGTGTTGATTAGAGGGTTTCAAAAAAGGAAACACGTCAGAAAACCTGTGCCAGACAGCATGACTGTGTTCAACCCCGATTACTGCAAAAAACAGAACTGTGGTCAACAACAGATTTTCTGCTAGCGGGGGGAACAGTGAGGCCATCAGTGAGGCCATCAGTGACCGCCCAATCTCCAAAATCGTCAAAAACTGTAAGACTCGTCTAGTTTTTTTTTTCTCATAAGCTTTCTTTGCAATAAAATTACATACGATGTCTAATTGTGTATCCCAACTCAAAGCAAGCTACGAGTGGTAATTTTCTCGATACCAAAACTTTTTGGGTAATTGTGAACGGATTGAAAATCTAGAATAACGGAACATAGACAAGAGGTACTGGACTAATTTTTTGGATTGGTTTACGACTCGAACCTGCTGACCAAAATTTTCCGAAAAATTTTGGGAAAAAAGTTAAAAAATTGCCAAAAATTCCTCAAAACGTGCCCAGAATTCTGCGAAACTGTGCTGTAACATGACACCAACCTTATGGTAAGTGGTCTGGTAGCAAAATATCAGGCAAAATAAGTTGAGTTTTTTCATCCTCAGGTTTTTTCCGCGTGTTGTTGGAACTTAACCAATTTGCCTGATCCCCCACCCACCATTGGTGAAATTAAGAGCCAGCTCGCTTCAAGTAAATCTAAGCCGTTTCAGCCCGTCCGATTATTGACTTCGTTGCGCGACACTAATGTTAAGTGGTCAGTTACGGTGATATTAAGTGAGTTAAGTTGAATTCTTTCATCCTCAGGTTTACTCCGTGTGCATTGTTGGAGTTCAACCGACCTACTTAATTTCCTCACCCCATTGGTACTTAAGCGTAACGTAGCCGTCGCATAGTTCTCCTAAGTGTATGGTATTCATTCTAGGAGCTAGTTCCTTGGATCACGCGCTCCGTATACTATCCGCACCGTCTCAAAAGCGCGTGAAAGAGACTTGTTTCACAAAAACCGGGAACGAACCAGGGACCTTTTGATAAAACCGAATAGAACTTCACATGTTCGGTGTTAGTTCGCAGGATGTTTTCTGTGCCGTCGCTTTCCTTCTTGCGCGACTTGCTAGCTCCCATCAGACCGAATTAGCCTTTGTGTTTGGCAAAGCCCGCGTCGCGCCTATGAAAGCGCTTTCTATTCCAAAGTTAGAGCTTCAAGCGGCTCTTCTTGCAACCCGCTTAAAAGAAGAAGTTTTGAAAGGTCCTACATTCAAAGTTACGGATATTTTCATGTGGACAGATAGTACCACTGTTCTTCAGTGGCTTCACTCTTGTAGTAAACTACCCGTTTTTGTTGGTAATCGCACTGGTGAAATTCTGGAGTCTACCACCACTGATCAGTGGCATCACATACTTAGCGGTGATAACCCAGCTGATACCGGTACACGAGGGATTTCTTCGGAAGCCCTCAAGGAAAGCAGCTGGGTTACTGAGAACAACTGATTGGCCGTTCAAGCCCGATACAAGGGTGATTGATAAAATAAGACTCAAAGGACCATCATGTGATATCGACAAATGTCTGGAAAATTCGACAAATTTCGTCGTCGATGTTTTGACAGAAAAAAATCTTCCCATCGGAAAATGGGAGAGATTCAATTCAATTGTAAAATACAGACGAACAGTAGCATTTTTGTTAAGATGGCTGGCATCCCATAAACATTTCCGGTCGAGTATATTAGAAATTACAGACCCGTCTGATATTGCTGAACAAAAGCTCATTTACCTGTCCCAGGGTGAGACATTCCCTAGTGAGCTAAAACTACTAAGAGCCGGTAAAGTTATCACGAGGAATAGTCGGATCGCCAAGTATTCGCCGTTCATTGGACCAGCTGGCATCCTTCGCTCGACTGGGCGCTTCAGCCGCTTGGTTAATTCCGATTTCGATAGCAAGCATCCGATGATACTTGATGCACATCACGCGGTTGTTCGGTTATTGGTTCAGCGCTTGCACGTTAGGAATTTCCATCAAGGCTTGGATTACATGCGTGCTGTGGTTAATTTGAAGTACGTTGTGTTAAATTTGCGATGGTTGCTGTGAAACCTTGAAAACACTTGCGTTGCGTACCGAAAACGCAAAGCGGAAACAGTAACTCATATTATGACTGATCTGCCCCTTGAAAGGCTGGGTTACAAGCAACCTCCTTTCTCTAACACAGGTGTCGACTACTTTAGGCCGTTCCTGGTTCCAATACGGAGAAGTACGGAAAAGAGGTGAGGTTTTTTGTTCACCTGTCTCACCACTAGAGCGGTGCACATTGAAGTGGTCGCCTCGCACGACACAAGCTCTTATGTGATGGGCGTGGAGAGGTTTCTTGCACGTCGCGGTACTCCGACTACCATCATGTCCGACAACGGCACGAACTTGGTTGGCGCTCAGAAAGAGCTCTTAGCTTGCGTTGAGAGTTGGAACAAGCTCGCACCCGCTGTTTTTGTTCAGAAAGGGATCAAGTGGAAACTCAATCCACCCAGCGCACCGCACCATGGTGGCTCCTGGGAGGGATTAGTTCGGAGTGTCAAGCGCGTTTTGTATGACATCCTAGGCAACAGGAGAGTAACTGAGGAGATTCTAAGAACCACGCTGTGCCTTGTTGAGCAATCACTTAACGCTAGACCGATAACAGCCGTTAGTTCCAATCCGCTAGATCTAGAGGCGTTGACTCAATCATTTTATCCTTGGTCAACACGCAGCGAGTTTTCCGTCGCTAAGTTTCGAAGAAAACTTCGACCATAAGAAGCGGTTCGCCAGAGCGCAATCATACGCTAACGCAATATGGACACGGTGGATGCGGGAATACGTTCCTTCCCTCAATAGGAGGGCAAAGTGGCACAACCAGTCAGTAGTTAAGTTGAAAGCCGGCGACTTGGTTTGGGTCATAGAGCCTGACACTCCACGTGGACATTATCCACTCGCACGTATCCTAAGACTGCACTATGGCAAGGTCGGATGCGCGAGATCCGCCGACATAAAAACCGTTACGAGCGAACTGTCCCGCCCGACAGTAAAGGTCGCTCCCGTTCTTCCTTGTTTAGGGGTGGAGGATGTTGCAGCGCAAATATAAAACAAGAGTACAAATGCGTATAAGCGAAAATGTAAGCGAGAGTATAAATGCATTTAAAATTGAACCAAAATGTAAATGCATATGGGGACAGTAGCCAAGCGTATACAAGGAAGGTGCGTCCCGGCGGGTTCAGCGCCGGTTCGAATCCCGACTAGGTCATTTCCTTTCTAGAACTCAAATATGCCTCGAACTTGATGGGACGCTCCGTAACCAGGTTCGATCCCCCCAAAACCTATTTTAACCGTCTTTTCGCTCTAATTTGGTTCAGCCTTGATTAAGGCTGACCTTTAAAAACAGCAATTTGTCTCAAGGACAAATACTGGCCATTTTTTTGCAGCTTGCTTTGAGTTATGCAGTTTTTATGGCCGATGTTATCGATGAAAAAGTTTGCTAAAATTTATCGTTATGTTTTCAAGTTTACCGAGTTATTTTGCTGATAAAATGCTCGAATTCAATTGTTTGAAATCAGATATTTTTACAATCCGTGGAGATTGAGGCGCACAATTTGTGCTCGGGGTTGGTTTTTTAACTAGCCTTTTTTGACAGAACTTTTTTATATCATTCGAAAGGTATTGTTGTCCTGAGCTCAAATTTGAAAAGGTATTTCACCTGTGATCATTTTTCGTAAAGTTATGGGGGTTCAAAATTTGCCATTTCGGCCAATTTGGGACAATTAACGCGCGATATATTTCGCGCTATTAACGCGTAAGCGGAGAGTTAATCCGTCTTGGAAATTGTTCCAAATTGGTGTAAAGAAGCTTATTTGCCATAATTGATTTGTTACAAGTAGCGAAATCTATCCTTTTGTACTTTATATGGCGTGTGGGGGGATGATTTTCATAAAAAATTTCAAATTTTAGAAAAAAAAATTTCATTTTGTTTTATTACTTTTAATTTTTTAATGTTATTACTGCTCCACAAAGCTTAATAGGCAGTCGGAACATTCAGGGCTTCGCCCTGATACGAGCAGTCTTGTCTACAATTTATCATTAAACAATTGATCTCATTTTGATTTTTAAAAAATCACAAAACCTCTTCCTTGTTTGAAAAAAAATATTGGGCTAAGCTTTTGGGCTTACGTCTCAAATAACGACTACAAGGTTTGAATTTGCCAAATTTGACGTTCTTACAGTAGAAAATAGCAAAAAAGGTTTTACTAATAACGCTCGTCTTTAGGTTTAGTTTATATTAATGCTTCCTTTTTTCCAGTTCGGTCTCTCCGGCAGAGTTCAAAAAACGAGGTTATTTTGTAACTCCTGAAGTTCTGTTTAAAATTTGGAAAATCCTTTCAATGCACAGTTTCGCGCACTTCGGCGATCAGATCTTTGTGCAGATGAAATTTTTCACTTTCATTTTGTGCCGCTGACGGGAAGTTTCGAACACAACAGCGCATCATCTACGCGCTAGTTGCGATATCAACTTAAGCACGTTCGGTTGCTATTATTCACCACATAGTTTGGTTTTTAAACTGTGAATTTCAAACTGAGACCGAGTGATTTCAAGTTTCAGTGTGATTTTGCAAAGATTGCAGTTGTAAGACAAAGAATGCTCTAATTGAAAATAAAAGGCCAGTTGATTGCGCTTAGTATATCAAAATCTTTAAGAGCACTGAATTATTTAGATTGGAGAAAAAAAGTAACGCGGCTTAGATTTGGTTTTTTCTACTTTTTTCACCATTTTCCACGTAATTATGTTTTTTTTCAGCCAATGACGCAAAAACAGTTCCAATGTTTGTGCCCGATGTATGCATTGGTTGGCCATAATGTGCACTAAAATGAAAAACTATAAAATTAGTACATACATATCTGCTTGACTAAACATCAATTGTGTAAAATTTTCTTCAAATCGGGCTAAGATCAGTTGCAGAAGTTCATTTTAGACTCCTTTTACACTGAGCTCATTTCAAAAGAGTCATGATATTTTTGCAACGGCGCAATTGTAGCCTTGTGAAAAACAACTAAATTATTTCGTTCTACTGTAAAACTTTCGGTTCATTTCCCTGTTTTACAGCAATGAAAACTTATTGGTTGTTTTTTGTTTCATTATTTACCTGGTTTTCACATGGAGTACCAATCGACGAGAGCAGGTAAATCAATTTTCTTGGGGGTAGGATAAGAACGACATAAAACTCAATCCACCCAGCGCACCGCACCATGGTGGCTCCTGGGAGGGATTAGTTCGGAGTGTCAAGCGCGTTTTGTATGACATCCTAGGCAACAGGAGAGTAACTGAGGAGATTCTAAGAACCACGCTGTGCCTTGTTGAGCAATCACTTAACGCTAGACCGATAACAGCCGTTAGTTCCAATCCGCTAGATCTAGAGGCGTTGACTCAATCATTTTATCCTTGGTCAACACGCAGCGAGTTTTCCGTCGCTAAGTTTCGAAGAAAACTTCGACCATAAGAAGCGGTTCGCCAGAGCGCAATCATACGCTAACGCAATATGGACACGGTGGATGCGGGAATACGTTCCTTCCCTCAATAGGAGGGCAAAGTGGCACAACCAGTCAGTAGTTAAGTTGAAAGCCGGCGACTTGGTTTGGGTCATAGAGCCTGACACTCCACGTGGACATTATCCACTCGCACGTATCCTAAGACTGCACTATGGCAAGGTCGGATGCGCGAGATCCGCCGACATAAAAACCGTTACGAGCGAACTGTCCCGCCCGACAGTAAAGGTCGCTCCCGTTCTTCCTTGTTTAGGGGTGGAGGATGTTGCAGCGCAAATATAAAACAAGAGTACAAATGCGTATAAGCGAAAATGTAAGCGAGAGTATAAATGCATTTAAAATTGAACCAAAATGTAAATGCATATGGGGACAGTAGCCAAGCGTATACAAGGAAGGTGCGTCCCGGCGGGTTCAGCGCCGGTTCGAATCCCGACTAGGTCATTTCCTTTCTAGAACTCAAATATGCCTCAAACTTGATGGGACGCTCCGTAACCAGGTTCGATCCCCCCAAAACCTATTTTAACCGTCTTTTCGCTCTAATTTGGTTCAGCCTTGATTAAGGCTGACCTTTAAAAACAGCAATTTGTCTCAAGGACAAATACTGGCCATTTTTTTGCAGCTTGCTTTGAGTTATGCAGTTTTTATGGCCGATGTTATCGATGAAAAAGTTTGCTAAAATTTATCGTTATGTTTTCAAGTTTACCGAGTTATTTTGCTGATAAAATGCTCGAATTCAATTGTTTGAAATCAGATATTTTTACAATCCGTGGAGATTGAGGCGCACAATTTGTGCTCGGGGTTGGTTTTTTAACTAGCCTTTTTTGACAGAACTTTTTTATATCATTCGAAAGGTATTGTTGTCCTGAGCTCAAATTTGAAAAGGTATTTCACCTGTGATCATTTTTCGTAAAGTTATGGGGGTTCAAAATTTGCCATTTCGGCCAATTTGGGACAATTAACGCGCGATATATTTCGCGCTATTAACGCGTAAGCGGAGAGTTAATCCGTCTTGGAAATTGTTCCAAATTGGTGTAAAGAAGCTTATTTGCCATAATTGATTTGTTACAAGTAGCGAAATCTATCCTTTTGTACTTTATATGGCGTGTGGGGGGATGATTTTCATAAAAAATTTCAAATTTTAGAAAAAAAAATTTCATTTTGTTTTATTACTTTTAATTTTTTAATGTTATTACTGCTCCACAAAGCTTAATAGGCAGTCGGAACATTCAGGGCTTCGCCCTGATACGAGCAGTCTTGTCTACAATTTATCATTAAACAATTGATCTCATTTTGATTTTTAAAAAATCACAAAACCTCTTCCTTGTTTGAAAAAAAATATTGGGCTAAGCTTTTGGGCTTACGTCTCAAATAACGACTACAAGGTTTGAATTTGCCAAATTTGACGTTCTTACAGTAGAAAATAGCAAAAAAGGTTTTACTAATAACGCTCGTCTTTAGGTTTAGTTTATATTAATGCTTCCTTTTTTCCAGTTCGGTCTCTCCGGCAGAGTTCAAAAAACGAGGTTATTTTGTAACTCCTGAAGTTCTGTTTAAAATTTGGAAAATCCTTTCAATGCACAGTTTCGCGCACTTCGGCGATCAGATCTTTGTGCAGATGAAATTTTTCACTTTCATTTTGTGCCGCTGACGGGAAGTTTCGAACACAACAGCGCATCATCTACGCGCTAGTTGCGATATCAACTTAAGCACGTTCGGTTGCTATTATTCACCACATAGTTTGGTTTTTAAACTGTGAATTTCAAACTGAGACCGAGTGATTTCAAGTTTCAGTGTGATTTTGCAAAGATTGCAGTTGTAAGACAAAGAATGCTCTAATTGAAAATAAAAGGCCAGTTGATTGCGCTTAGTATATCAAAATCTTTAAGAGCACTGAATTATTTAGATTGGAGAAAAAAAGTAACGCGGCTTAGATTTGGTTTTTTCTACTTTTTTCACCATTTTCCACGTAATTATGTTTTTTTTCAGCCAATGACGCAAAAACAGTTCCAATGTTTGTGCCCGATGTATGCATTGGTTGGCCATAATGTGCACTAAAATGAAAAACTATAAAATTAGTACATACATATCTGCTTGACTAAACATCAATTGTGTAAAATTTTCTTCAAATCGGGCTAAGATCAGTTGCAGAAGTTCATTTTAGACTCCTTTTACACTGAGCTCATTTCAAAAGAGTCATGATATTTTTGCAACGGCGCAATTGTAGCCTTGTGAAAAACAACTAAATTATTTCGTTCTACTGTAAAACTTTCGGTTCATTTCCCTGTTTTACAGCAATGAAAACTTATTGGTTGTTTTTTGTTTCATTATTTACCTGGTTTTCACATGGAGTACCAATCGACGAGAGCAGGTAAATCAATTTTCTTGGGGGTAGGATAAGAACGACATAAATCAGGGGATCTAACAACTCATCAAGATTTGGTTTTGTCAATACTGATTTTTTAGGTCGTTTTCTAAAATACTCCAAATTAATCAAAATTAAAACGAGACTCTTTTTGAGCAGATAAAGTGTAACATTAACGAGCCAGGTAAAACTCAGACATCCGGCCAGATACTTTCACGGTCCACGGTTACCTTGAATTTCCTGAAATGGGCATTCAAGAGTTGACGAAGCGCTTCGTACTCTTTTTCTGGTCTCCGGGTCTGAAGCATGATTATGTCTACGGTACTTCGTTGGATTCACAGCAGTTTTTTGTACACGTTTTTTCTGATCTTGCAGTCAAATTCATTCACGAGTCTTTTATAAAACCGTGGTCCCAATAAAAAGATTTCAGCAAGTGGAGATAATCAGAATCAGACGCAAATGTTTCTCATCTTTTCAGAAACGTTTTTAATTTGACCTTTTTTCTGGCTCAAAGAAAGAACGGCGAAAAAATTGATAGATAAATGCTTGAGTCTGAAGAAAATTTGAAAATATAATTTGATTTTAAAATCAATAAGACTTTTTGTCTATATCTTCAATATTTTACAGCAAGAATAACTTAGGCGGCAAATGATGCATGTTCTTTTGTTTAAAAAAGATTTATGCGAGCACAAATATCTGAGAAAACCTGTTTTGTAACATTGCATCACTTTTGCTAGCCAATCAATAACAGCGTCTAATCTTTTGATCTCATTACAAAAAGCATACTTCTAGTTAACGTACCAAAAGATGTTATTGAAAATAGTAGAAGTGCTTGTTTCAAGCATAAAAAATTAACTTAAATATGTTTTTGTTGTGACTCTTTGAAAAATAGGGAGAAATTTTGTATTCAAGTGTGCTTTAGTTTTTTTTCCACGCAAAATCAGGTACTACCGAATCTAAAAAAAACTGAGAGTAAATCAATTATAATAGACTTTTGCACTCAGGCAACAAAATAGAATAAATAATCGATTATAATCCATTGTTTTTAGCAAATTTAAAATTAATTATAATCCTTTTAAATTCAATTAAAATGGATTTTTTCCCACTATATTTTTGTGTAGCGTCGTGCCTAAATTTTCTCAAACTGCAAAACGATTCCGTTAACCTATCCCCTCCCCGTTAACGATTGCCCCTTTGCACCCTTCCAATCCCCACGCCAACATTTGCCCGTTTGAACCCCCCCACCACCTGAACCACCCGCTCCTGACCTGAACCACACCCCCATACCTGAACAACCCCACCCAACTTAAACCAACCCCAACCTGCACCCCCCTCCCAACTGACCACCACCTGAAGTACCCCACCAAAAACTGAACCAATCCCCCTCGCCAACCCGGGTTTGGTCTGCGTCTGGCGGGCGTATGGTTCAGGTGGATGGGGCGGGGGGCTTAGTTCAAAGTGGAGGAGGGGGATTTGGGTGTTAAATCCAAGTAACAGTAACAAAAGTAACAGTAACAGTTGCAAAAATCAAAGTTGCGCAGAAAATTGTTCGATTTTCTAGCAAATTAGGCACTGCGGGTAATCATCGAACTGATTTGAGTGATATTATATTAAAGGTCTTTCGCGATTCGAAGAACTGAAAAAACCCGATGCAAAGAAAATAAATTGTTTGAAAATTTCAAGCTAAAAACTTACCACAAATAATTGTAGTCATTGACGGAATGGTAATAATATTAAAATTTTCAAAAAATTGTGCTGAGAAAACCAATTTAAAAACTTTGAGTTTTAGTCCAACTGCGAGCAAACAAAGCAAACGAGCAGGCTTATTATAGAAAGATAAACTATTGAGTTTCAATTCAGTACCATTTTAAAATAAAAAAAATAAAAAATTCCAAAGTGAAAAATTTCAAATTATATTCTGCGAAAAGAAAAAAAAACGAAAAAAAAACCGTTTGAAAGATTTGTTTTTCTGAATTTTGTTGTTGTTTGTTTTTCTTGTCGTTTTTTGACCAAAAAGGTTGCCGGTTTGTCTAATTTACTGTTTTTGTTTAATTTATCTGAACTTCAGATTCTCTTCAAATCCTTTCATTACACCACGCAGAAAAAAAAGCAACACTAGTTTAGAAAAAAAAACAACAGAAAAATATGATTTTTTAAGAATATGGTCTGAAGTTTCTGTGCTGCTTGCACAACAACCCACTATCCTTGTTTTTAAATAGTTTTTACTGTTTTTTTTTACTAAAAAACTAAAAATCTTACCAAGTCTTTGATAAAATTGCCTAAAACTAATTTTTCAAAATCAAATTAATTTTTTAAAGACCGTTTCATTATTTACTAATGAGCCTAGATAATCAAAACCAAAAAATAGTTTTCAACTTTTCAAAATAATCTCAGGATTTTTGTTTTTGTTCCGACAATTTGAAAATTCGGTAGGAGCTTTGTATTCGGTTGCATTTTAGTCTTAGTTTTAGCTTTGTGAAAAAAATGTCGTGATTCGAACGACATTAAGTTTTGAAATTTTTTTCACAATTGTCGGGAAAAAAATGGTGTGAAATTTTTTATTTTTGGTCTAGTTTTGAGCTAATAAGGTGAGCGTATATGCTTACAATAGCTTGTTTAAGCTAAATTTCCTGTTTGATTTGGTTTTTTTTTGATTAATTCTTTAATTTATTTTTTTGAGACGCTTTGGAATTATTTTTCACTTTTTTCAAAAAATTTTTTTTTTCAAAAACGACCTTACCGATCGATTTTCCAAAAAGTAGTATCAATGAAAAGTACGCCCACTCCCCTGTGTGCCGGCATAATCTGCTAGTCTCTTTTCATCTTACCCAACTTTGTGCAGCCTTCGAAAAAGTGCTTGGGGGATTTTTGACCAAAATTTTTGGATGTTGTACATTTTCTCGAAAACTACCTTCCCAAATTTGAGATTCTGAGTTCAACGGTTAGAACAGGTTGTGAACAACTCATCTGCATAAGCGGCTCTGCCAATTTTTTCTACACAAAAAATATGGCTCTCAGAGAAGGCAATTTTTTGAGTTTTGCTAATTTTTGAAACTTTTCGACTTTTCTCGAAAACTACACTCACAAATCTGAGATATGAATTTCAATCGAAAGGGCGGGTTATGAGAAGCAAGTGTTCTGTTTTTTTTAGGTTCTTTGAAACTTTTTGACTTCTCTCGAAAACTACCCGCCCAAATCTAATGAGCAACGTTTTCAACGTCTTTCAGCCTAACAAGTTCTTGTAATCACCTCAATTCTCGAAGAAAATTGAAATAATTGACGTAACTAACAGATTTTGAAGGCATTATATTGGGGTTTACTTTTCTTTGCTATAGGTCTATTTTGAAATTACCCTTGTCCTTCCGCGTCAATGCAAAAAATTCAAAAATTATCAAACAGGTATATCCAGCGTTAGCTGGCCTGGTTCAGCCGTGAAAACTTGGTTTTTTGCAAATGACGGTAATTTCTCGCTATTTTGGGAATCAAAAACGTGAAATTTTGAAAAAAAAAATTTGAATATTTTTCAATTTTTTCGAATTTTTTTTTTTCGTTTTTTAGTCATTTTTCTTCAAACACTGTTTTCCCCTTGAATTTTTTACTATGACTCTCAAATATACCTAATTTTTTTTCTTACGTTAAAATTTTTTCATCACAACATGCAAAAAAATACGACACAAATTGGAAAAAAAAATTTTTCCATCGATAAAAGACGTACATTTAGGAAAAGTGTGTATTGACAAACTTCAGAGACATTTCAATTGAACGATGTGTATCAATTTAGCAAGTCTTAATCGAAGTTTAGGTTTTTTAACAGCATTTTTCGAGCTATTGGCGTGATAAAAAATAAATGAAAAAGGGTGCTAATGCCTCTCCAACTAAAAATCAAACTTGAAAAAAGAGCAAAGATTTGTGATTTCCTGAAGCAAAAACTGTGTAAAGCTGAAGTAATTTCAAACTTGTGATTTTACAATAAATGTTTTTTAAAAGCGTTAATTTCGAGCTAAAAGTCTGCGCCTCGAGTGAATATCTGAATCATCACTGTTCCACATGCTATTCTGATCTGATCGAGTTGTTCCACAGCGGCGAAATGATATGCGACTGCGGTTTCGTTGGTTAAAAATAGAGATAAATTTGCAAGAGAATAAGGAGAAGTTTCAAGGAGTTTTTGATGCATAGCTATAGCTCAGGCTATAGTTCAGGCAAAATGAGAAAATGTTTTTTAGTTTCAATTGAACCAACTGTTCAAAAATTTTCTAAAAACGTTTGAAAGTAGTGCCTCAAAAAAGTTCCTGTGATGCAAAAAGATCCAAAAATCTGAAGCTGAAATTGAGTCTGAAAAAATAGCCGCAGATAAAAAGTATTAGTATAATGAAAACAAGAAATAAATATTTTTGAAGAAGTTGATAAAACAAAAAAAGTTTTAAAATTCGTTCTAAGTTTTGTAAAGCCAAAAAGAAACACGAAGTCGAGATTAATTGGTTCAAGATTTATGGTGAAAACTTTCAAATATCTGAAATTGTGAATGTCAAATTTTGAAACTTGTAAAACAAGATACTGACAGACAATTTCTAGCTTTGAGCGTTTTTCATACTGCTGTGAGATTCACTGTTAACTATTCACAAAGCAAAGCTTTTAAACCTATTTTTGCGACACTTACACTGTTTTTATCGATCGAATCACGACTGAAAAGTGTGAATATGACGTATCACTCGACCGTAAAGTTTTTTAAGTGGTAGCTGATTTTGAGCGGATTTTTTTTTCAAGGAAACAGCCGGAAAAAAAAATCGTTCCCAATTTGAGTGGCCGAAACAAAATTTTTCAGCCGCATGCAAAAATCTGCGTTTTCAGAAACAAAAGTTCAATTTCGTCGAGCAACCGAATTGTGAATGGAGCAGAAGCGAAGCTGGAGGATCATCCCTGGGCAGTTTTTCTTCAAATTTGGGATTTACCCGGAAGTGTTTTCAGGTGTGGAGCGACGCTTGTGGCCCGCAGAGTAGGTTGGTGTTTAATATTTTTGAAAAAATCCATAAACTTACAAACAAACTACTATTTTGATTTCACGACACAATTTTTGGTTCAACAATTGAATTGCTGGGTAACATTGCACACGAACTATCTGGGGTTATAAACCGACAAAAAAAACAACTTTTCAAGCAAGCCTACAAAAAAGATACCCCCTCTGACGAGTTGTCCGAAAATAATCCCAAAAGTACAAGAAAAAGCTCCCCCTCCACGAAAAACTCCCTAAAATTATTCCAAGTTACGAGGAATCTTGCAGCACCAGACCTCCTTGCAGAGAGATGAGCAAAGTTACAAAACTATCATTCAAAGCAACCTTAAAGTGGAATTTTTGTAAGAATTCGGAATTCTGATTGAAGTAACCGGGGGCACGCGTCTATTTTGCCAATTTTGGGGTAAAAAAGACCGGTTCGTATCAAAAATGAAAGCTTTATTCAAGTTTTTTTTCCTTGTAGCTGTGACTGCCTGGCACTGTCTTCAGGAGTTAAAACAGGGACAGGCTTTGTACGGTGGAACCAATATTAGAAGAAACCCAGCCAAAATTTCCTTCAAGCCTAAAAATATTGTCAAAAATGAGGGTTTCGACATTGCGGTGATTGTGTTTGACTCGCCAGCGGATTTCAAGGGCACAGGTGCTCGTGCGATTGCACTTTCGGATACGAAGAAACTGACACCCAAGGGAAATTTGGAAGTGTTCGGATGGGGTTTAACGGAAAAGAACGAGCAGACAGCATATTCGGATGTTTTAAGAGTAAGATGGGGTTTAACGGAAAAGAACGAGCAGACAGCATATTCGGATGTTTTAAGAGTAAGAGTATGCTTCCTTATTTCATTGAATTCACTAGAAGTGTTTAACGACCTTAGCTAAGCTTTCTCAGGTTCGCAGTTGTTATTTGTTTTCTGGGCTCTTTTTCCTTCCCCAAACGACGAGCTTCAATTTTTTTAGTGTAACGAGTGGTTTTACGAGGTTGCTTATGAAGACCAAATATGTTTGTCATGGCCTAATTAGTCTATATGTCAATTTTCATAACAATCGGACAATGTGGTCAACAAACTTACTTGTAAAAATTTGCAGGTGGGGGGGGGAAGGAAAAAGAGCCGTTTTCTGAATACTTGATTTAGACTTACCCGCCATACGCCGCGTTAACCATACGCCGCGCCATCCATGATACTATAGTACCCATACATTGCAAGCATCCACGGTGACATATCACTTTTCAACAGCCCTGATAAAATTATCAAAATTCCAATTTGAAGTCCCCCCATAATAAAAGAAATGTGCAACCATACGTCGCTCCATGCATGGAAAATATGTTGTTTTAACATAAAATTACGCCGGCAATTTCTCATGGCTTCGTTAGAAGCATGCATGGTGTGACGTATGCTTGAACATTGTGGTCAACCCGGGTAGCTATAACGAATGCCTCGATGGTGACCCAATTTGAAACTTACCTCTATGAAGATTTTTCATTTCTGGTTTTTGATTGCTCTTAACAGTGATTTGTTATTTTGGGTGACAGATTCAATTTTTTGCAGAGCCCAATTGATTGCGAAAGAAGCATAAAATTTGAATTTTTGAATATAATGTTACCTCAAAGAATAGTTTGTACAAATAGTATCTCAGTCGCATGTACATTTGACTGAAAATGAAATGAATAATTTTGCATTAGAGTTTTCAAGTTTATTAAATACGCCTTTTTAATAGTTATCAAAGTCGTAATATTGCTCTCTATTAATGCTACATAGCATTAAAGTATAGTATAAAATCAGTATAGTTGCTAAGCAATAACAGCTATGTAGCCCAGCGTATACATAGTGCGTTCCGTGGAGTTCGGCGTGGGTTTCATTTGAGAATCCTATTTGAGCCGAACCTGACAGAACATAAAAAGCTTACATTTTAAACAAGTCAAAATTGATTTGCAATTGAGTTTCTGTTAATTCAACCGCGTGAACGGAGTTTGATTTCATAGAAATAAATCAAAAATCAGCGCATGATCAACCCCATTATTTTGGTTTGATACGTTTAATGTAGTCACAATATTTTGACCATATTTCGTAAATTTAAAACCGAGTTTTTTTTAATGTATATATTGAGCAGAAATTTTTGGTGCCGCGACTCGGGAAACAAAAAACCAAGGACCGATAACCGAGTCGAGAACAGTGAAGTAACCAAAGCCGCATGAAATTAGTTGCATTTACAGTCGAGTACGGACATCGCGAAAAGTCATTACTTCACCATATCAACTCACGAGTGACATCTGACTGCAAAAATGAGGTGAAGCCTTCGTTCAACCAAAATTTTGACCACCAGTCATTAAGGACCTCGACTTTCGCAGAATCCAGGAACGACCCCCGGCACAATTTTGTGTGACCTCAATATTCAGATCAAGAAGCCTTCAAATGGCGAAACGGACCGATTGACAGGTAAACCGACGTGGTCAGGGCTAGACGACTACTAGGAGGCCCAATTACAGGTGTCGAGTTGAGCCCTTATTCTGATTGGAGACCCTGTGGTTTTTTCTCAAAATCCGATGTTTGTAGATTTTTGGTCTACAAACCGGTGAATTGTTCGTTCCTGCCAAAAGTTTTGAGACCGAACCTGTTTTTAACTAACTTTTAACCACTAATTTGTTCTATTTTTTTTTAAACTTTCAAATTTTATTCGCGAAAATGTTTTCAAAAAAACGGACGAGTTAAACCAACTTTTCCCAAAGTTTTCATTGACAACTTTTTTTTGCCCAAATTTAGAGAAAAGCCGGAAAACACCGTTTTCGTCTCGTCCGTTCAACCGTTTAAACCGTCAATCGTGTCGATCAAGTTTTTTGTGTGATCTCTACCTCGGTTTCCTCCAGTGGTTGGACAAATTTGCTCGGCTCACCCCTTTTTTGGCCGCATACCGCCGCTAGCGTTAATACTACCCTTTTGCCGTAGCGCCGTTACGTTTAACCGATAAACCGTACGCGTTAACTTAAATAGTACTGAACCGAAGCCTTAATAGAACCTTACAAACCTTTAGATAAGGGTTTTTAAAGTTGTTATGGTCATAATTTCTTTTTTTTCTTAATTTCTATGTGAAAACTATACAACAGCAGACTCCTTAAATAGTTTGCCAATATAACAACCGTATCGCTTATCACTCTCAATTGTGATAATCATTGCCGTAAGTTTTCTATATCACTCCGTAAATACCTTATCATTAACTCTACAAAAACGCCTCGTTGACACTTTTAAAGCAGTATAACCTTTACTTTTAAAGCAGTAAAAGTATAAACCGTTCAATATCTGTTAAGCAATTCCCCAAAATGTATGATAGAGAAGAACAGTATAATTTGGCACCGCAATGTAATTCATTCATTGCGCAAGCATAGGTCAAACAGCGATGACCCACTTGCACCAGCAAGTCTAAATGAAAGTTTAAAAGAATACGAAAACAAGATATCAGCATTTACTTACGCACACCGTCAAAGACCCCCAAGGTTTATTGACGTTTGGTTGAAACAGGAATATAAACCATTGATGTGACCAAACAATTAATCTCAAAAAGAAAAACTAACAATAAACAATTGATTCATAAGCTTAAATTAATTCATCCGCCGGCGTTTTTAGTAAGAAAAATTTTGAGAATCATTCAACGTTATTTCCCCAATCAGTCTGAAGTTATCAATAAAGTTAAAAGTTGTCGACCAGGTTCAAGGAAAAGAAAAGCAGATGAGCTTAAGATTTCACAAATGACAACAGTCGAAGAATATTTAAAAATTATATTTGTTAGACGTTATAAATCTTAATTTTTTTCATTAGTTTAATTCATCTTCAATTTCAATCTTGTAATTTGTTGTCCTTCTGTTCCGTAGGCAACGAGAGTTGTAGGGGTGTTGCGAGGATCCTGTTGTTCGGTATAGTGCGCTGTTTTTTTAATTGAAAATTTTTTGATTCCGTCAACAGACGCTAAATTTTTTTTGCATTTTATTTTTAGAAAAGAAGCTAAAAAACAAATATTTCAAAATGGAGCTTGACCTCAACTAGAAGCTAAACAAAATTTATCTTGCCAGGAAAGAGTTGGAAACAATTTTTTTTGAATACCATGCCAAAATTACCGAATTTATAAGTGCGAATGACAGACCAGCTAAAATTCAAACGTAAATCGAAAAATCTAGCAATTGCTTACAAAAATGTTATAGAGAATCATGATAAGCTTAATTCTTTATCTATGCACGGCAACAACGCTGCTGAAACCATGCATCAACTGGAGTTTCACCTAGGATCTATCACTGCAAAAACTGACGATGTATTAGGTCTAGCTAAAAATTACTTTGAAATTAAAACTCAAGAGGACCAGGTAGCAACTGCACGAACCCCGACGCTAAGCAAATCTGTCCGTTCCAAGAAACGCTTTCACAGCGTTCTAAGATTGCATCATTGACTTCGAGTGAGCGTCGAAGAGAGGCAGCCCTTGCAAAAATCAGACGCGATGAATTTGAACGCCGGGCTAGAGATTCAGATTCAATCGATGAAGAATCAACTTGAAATTGACGTTGTTGTAGAGGAAAGCCGTCAAACGCTAGCCGAAGCAACTATCGAAGAGGCTGAATATCTGGAAGACGCCTCTGAAATCTGTCGGCTTTTTCGTAGCATGTCAAAATTGACAATGGCCGTTCAGGAGAACCAAACGGAGGAAGTCAAGAAGTTGGGTAAACATTCAATTTGCAGCTCAAGTAATTATTCAGCCCCTGGCGCCAGTCCAAAGCGTCAACCGGGAACCTGCTTCCGAATTCTTGTATTTTTCAGGTATTGAACCACCTTTGTAGAAAACTGACGCTGATTCACAGCTCTCAGCCAAATGCTAATTATTTCAAAACCACGTGTATATACTCACAGAGTGTTAACGTCCCTCATACATCAAATACAAGTGTCGGCTTACCAAATCCAAATGTGAATAATACGTATGAGCCACAAGAACAGCTACCTTTGACCAACTTATACAGCTACAACCGTTTGATGCACAGTAGTTTTCATCAGTCTAATATCCCGTAACTTCAATTATGTCGCACAGCCATCGAATGTTCAACCGGTCCCTAACAGAGGAACAGTTTTTTTATGTCGGTAATCCTAATGCTGTAGACGCCGCTATCTATTCGAAACCACTGATGGCGCCTTATACAAGTGAGAACAAACAAACAGGGCCAATTACGTCCTCGGGCAGTAAACCAATCACTAATCAAGATTTAGATGAAATATTGACACTGAGCCTGAAAAGTCCCTTGCCTGAGTGGAAACTGTCTTCTTACGACGGAAATTCATTGCAGTGGCCTGAATAGTTTGGTACGTTCAAAAGCGCAATCGATGCAAAAGTTTTAAGTGATGATGTCAAACTGACATATCTCAAAACCCTCGTTTCAGGCAATTCAAAGATTGCAATGGCCGAAATTGCTTACAGTGTAATATTCTACAAGAACGCTTTGAAAACTCTGGAGAGGAAATTTGGCAACCACAGACAATTGTGGCGGCTCATCTTGAAAAACTTTTGAATTATCTCCCTCTCAAAAAACACAATCAGAAAGCGTTATCAGTTTTGCTTCCTGTATATCCAGTCTTGTCGCTGTTTTAAATTTGCTAGGATATGAGTATGCCTTGAAGATTACATCCGTTTTGAATCAAGTTATTTCAAAATTACCTCCAAATATGAAAGAGTCGTGGTCTCTTCACTCTGTTTAAAAATGATGGGGACAGCCATTTGTTTTAGATTTTAAGGACTGGCTCCGCGACAAGGCTGAGGCACATGAACTTTTGCGTGTCAGTCAGAATAAGGCACGAACTGAGGAGACTCCAAAGACTGGTTTCTATAAACAGCCCACAAACGCTTTTGCCGCTGCTTCAAAAGTTGAAAAACCATTTTATGCTCCATGCCTCCAGCGTAAGTGTAAACACCCACTCTGGAGTTGTTCTGTATTTAAGGAAAAGACCCCCACTCAACGAGCTCAGTTCTCCGCGCAAAATAGGTGGTGTTTTGCTTGCTGGCAACCTGACCACATGTTCCGAAAATGCCCTAAAGCCGGCAAATGCTTTAAGCCTGGTTGTGAAAGCACCCATAATGTCATGTCGCTTGGTGCTGAGAAAGTGTCCAGCGTAAGGCCTGCATACAAAAAGTTAAACATTGTCAATAACACAATCCATTCAAATTCATGGAGTATCGTCCCGCCGAACCGGAATAAACCGCAAACTTTGTCATCGAACGTAGCCGCGTGCCGTTTAGCAAGAAACTAACGGACTCCTTCCAGTGCTTCGATTGGAAATATGTTCACACATAGACGTGACCACTCTTCTTGTAATGTGCGATTCCTGTTGTACCCACTTATGATTTATGGGTCTCGGCGGGCCTAGCACAATGTATAAATTATACTGGCCAAAAGCTAGATATTCTGATAAATGGCTTCATTTTGACGGAATCCGTTCCCAAGCAACAAGTCGGAGTGAACGTGTTTGCCAGATTCGACCACCATGAATACTGGTATAGGGTTACGCTGTTTGTCAAAGACAGTTTGAGCGTTGGTTCGAAACCATTGACGTTCCCATTCTGCAGGACAGGTTTCCACATCTGCAGCCAATTAAACCTATTGCTTACAACTACTCCGACGTTGAGATGATACTGGGGCAGGATGTCTTTCATGCAATCAAGCCTCTCGAATACTTCCAAGGAGGAATTTCAAATACTCCGGTCGCGGTCCGTATGCTCATTAGCTGGGTTCTCAGTGGAATACTTCCATCACCAATTGGTGTTCGAGCCACCACTTTCAAGTGAAATGTTGAAGAGTACCACTTGCCGACCAAGTGAAGAAATGGTACGAGCTAGAATCGTATGGGACGTTTAAACAAGCTGATCCCCATTCCGCAGCTGATAAATGTGCTCAATAAGTTCTTGACTCTACCACGCTTTGTGATGGCAGCCGTTATGTTGTCGGAATGCTCTGGACTGATGACAATTTTCATCTTCTCGATAACTTTAAGCTTCATTGGTCCAGTTTAAATTTCTTGAAAAGCGTCTAGAGAAAGGTTTAAACCTGAAAACTCAACATGCATCAGATCTCCGAGGTGATGTCGAGAAGGGTTACGTAGTCCCAGCTAGCCCTCACGACTCAAAAACAGTTCAGACCGAGAATGGTACGTACCGCACCACCCAGATTTAAACCCGAACAAACCCGACTAAGTTCGGCGTAATTTGAACGGTGCTTCTAAGTTTCACGGCAAATCACTGAATAAATCCCTTCTTTCGGCGCCGATCTGCTTCAGAACCTCTTATCGTTTCAATGGATTTTCGAGAGCACAACTACGCAGTTTCCACAGATATCGGAGGCATTTTTCTGCCGATCTGCTTACTAGAAAGCGATCAATGTTCCTTGCGTTTTTTGTGGCGGTAAGAACCCACATCAGATGTGAGTGCGTTTCAAAATACAAGGCTTATATTTGCAGGGAAATATTCTCCGACATGTGCTAACTAGGATCACAACCAAGATCGTTACCCCGAATCCGCTTACGCCGTGCTAAACAACTTTTACATGGATGACTACATTGGGTCTGAGCAAAATCTAGAAACTGCTTTACCGTTAGGTTGCAGTTTAGTTGAACTGCTTAAGTTGGGTGGGTTTAAGGTTACAAAATTTTTTTAGCAACGTTTCCAATTTGTTCTTGAAACTAAATCTCCCTAAGACCACCGCTAACAGCAGCAAAGTAATTTTTACCGCTGTGATTAATCCGGAAACCGCATCGCATGTTCTCAGTCCCAAATGGATTGTGATATGTTGATTGTGAGCTGAGGAGTTAACAGCGAACTCAAAGACTCTATTACACAGCCATCGGTTTTTAGTTTTGTGTCCTCCGTGTTCGACCCCATAGGTCTTGTCGCCACTTATATAGTACGCGCACGTTTACTACTGAGAGATTTCTGGAGATTAAGTGGCCAACAGTGGGACGACACACTGCCAAATGAGCTGTGCCGCAGATTCACTGAATGGCACTCCTGTTTGCCAGTTTTGATGTAGCTCAAAAAAGCTCGTTGCTTTTTTGACTTCTCAGTAGATGAGGTTGAGCTGCACATGTTCGGTGATAGCTCATTGGACGTTTTCTGTTCTGTAGCATTTCTTCGGGCTCAAAAAAACGCCTATTTTAAATGTCAACAAGCGTTTGTTTTTGGTAAAGCAAGTGTAGCCCCGATGAAGATGCTTTCAATTCCGAAGTTGGAACTTCAAGCTGCGCTTCTTGCTATTCGCCTGAAGGATGATATCGAGAAAGCTCTGGCACTAAGTATTTCCCAAAAATTCATGCGGACTGGCAGCACTACAGTCCTTCAGTGGTTGAACTCGGCCAGCAAACATCCCGTGTTTGTAGCCAATCGAGTAGCCGAGATTCTGGAGTCAACATCAATTGACTAATGGTTCCATGTTTTGAGTGTAAACAACCCCGCTGACACCGGAAATAGAGGTATTACTGCTGGTTCCCTCAAGCAAAGCAGTTGGGTGAACGGCCCTTTCTTTTTGAAAACTTCTGGTTGACCTTTCAGTCCAAATAGGTAAGTTACTAAGAAAATTCGCTTGAACTGTCCGGTCTACGATCTGAATGATGGTTTAAAGCTCACTTCCAATTTTCTGAGCACTGCAGTTTCGACTGAGTTTGCCTTCCCTTGGTAAGAGTATAGCTCGTTCTCAAAGGTGAAGCGGCTGGTCGCATAAATGTTGAGACTCTCACCTAAGCATAGACTTTTCAGATCGCCAGATAAGGCCATAATTGATCCAGCAGAACTTTTCATTGCAGAGGAAAATTTTTTTTTTGCAACTTTCGCACTTAGAGTCGTTCCCAGCTAAAAGTACACAATTAGCAGCTGGAAAATATGTGAAAACGTCGAGTCATATATCATCTTAGTCACCTTTTATCTGACCGAACGGTTCAATTAGATCTACCGGAAATATCCAACGTCTTTCCGCAACCGCATTTAAAACTCGCCATCCAGTAAATTTAGATAGCCGCCATCGCCTAATCCGATTGTTTCTCCGTTTTTATCAGATCATTTTACGCACAAACATCAGTCCGTCGACTACCTTCGTTCCGTCATTCATCAGCAATTTGTTGTACTACGCTTGAGATCTGCACTAAAAGCTATTGAAACACATTGCGTGTGCTGTAGAAAGCGAAAAAGCAAAAACCGTTACTCCAATGATGTCTGATCTTCCCGCGGAACCTCTAGGTTACCGCCAGCCACCGTTCTCGCACTGCGGCGTCGATTAGCTAGACCATTTCATAAAACCACTCGTCGATCTTCCGAGAAACGCTGGGGTTTTCTATTTACTTGCTTAACGAATTGCGCAATTCACCTTGAGTTGGTTCCATCCATGGACACAAGTTCATCTGTGATGGCTATTGAGCGCTTTTTTTCTAGGCGAGGAACACCCTCAATAATATGATCGGACAACGGAACGAACTTTGTAGGTGCCGAAAAAGAGCTGCTTCTCTGCAATAAAAATCGGAACGCAGAAGCTCTACTGTCGCTCGTACACAAGGGCATTAAGTGGAAGTTTAACCCGCCAAGTTCACCACATCAAGGTGGAGCATGGGAGGGAATGGTGCGCAGTTGTAAGAGCGTGTTTTATGTAATCTTACGGTCAAGAAAATTGACTGACGAGATTTTAAACACAACCATGTGCCTATTGAAGGTTCACTAAACGCCCGTCCGCTCACTCCCGTTTCTGACGACCCAGATAGTCTTGAATAAAAGAGTTAAGTGGCATGCTCCTCCCGAATTTTCTTTGAAAACGGGACAAATAGTGTGGTTAGTTAAATCCAGTAGCCCTAAGCGCCACTACCCACTAGCACGCATAATGTCGCCAAACCACGGCAAAGACAACACCGCCAGCTCCGCAAACCTAAGGACCGATTCCAGAAACTACACTCGGCCGCTCGTTAAGCTCGTTCCGGTTCTCGCTCCTTTGGGGTGGAGGATCTTAATGCTACGTAGCAATAAAGTATAGAAATAATTCAGTATAGTTGCTTAGCAATACCAGCTGTATAGCCCAGCGTATACATAGAGCGTTCCGGGGAGTTTGGCGTGGGTTCTTTTCTCACCTAAGTCGTTTCATTTGAGAATCCTATTTGAACCAAACCTGAGAGAACATAAAATGCTAATACTTTAATCGGTTCAAAATTGGTTTGCACTTGAGTTTCGGTTAATTCAACCGAAAAAATTTTAAATCAGCGCATGATCAACCCCACTACTTTGGCTTGATACGTTTAATGTAGTCACAATATTTTGACCATATTTCGTGAATTTGAAACCAATTCAGTTTTTTTTTCACTGTGTAAATGGAGCAGAATACTCCTCAATCATATCTAATTTTATATATTGACATAAAGGAGCTTTTTAGGTTTCAAAATTGAAACTTGCCAAAGTTCTCAAAAAAACTACATTTTTTATCTTACTAAAAAATAGAATTTGCGTTCAAATAAATTTTTTTTCAATACAAAGGTTAAATATTGTTGAGCCCTAACTTTCTCCGTTCATTTTATTTTGATAATCTTTTCGAATTTTTAGCAAATTTTACTAGACAGAACAGAAGGCTTCCAAACTTGTTCCATAAGCTAACGCGCAGATTAAATATTGATGAAGCAATCATTTCGATTTTGAATGAAGCAGCTTAACAAGGGTTATTTGATCTGACCAATTATTTCACCCAATTAGCTTCTATTTTGAACCTGTTATCCTTGAAATCAGTAAAAATCAGAAGAATGTGTTTTAGGCGAAATGGAATAACAGGGTCTAAGTTTTCATCTAAGTTCAAGTTGCTATTTAAGAGAATGAAAAAGTCTTCTAGGAATACAGCTCGCTTTCCGCAGATTGAAAATTGATTTGAACCTACTTGAAGCTATTCTAAAAAGCTGACTTCCGAAAAAGCGCCACCATTTTGGTTTGCTCTTTTGATAATTCAAATGCATTTTTGAAAATTCGTTTGCAGTTTAAACTCTATTGCACCGTCTCAAGTGCAAGACATTGTCCGATACGTTTGCTATAACTTAATATTATTTTAGCTTGAAATACCGTTCAAAAATAGGAACTGCTCAGCGGGAAAATGCCTGTGTTAAATAAAAATGAAAAAAAAAACTACGCAAAATTTAATCAAACTGTTCTCGCGTTCAGGCTAGTTCAGTCAATAAAAAGTATCAATTGTCTGTATATGCAATAGTGCGCAGTTACTTTTTTTCCCTGAAAGCTCCGATTGCATTTAAGTTTCTATGAATTTTTTTCTTAATAAAATAATTGATGAAATTTTATTTAAAAATTATAAACAAATTCAAGTTTTTTTGAATTTGTTTCTGAACTTCATCTCCTCACAAATCCAACGAGCATGCTTCAATCTATTTTGGATCGGTTTATGAAAAGTGATGTTCTTAGCGTCTTTTAAGGTATAATTTACATCAAATATCGTGCCTCACACCAATTTGAAACAATTTATAAGCGGATTAAGTCTCCGCTTACGATTTAATAGCACGAAATATAGTGCGCATTAATTGTTACAAATTGGCCAAAATGGCAATCTCTAAACCACCCGTATGGAATTTTCTCAAAAGTTTGGAAAATTGGACAAGTTATGCAGAAAAGTGTGGTTAACTACTGCTAAATATACGGGATTTTTCTTTTAACTGCCTCATTTTTTCACATTTTTTTTTCAATTATACAAAAACATAGTACCGTATGAAATCAGAAGTAGTAACTACCTGAATCTTTCAATTGAGATAATAATTTTCAGAAACAAAGTATCGAACAAAAAACAATAAAGGTGACAAAAAATTAATATGACTGACCATTTTTAGGTCAGTTGTAATTCAGACAAGTCTTTCAAAAAAACCGTTTTTGATTTAGAAGTTCAAGAAAAAATAGAAAGGAACTATGGCGCACCTTAAAACAAATAGTTGAAGTTGACTTCAGGTTTTGTTTCATTTTCGATTTAGCTGTTTTCCGAAAACAACTGAAATAGAAGTTTCTGGAAACAAATTGCTGAAGTTGACTTTAGGTTTTGTTTCTTTTTGAAAAAATATCTGTTTTGCGAAAGTAAGTATGATGGACTTTCGCAATTGACTGTGCATGCCAGCTAAAAGTTCACCTTTTTAGTTTTTAAGATTATGACTAAAATCAAACAAGGATAGGCAGTTACCAACCATAGTCTTAAAAATACAAAACAGAGTTTTTCTAGAACAACAAATTAGAAATTGGGCTCAAAACTGACTCAAAACTGTTTCTTGTAGAAAACCGACAAAAAGCGAAAAAAAAAATTTAAAAAAACATACAAAAAAAGAATTTTTTTTTTCAAATTTTGTGAATTTTGATAAAAAATTGTTTGAAAACTTTTGTTTCTGGAAATGGCACAAAAACTTCATAAATTTACTTTACTCGAGTAAAACTAAGTTTTTACGACTTGAATTGAGCATAAATAGGCTTTTGATGACATGAGGATTTCGACGCTCGAAATTAGACCAAAAATCGAAAATTTTAAACGTTTTTTTTTTTGCAATAGTGAGAAATTTTTTCAAATTTTTCAGATGTTCGAAAAAAAGCTGAAAGGGTTTTAATATGATATATCATTTTATCCATTCTGATGATTATTTGTAATAGCTGATTTCGCGTAGAAATAAAAAAAGTAAAACAATCGAATTCAAAGTTCCTCGTCGTTTTCAATGGATCAATGATCGAAACAAAAACTCATTAATTAAACTCACTTGTTAAATTTGACAAATAATTAAGCAAAAGCAATCGACAACCAGTATATTTTCATAAGACAAATCATGGGCGGATCTAGGATTTTCTCAGAGGAGTTGGATTTTCAAAAAAAAATAGGATGATTTTCTGAGCTCTCCTAGTTCAATAAAAAGACCCTATTTTGACTAAACATTCTGCGAACTCTCTCAAAATTATTAAAAACTGTAGCCCAAAGCGTTAATAGAAATATTTCAATTCAGCCAAAAATGGATATCTGAAACAGTAAAAAGAGGTCCTCTTCTGGGATTATAATCACCCCTTCTGGGATTATATTGTATTTATATTTGAACGCTTATTTTTGAATGAGGGCACCGAACGTATTGAAGACTGTTGTATGTGTCAAAGTTTAATTGTTCCGCTTGTTTTTCAGAAAAAAATTGGACGTTGTTCACGCACTTTTTTTTTCTTTGTTGATTTCTTACTTTCAAAATTTAATTCAAATTCACTGGCAATTAATATTGAATTAAGTTTTATAAAAAAATCAAGAACAAAAAAAATGTACGGGAGCAATCTCTAAAAATGTTTTCTGAAAAAAAAATCGGAAAAGCTCAAATCAAAATTTATTGCCAAAATTGACAATTTCGCACAATTTCTTGACAATTTTTCTGAATAAGAGATTGAAGATAATTACATTTAGCTGGTAAAATGCTTTCGTCTATGTTAGTTTTCCTTTTTTCCAGAGCGTCATTATTCCAATGAAACCTCAATCAGATTGCGCCGCCGGGATGTTCGAGTTCTGCGCCGGCGGGAAATCGAGTCGTGGTCGTAAAATGGACTCGTGTATCGGCGACTCGGGTTCAGGGGCCGAGTGTACGAGCCCAGAAGGTAATTTCTAAATTATTTTTACATTTTTACATTACGAAACTGAATGCTAACAAAATTAGTTGTTTTTTTTTTCACAAACATGTGACTTCAAAATAACCACTTGCTTAAACATACATGCTGCTACAAAATGAACTTATCATAATCAGTTAAAATCAACAATTTACACCAGCATGTAAATGTACAAGTAGAAATTGTATACAGGAGCAGATTTAGGAGGGGGGTTTGGAACCTTCCCATCCTCAGAGATTCGACCTCCGTGCCGACTCAAAGGGTCCCCGTTTAGTAATTTTTAAAAAAATCAGTTTTTGGCCGACGGAACCTATTTTTTTCTAATAGCGGCTTTGTTGACATTTTTTCAAACATTTGCCTGCGGCGCAAACTAAATTTTTCAAAAAGGGGTCTTTATAGTGTTCTGGGACCGCTTGAAACCTCAATTTTGTCTACTTAAAAATAGAAAAAGTTTGTCAAAATTTTCATATGTTTTTTTGAAAATGCTCACCTCGGGAAAATCCTAGATTCGCCCCTGCTTGTATAAAAATGATTAAAACGATACTAAAATTAGTTACGAAAAAGACCGAAAAGATTTAATGAACTTATAACAAGAAAAAGTTTTTTGTGTTTGTATCAAAAATTTTTAAAATCAAATCAAAACTTTTGCTTAAAATTAACTTTTTTAGGCTTACGTTTAAAATTAGCTAGTTTTTACAGCATTGATTGGTAAAGAATTTTTTTCCTGAATTGTTTTTAGTAGTTTCATTTGTTTTTTTCTTTTGTGCTCTCATTTCACAATTATGTTTTTGTAGATTAATAGCCGAACAATTTCATTTGTTTTTATATTTGTTGGCACATCGAACAATCTGATCAAACCATGTTAGGTAATGAATACTTAGGCTGCTAAAATTTCAAAAAGCAGATCTTGTGCAAGATCAAATATTCTACGGATTTGATTTCCCCCGTTATTTTGTCTGTTTAGTCTGTTAATTTGAGATGTTGGTAGCTTGTGAAAAAATGCTGAACTAATAGTGACAAAACTAATAACCTGAAAAGCATAACTCTTATTTGTAATGGTACCATACATCTCAATCATTATATTGAACCATTTGCAATGGACATTTTGAGTAAAAATTTGTGCAGTTTAGCCAAAAAATTAGGTTTAGGACCACTAACACTCCAAGATACATGAACTTTTGCGAGAATTGTTTCATCTCGATAATTTTTTAAAAACTGTTCTCTTCCTCGAAGACATTTAGTTTTGTTCTATCGACATTAAGAATAAATTTGTTTTCTTTCAAGCACTCAGGGTTTTTTCCAGCGTTTATAGCTTTGATGTTATTAGGTCCGATTTTGAAGCTCCTCTGTTTAAAATATTTGTATCAACAGAAAATTGCACTAACTTCTTGTTTCTGTAGATTTGAATTTCAAAATTGTTTACATAGAAAAATAATACCAATGGTTCCAACAGAGTATCTTCTGGTATGCCATGATTAACTTTTTTCCATCCAAAGATCAAACAATGCTTGCTGACGGTTTCTTGAATAGTCCTTTAAATGACTTGACGCATTATTGAAAGTCCATGCATTTCAGTTTTTCTAATAACATTTAATATGAGATGGATTTGAAAGCTTTAGCGAGATCTGGAAAAATAGGCCATACTTTTGTTGATTGACTCATGCTTTCACCAACAATTTCGGTGCAAAATATAACGAATATCCCTGATTTTATTTCCAAACAAGCGTTAAAACAACTGATATTGTGTTTATCAAGTAATTTGGCCTAAAATTTGATGCAATTTCTGACTTACCATTTTGAAGAAAAAGGTTATTTATGCTTTTTGAGGAAGCATAATAAACGAGTTGGAGCTGTCTGGTTCCATCCATGAACACAAGTTCATGTGTGATGGCTATTGAGCGCTTTATTTCTAGGCGAGGAACACCCTCAATAATATGATCGGACAACGGAACGAACTTTGTAGGAGCCGAAAAATAGCTGCTTCACTGCAATAAAAATCGGAACGCAGAAGCTCTACTGTCGCTCGTACACAAAGGCCTTAAGTGGAAGTATAACCCGTCAAGTGCACCACATCAAGGTGGAGCATGGGAGCGAATGGTGCACAGTTGTAAGCGTGTGTTTTGTGTAATCTTACGGTCAAGAAAATTGATTGACGAGATTTTAAACACAACCATGTGCCTAGTTGAAGCTTCACTAAACGCCCGTCCGCCTACTCCCGTTTCTGACGACCCATATAGTATTGAATAGAAGAGTTAAGTGGCATGCTCCTCCCGAATGATCTTTGAAAACGGGAGAAATAATGTGGTTAGTTAAATCCAGTAGCCCTAAGCGCCACTACCCACTAGCACGCATAATGTCGCCAAACTACGGCAAAGACAACACCGCCAGCTCCGCAAACCTAAGGACTGATTTCAGAAACTACACTCGGCCGCTCGTTAAGCTAGTTCCGGTTCTCGCTCCTTTGGGGGTGGAGGATGTTAATGCTACATAGCAATAAAGTATAGTATAAATTCAGTATAGTTGCTTAGCAATACCAGCTGTATAGCCCAGCGTATACATAGAGCGTTCCGCGGAGTTCGGCGTGGGTTCTTTTCTCACCTAAGTAGTTTCATTTGAGAATCCTATTTGAGCCCAACCTGACAGAACATAAAATGCTAATATTTTAATCGGTTCGAAATTGGTTTGCACTTGAGTTTCGGTTAATTCAACCAAAAAAAATTTTAAATCAGCGCATGGTCAACCCCACTACTTTGGATTGATACGTTTAATTTAGTCACAATATTTTGACCATATTCCGTGAATTTGAAACCGATTAAATTTTTTTTTCACTGTGTAAATTGAGCAGAATACTCCTCAAACATATCTAATTTTATACAATGACATCAAGGAGCTTTTAAGGTTTCAAAAATGAAACTTGCCAAAGTTCTCAAAAAAAATAGATTTTTAATCTTACTAAAAAATAGAATTTAAGTTCAAATAAATTTTTTTTCAATACAAAGGTTGAATTTTTGTTGAACCCTAATTTTCTCCGTTCATTTTTTTTGATAATCTTTAATCAATTTTCAAAAGTTTTTTGAAATTTTAGCAACTTTTGTTAGACAGAACAGAAGGCTTCCAAACTTGTTCCATAAGCTAACGCGCAGATTAAATATTGATGAAGCAATCATTTCGATTTTGAATGAAGCAGCATAACAAGGGTTATTTGATCTGACCCAATTATTTCACACAATTAGCTTCTCTTTTGAACCTGTTATTCTTGAAATCAGTAAAAATCAGAAGAATGTGTTTTAGGCGAAATGGAATAACAGGGTCTAAGTTTTTCATCTAAGTTCAAGTTGCTATTTAAGAGAATGAAAAAAACTTCTAGGAATACAACTCGCTTTCCGCAGATTGAAAATTGATTTGAACCTACTTGAAGCTATTCTAAAAAGCTGACTTCCGAAAAAGCGCCACCATTTTGGTTTGCTCTTTTGATAATTCAAATGCATTTTTGAAAATTGGTTCGCAGTTCAAACTCTGTTGCACCGTCTCAAGTGCAAGACATTGTCCGATACGTTTGCTATAAACTAACATTATTTTAGCTTGAAATACCGTTCAAAAATAGGAACTGCTCAGTGGGAAAGTGCCTGTGTTAAATAAAAGTGTAGAAAAATGTAGATAAATTACTTTTTTTCTCTGAAAACTCCGGTTGCATTTAAGTTTCTAAGAAATTTTTTCTTAATAAAATAATTGATTAAATTTTATTTAAAAATTATAAACAAATACAATTTTTTTCGAATTTGTTTCTGAACTTAATCTCCTCACAAATCCAACGAGCATGCTTCAACCTATTTTGGATCGGTTCATGAAAAGTGATGTTCTTAGCGTCTTTTAAGGTATAATTTACATCAAATATCGTGCCTCACACCAATTTGAAAGATTTTATAAGCGGATTAAGTCTCCGCTTACGATTTAAAAGCACGAAATATATTGTGCATTAATTGTTACAAATTGGCCAAAATGGCAATCTCTAAACCACCCTAAATTTACGAAAATTAATCACGAAAAACTACTGTAAAATTAATCACAAAAAACTATTTGTGACTGTTTAAAAATTGTTTTTAAGGCCGCCGGTTTTTTTGAGCAATTTTTACCTCCCCGTATAAATGTTAACTGGAATAGTACCAATATGGAACTTTCTCAAAAGTTTGGAAAATTGGACTGCGGAAAAGGTATGCGGAAAAGTGTGGTTAACTACTGCTAAATATACGGGATTTTTCTTTTAACTGCCTTATTTTTCCACATTTTTTTCAATTATGCAAAAACAAAGTACCGTATGAAATAAGAAGTAGTAATTACTTGAATCTTTCAATTGAGATAATAATTTTCAGAAACAAAGTATCGAACAAAAAACAATAAAGGTGACAAAAAATTAATATGACTGACCATTTTTTAGGTCAGTTGTAATTCAGACAAGTCTTTCAACAAAACCGTTTTTGATTTCGAAGTTCATGAAAAATTTAGGAAGGAACTATGGCTCACCTTAAAAGAAATAGTTGAAGTTGACTTTAGGTTTTGTTTCATTTTCGATTTAGTTGTTTTCCGAAAACAGCTGAAATAGAAGTTTCTGGAAACAAATTATCGAAGTTGATATTTGGTTTCGTTTCTTTTTGAAAAATTATCTGTTTTGCGAAAGTAAGTGTGATGGACTTTTTCAATTGACTGTGCATGCTAGCTAAAAGTTCAGCTGGTTAGATTTTAAGATTATGAGTAAAATCAAACAAGGATAGGCAGTTACCAACCATAGTCTTAAAAATACAAAACAGAGTTTTTCTAGAACAACAAATTAGAAATTGGGCTCAAAACTGACTCAAAACTGTTTCCTGTAGAACACTGACAAAAAGCGAAAAACAATTTAAAAAAACAAACAAAAAAAGAATATATTTTATTCAAATTTTGTGAATATTGATAAAAAATTTTTTGAAAGTTTTTCTTTCTGGAAATGGCACAAAATTTTCATAAATTTACTTTACTTGAGTAAAACTAAGATTTTACGACTTGAATTGAGCATAAATAGGTTTTTGTTGACATGATGATCTCGACGCTCGAAATTAGACCAAAAATCGAAAATTTTAATCGTTTTTTTTTCAATGATGTGAAATTTTTTCAATTTTTTCAGATGTTCGAAAAAAAGCTGAAAGGGTTTTAATATGATATATCATTTTATCCATTCTGATGATTATTTGTAATAGATGATTTCGCGTAGAAATAAAAAATGTAAAACAATCGAATACAAAGTTCCTCGTCGTTTTCAATGGATCAATGATCGAAACAAAAACTCATTAACTAAACTCACTTGTTAAATTTGACAAATAATTAAGCAAAAGCAATCGACAACCAGTATATTTTCATAAACCAAATCATGGGCGGATCTAGGATTTTCTCAGAGGAGTTAGATTTTCAAAAAAAAAAAATAGGATGATTTTCTGAGCTCTCCTAGTTCAATAAAAAGACCCTATTTTGACTAAACATTCTGCGAACTCTCTCAAAATTATTATAAACTGTAGCCCAAAGCGTTAATAGAAATATTTCAATTCAGCCAAAAATGGATATCTGAAACAGTAAAAAGAGGTCCTCTTCTCGGATTATAATCACCCCTTCTGGGATTATATTGTATTTATATTTGAACGCTTATTTTTGAATGAGGGCACCGAACGTATTGAAGACTGTTCTTTGTGTCAAAGTTTAATTGTTCCGTTTGTTTTTCAGAAAAAAATTGGACGTTGTTCACGCATTTTTTTTTCTTTGTTGATTTCTTACTTTCAAAATTTAATTCAAATTTACTGGCAATTAAATTTGAATTAAGTTTTAAAAAAATCAAGAACAAAAAAAAATGTTCAGGAGCAATCTCTAAAAATTTTTTTTTGAAAAAAAAATCGGAAAAGCTCAAATTAAAATATATTGCCGAAATTGACAATTTCGCACAATTTCTTAACAATTTTTCAGATTAAGAGATTGAAGATAATTATATTTAGCTGGTAAAATGCTTTCGTCTATGTTAGTTTTAATCTTTTCCAGAGCGTCATTACTCCAATGAAACCTCAATCAGATTGCGCCGCCGGGTTGTTCGAGTTTTGCGCCGGCGGGAAATCGAGTCGTGGTCGTAAGATGGACTCGTGTATCGGCGACTCTAGTTAGGCTGCTTAAACTTCAGATTTAAGAAGATCTTGTGTAAGATCAAATATTCTGCGGAGATAGTACAATTTGATTTCCCCCGTTATTTTGTCTGTTTAGTCAGTTAATGTGAGATGTTGGTAACTTGTGAAAAAATGCTGAACTAATAGTGACAAAACTAATAACCTGAAAAGCATAACTCTTATTTGTAATGGTACCATACATCTCAATCATTATATTGAACCATTTGCAATGGACATTTTGCGTAAAAATTTGTGCAGTTTAGCCAAAAAATTAGGTTTAAGACCACTAACACTCCAAGATACATGAACTTTTGCGAGAATTGTTTCATCTCGATAATTTTTTAAAAACTGTTCTCTTCCTCGAAGACATTTAGTTTTGTTCTATCGACATTAACAATAAATTTGTTTTCTTTCAAACACTCAGGGTTTTTCCCAGCGTTTCTAGCTTTGATGTTATTAGGTCCGATTTTGAAGCTCCTCTGTATAAAGTATTTGTATCAACAGAAATTTGCACTAATTTCTTGTTTCTGTAGATTTGAATTTCAAAATTGTTTACATAGAAAAATAAAACCAATGGTTTCAACACAGTATCTTCTGGTATGCCATGATTAACTTTTTTCCATCCCAAGATCAAACAATGCTGACGGTTTCATGAATAGTCCTTTAAATGACTTGATGCATTATTGAAAGTCCATGCATTTCATTTTTTCTATTAACATTTAATGAGATATGGATTTGAAAGCTTTAGCGAGATCTGGAAAAATAGGCCAAATTTCTGTTGATTGACTCATGCTTTCACAAGCCATTTCGGTAAAAAATCAAACTGCATCAGTCGCAGATTTGTTTTACTCAAATCCGGCTTGCTCGAATTTTAATAACAGATTTTGTTTGAGATATCCCTGATTTTAGTTCCAAACAAGCGTTAAAAACAACTGATATTGTGTTTATCAAGTAAATTTGCCTAAAATTTGATGCAATTTGTGACTTACCATTTTGAAGAAAAAAGTTATTTATGCTTTTTGAGGAAGCATAATAAACGAGTTGGAGCTGTGTGTTTCACTTTTTTCCGACTTAGAGTTGTTGTTGGAGGCATAAAGCTTGTATTCCCACTGGCCCTGGATATTTATTTAACGGTAATCAGAGGTGTCTTACCCTGTTGGAGACAATAGTTTTATGTTCCCATTGCTCCTGGAGGTTTATTTAACCGGAATTTAACTGTGTTTTTGTATGTTTTTGTTACGCAGCAAAAATCAAACACTTCACTTGTAACTTTTTATTTTGATTTTTGGGGTAAGTGTTCATCACTAAAATTATCTAGTTGTGAAAAAATTTTGATTGAAATGATTGAATAATTCAGAAACATAATTTATTTTTCGTTGCTATTTGCTGAATCGATTTAGCTAATATTCTCAAATTTTTGATTACCCTTATACCCTAGTGTTGCTGTTTATAAATTCTACTGATGGAAAGTTGCTGAAAACATTTATTGTGATGATTTTGTGAAGTAACTGCCGCATTTCGGTTGACCAAATATCTCATTTTTTGTCTTTTCTGTCCGCTATTTTTTTATCAAAAATTATGGAAACTACGGAATCAGTTTTTGGTTTTGACTTATAATTTTGTGTGATATGGAGCATGCGCACTTATAAATTTTCAAAAAAAAAATACAATTTTTCCAAAAACTTCTGATCCAAAAGATTTTTTATACAATTTTGACCTATCATAAAGTGTAATCTTAAATGTATAAGTTGAAATTTACACCAGTAATGTGTTAAAAATCTCTTGTCTCACTTTGAATGATGTCATTTTTGGCATGCGAGAAACTAATGTTTCAAATGAAAACATATAGTGGTTTGTGTTGAAAGGCATTTTAAATAGTACGAGTGTTTGAAACTAAACAATGGCCAATAACTGAATTGCTTTTATCCGTTACACGCTACGTGTGGTATAGTTCAACCACAGTTTGCAGCAAAGCCGTAGCGTGTTGATGCCTTGATGATGTTTTAAAAGGTCTGAATTCAGTGATTCGACCACCTCACCAATCAAAGGGTTCCCCTTTTGGTACTATTTTATGAAATCCAATTTCGGTCGACCAACCCTCAAATTTTTCTTAAGGTGCCGTTGCCACTAATTTATAATAACTTTGAAGAGCGCGCGCAGAAAAAAGTTTAATTTTTTATCAAATTTTCCAAAAACGCATTTTTTCTCGAAAGTTCCAAATGAACATTTTAACCTGTTTTCTCAAAATTTTGCCTACGGCGCAGACAATTTTTTATAAAGGGTCTTCATAGTTTTCTTAAAGCGCTCTGAAAAAATCAATTTGGTCGACCGGAAAAAATGTCAAAATTTTTTTCGATAATTGTTTTGAAAATGTTATGAGGAAATCCTAGATCCGCCCCTGAGTTTTAGAACAAATAACTTAACGAAAATCATGCTAAATTTTGTTTCTAAGTGATGAAATAGATTGTCAGCCTATTTATTTTCTCAGGAGTTTCTTCATCAGGTTGAAAACTTAGATTAGCTTAAGAACGTTGGGCATTATAGAGAGCTTTGTGGTCTATTCGTATGATGAAGGTTCCTTTCATAAAAAAATTCGATCAAAAAATAAACTACTTTAAATTAGACTCCGAAACAAAGAGAGTTCGAATTGGCAGTTTTTTTAACTTAACTTTATTCTTACAGGCACAAAATTTCTTTGTGGCATGGTGTTGAAAGGTCTATATCCCCCGAATTGCGGTGCCGCTCCCGGAATTTATCTAAACTTAACCGACCCAAAAGTTGTCGCGATTGTCAGAGAGCAAGTTAATAAATATCCAGACGAAGATTCCAGTAACACCGAAGCGTCCAGTTCTACTGAAAACGACAAAGAAGCAGAGAAGTCTTATTCGCGCCGCTGGAGGGCGTCCTTTAATTTTTATATAGCATGTTTAGTTTGCATTTCGGTTTCGAAGCACTGAAATATAATTTCATTTTGGACTGATGATGTTTCAAATTAATCTATTGACCAAAGTCATTTTTTCAATTTGTGACAAAGTGTTGATTTTTCTATTGCGATGAAAATGAAACAAATGAACCATAATTTTAACATTGTGACCATTCAGTAATTTATTTCTTCAATAACTTGATTAGTAACAACAATTTTACAATAAATACTAAAATGAATTTAAAGCTCTGAAGATGAGATTTTTAGACCGAGCTACATTTCAACTATACCCGCAACGATCGCCCATGGATTCTAATAGAATATAATCGATTCCCGAGACAAAAAAAATAATCCTTTATAGTCCATTACAGATGTAGAATTTATACCAAAAAATCGATTACATTGCCATTATAATCGATTATGTAAAAAAAGAATATTCCATTAAAATTCATTCAAAATCGATTATAAATATATAAAATTTTTAATGTGAAGCGTAAAATTTCATGAAACGTACGTAGCCACTGCACTAAACAGGAAATGAGATAACGTTGAAAAAAGTTGTAATTTTGTAATAACTTCTCAAAAATCCATTATAATCGATTATAATGGATTATATTGGCATAAAAAATTTGAAAATTATAATCTATGTTTAATGGATTATAATAGATTTTTTTAAAATTTATAAATATTGACCATACTATGACAATTTATTCGATTATGATACATGGGCGCTCGGTGCGGATATCTTATGTTTTCGGCAATCGTGAGCAAAAGGCACACAAAACTTTTTTTAGCCTTACCTTCTTACAGTAATTGCAAATACTATTGCGAAGACTATTAGACTGATTACAAGCATCTAGTTTCAAGCGTTAACAATCGATTATATTTTGATTTTAGTACCAGTCTTACTAAACTTGAGAAAAATTGATTTTAATCAATCATTAATCGATTATCGAAGTTCTCTTTTCGAAATTTAATTGGAATCATTTATAATATATTTTAATCGATTATAACCGATTAATGATCCATCTATGAATCGAAAAAATTATAATCGATTATAATCAAAAAAAATTTTCCCAGTTTCTAATTCATTTGTTGTGCACAAAAAATCCATAATAATCGATTATAATACTTTTTGATTGCCCATTTTGTCTCCGGCCTTGCATCCGATTTGCATATTATTTATGATTTTAGTAAACATTGGTTTATATGAAAATTGAAATAAAAACTTTGAACGTTTTCAAATTAATTCAAATTTATAATTTTTAAATTTTTTCCTCTCTTCTTTGAAGTTACTTCATGATGCACATCTTAAGTTTTTTAAACACCAAAATAGCAGCACATTGCTTTAGTTTCATGACTTACTCGGAAGACTTGTTTTTAACATACCGCTAGAACCTTTCAAGTAATACGAAAGGATCTCTAGCAAATTTTTGTTTCGTGGTAAGACTTTATGTTCAGATGAACCAACAAATGACAAGACATCTCGCGTCTAGAGATTTTGTTATTGACAGAAAAATTCTAACCCATGGAATATAAATAAATTGTATTTTTAGTGTTACAAAATTCTGACAAAATCGGATATTATAATCGATAATAATCGATTACAATTGATTAAAAATGTTTTTTGTATGAACTTTAACCAATTATAATTGATTATAACAGATTATAATCTATTGGAAAATATCACGATTGTAATCGATTATAAATCCTGTATACACCTAATCTTGGCGATTATAGTCAATTAAATTTGTCGGAAAATCACCATTATAATTCGTTATAATTGATTTCTTACGCTGAAACTTGGATACAAGATAGGCCAGAAAAAAATAGTTTGTGCCAGCTGTGGTTCTTCGACATAAAAAAATTGATGATCAACAAATGAATTTTTTCAGCGTTTTTATCCGACTTAAAATCTGATGAGTAGTATCAATCAAAATCATAATCACTATAATATTAATCATAATAATTATGATGAATATCAATAAAATAAAAATATACATACTGAGGATGCTGATACAGCTTTTCATATTAATGAAACTAATCAAAGCTCTAAGAGAAATCGGACAAAACAAATAAAAAATTTCGATATGGCTACTCTAATTTTAAAAAGTAAGAGAAATATTTTTTCTGCTATAATCAAAATCAAAACATTAATAACAGATAGAAACAATGAACCTAAATACTCGAACCGATCGCCCATAGATCATAACTTAGTATTTTGTCATATCATGATCAGTCTCTATAAAATTACAAAATAGTCGATTATAATCCATTGTATTCAATTATAGTCTATTAAAAGCGGATTATAAACCTAATAATTTTCATGCCAATATAATTAAGAATATTCCAAAACACCCAGTCACTTTTAAATTTTAGAATTTATATTCAAATTTATCTAATTTCTTGTTTAGCGCAGTTGCTACATATTACATTTTATGATATGTTACACTTCTCTTTAAAATTTATATATATTTTTTTGTCTATACTTTATCAAATCATATCAGTTTAACAGTTCATTTTACTAATTTTTTTTACCACAACAAGGGGTAAAGTTTGATCGGTGGTAGGGGGATTAATTTAATAATAGAATTGGGAAGGATTGAATGACCCCCTTCTCCTTCCCAGTTTCACCGCAACCGCCATTCGCCTTCCGTCTTTGGATGAACAGGGAGGTGGGGGAATATTTATTCGTAGAAATGGGGGGAGGGGTTAATGATTGAACCCCCCAGCTTACTTCCAACCCTTTAGTTGAGAGAAGAGTTTAAAAAAACTTGAGGCGGTGACGTTGAAAGATGATAGTTAGTAAAAGACATGGCATACATTTTGCAAAATTCTTGCAAATTTGCAAAAGGTTTGCAAAAAGTTCGAATTTACTTCTAAAAATGAAATGGATTTTTATCGACTACAATGAATTACAATGGATAATTTGTTTTCGAAACAATCGATTATAATGGCAATAAATAGATTTCGTGGTCTCAATTTTTCAATTCATCGCAGAGACATAATACAATAAACTTAAAAACCCGTGACGTGCGAACAAAGATCATAATCGAGTATTTTGTCATGTCATGATCAGTCTCTAAAAAAATTACAAAATAGTCGATTATAATCCATTTTAATCGATTATAATCTATTAAAAAAGAATAATAATCCTAAAAACTTGCGTGCCAATAGAATCCATAATAAGCGATTATAATCGAATATAATGGATATTTTTGAGTGGTTATTCATTAAGTTTACATTTTTTAAGTTTCACTTTAAAGTTTATCTTTTTTTTTCAATTTTTTGCAGAGACATTATACAACTTCACACTGAAGTTTATCTTTTCTCTTCCTTTCCATTTCATCACAGATATATAATATAATAAACATAGAAACCCGCACTGAAAGGCCATGGACCATAACCGAGTATTTTGTCATATTATGGTCAGTATCTCTAAAGTTACATAATCGGTCGTAATCCATTATATCGATTATAATATATTAGAAATGAAAGTAATCCTGATAACTTTTGTGCCAATATAATCCAGAATATTCCAAAATAATTCAGTGACTGTTCTAAAATTTAGAATTTTTATTCAAATTTATCTAATTTCTTGTTTAGTGCAGTTGCTACGTATTACACTCTATGAAATGTTACAAATCTTTTTAAAGTTTATATAATTTTTTTTGTCGCCACTTTTTCAAATCTTAGCAGTTTATCCGTTCATTTTATTGTTTTTTACCACAACAGGGGGTAAGGTTTTATCGGTGGTAGGGGGATTAATTAGGTAATAGAATGGGCGGGGGATTGAATGACCCCCCAAAGTTTACCCCCTTCTCCCACTCAGGTTCACAGCAACCGCCATTCGCCTTCTCCCTTTGGTTGAACTGGGAGTTGGGGGAATATTTATTGGTAGAAATGGGGGGAGGGGTTAATGATTGAACCCCCCCGCTTACTTCCAACCTTTTAATTGAGAGAAGAGTTTAAAAAAACTTGAAGAGCTGACGTTGAAACATGACATTTAGCAAAAGACTTGGTATACATTTTGCAAACTTCCTGCAAAATTTGCAAAATGCTTGCAAAAATTCGAAATTAGTTCTAAAAATGAAATGGGTTTTTATCGATTACAATGAATTATTATGGATTATTTGTTTTCAAAATAATCGATTATAGTGGCTAAAAAATCGATTTCTTGGTCTCAATCTTTCAATTCGTCGAACAGACATAATACAATAAACTTAAAAATTCCGCAACGAGCGCAAAAAGTTATAATTGTGTATTCTGTCATATCAAGATCAGTCTCTATAAAGTTACAAAATAGTCAATTATAATCCATTTTAATCGATAATAATCTATTAAAAATGGATTATAAACATAATTTTTTTGCCAATATAATCCAGAATTTTCCAAAAAAATCGAGTGACTACACCAAAGTTCAGAAATTTTATTCAAACGCAAACCAGTTTCATCGCAAACGCCATTCGCCTTCCGTCTTTGGATGAACAGGGAGGTGGGGGAATATTTATTCGTAGAATTGGGGGAGGGGCTAATGATTAATCCCCCCAGTTTACTTCCACCCTTTTATTTGAGAGAAGAGAATTCGAAGAGAGAAGAGAAGAGGATAAATTTGAATAAAATTTCTGAACTTTGGTGTAGTCACTGGATTTTTTTGGAAAATTCTGGATTATATTGGCAAAAAAATTATGTTTATAATCCATTTTTAATAGATTATTATCGATTAAAATGGATTATAATTGACTATTTTGTAACTTTATAGAGACTGATCTTGATATGACAGAATACACAATTATAAATTTTTGCGCTCGTTGCGGAATTTTTAAGTTTATTGTATTATGTCTGTTCGACGAATTCTCTCAAATAAAATTCGTCTTCTCTTAGTTTAAAACGTAGAAAAGACTTTATGTTCGTTGAAATTCGCATCTCAGTAAAAGGGGAAAAATTTATATTTTAGTTTCATTGTCAGTGTCCACAAAATGAAAAAAAATTTGATTATAATGGATGAAAAAAGAATTTTGTTGCCCTGGAAAAAAAAGTAATAATATAATCCATTCTTAGTTGATTATAACCTATTTGTTTTCACTTTTGTGGACACTGACAAGGAAACTCAATTATAATCGATTTTTATTCATGAAACTCCAATGCGGCCATGTTTTTTCAGAACATGATTTTCTACTGCCTCATTTTTAAAATTCGTTGTTCTGTAAAAACGTTTGGATGCTACTGTTTTTATCACAGAAAATGTGCTTTTTAAAAATAAATTTTTAGCTGGTTCGAAAATCACCCTCAACAATCTAGTCTTTTGTAATTGCTCCAATCAGTTGATTTTACTGAGTTTCATAAATTCTGGATTTTATATGGTTTGTTTTTTTAATTAAGGACAATAGCTGTGCACTTGAGCTGAGTGATCGACAACCTTTAAATAAACGAAGTATCGATGAACTTTTTCAATCTTTTCGTGGCAACTCTTTATGCTATCTTGATTAGCGCAGTTTTTATTCAGATACTTTTTCGCAAGCTGAATTAGTTCGGATGAAAGTATAAGAAATTTGTTGACAAAAACAGTGTTACCTTGAAAATAATGCATACAAATCTATTTTCACTGGAAACAAATAAAACGGGGAAATTTCTGATGCTTTTGGTTTAAAATGAATAATTGTTAAATAAAGCAAAAAAACTGTTCCAAATGCTCCGATCGCCGTTGCGTATGTTTTCGAGTTTTTTTATATGATTATGTTCATTTTTTTAAATGCCGTTGATTTGGTTTTTCAAACCCTTTCCGAACAAGAAATTTGAAATGTTTCTTAATGACAATGTTTTTTGCCTTTAGCAGCTCTTAAACTGTGTTAAATATAGCTTGTCATAATCTACAATGAGTAAAATAAACTCATTGGGTATATATTCATTCTATTTCTGTGCTGTTTTTGAAAAATAAATGGAAGTACGCTTTATGTTTTTGGTCTTTTTTTGATCAACCAAACGAACAAAATAGAATTTTGTTCTTGTTTTTCAGATAACAGATATGAATTTTATACCAGATAGTTGCTTATTTAATTCAAAGAGCACAAAATTTTTTTGCCGCTCAGTTATGAGAAAAGTTAGCTTACAGGTTCAACTTAATTGTTTCAACAATTGCAAATAGGGAGGAAAGCTATTTTCGGGTGTTTTAGTTTTTCCACGCAGTGTTTTAAATTTTCCATACACTATCAGATACCGCAAGCAATCATCGGAGTAATATGTCATGTTGAAACTCTTTTTTGAAAAATTTTTCTTGTGCCGAGAAAAACTAGTTTGAAGTTTTTAAAATGCAGTCAAGCTTCGATTTTCTTAGGACTCTTAGGATAAAAAACTTTATTTTACTATAAAGAAATCTCCATCTAATGCTTGTTTGGCCAAAAAATAGTTGTCAAAATTTTTTCTTTTATCAGCAACAAAATCTAAAATTTTTAGTCATAATGTTGGGAATCAAAAGAAACTCATCACGATCACTCACAGTCTTTTATCATTCATACCTCATGATCATTCACATCTCATGATTACTCACACCTAATTGTTTTTTTTTTCTCAGCTGAAAATTGGGAGTGGGAAGAAATTATTGTAAGTGCTAGTTTTTTCAAGCAAATCCAAATACCTAGAAAACTGAGTAATTGGCTGATGGTTTAAAATGCATGAAGAGTATGTATAGGTTTGTTGTAGTCACAGCAAATCTAGTTTTGCAGAAACATTATTAGGTACAAGCTATGTAAAAAAAAAACCAAAACACTATCTTGGTTGCATCTGGAAAACAGTAGCTTATCAACATACCAATTTTTCGCAATTTTCTTTCCCTCATCAGCATCGAAAAAAAAATTTGTAGTCATAAATTTGGGGATCAAAAAAAGCTCATCACGACAACTCACACCCTCTTATCCCTTATATCTCATAATCACTCGCACCTAACTGTTTTCTTAAACTAATTAATACCAACTGAAGTACTAGGAAATTGGCTTGAAAAAACCAAAAATTGGCTTTTTTTGCTTTTGTGATTGGAACTATGTCAGGAGCAGATAATATTGAATATTGAAAATTATTTTTTGATGTTCTGTGTGTTCTGATACCTTTATTCAAAAACTGTAAGGTGCATACACATCAACGGGCGCGGTTTTGAGGCAGGGGCACAAGTTTTGATTTCAGGGGCTCAAATTAGTTTAATTTTTAAAATTGTTTTTAGGTTGCGCATATGAAAACTTAAAACAGATTGATTTTTGACGTTTATTAAAAGTTATTAGCAAAAAACTAAATTTGTTCAGGTGATTCATTCGTTAAAAAAATATTGAATATATAAGAATTATTTTTGAAGTTTTGCAGCAATTTGATTTGCAATGTTTGTACCTAAGTTTCTCTAGTTTAGTTTAAGTTTAAAAATTGCTCTGAGAACTTGAAACTGTTTCAGTCTGTTTCTCGTTCCAAAGTCTTCAAAATCTTAATTAAAAAAACTAAATTAGTTCAATTATTTCATTCATTTGAAAAAAAAACATAGAAAAAATCAACTCAAATATTTTCAAAATAAGTATGGCAGGGATTAGAGTAATTCAAGGCGTAAATTGGGACAAATTCTTCTCCAGCTTGTTTCAAAATATAAAAAAGTGAGTTCAAGTTTTGTCACAATTAATATGTTTATAGCTTCAAATGTCCGCAGGCATTGTTGTGTTGAACGATGGAGATTAAAACAAGCTTCTCACTCAAATCTTTTTTAAAATGCTCAAAAAACGAGAACAGAAAATTTGGTAATTTTGAGGTGACTGCCTATTTTGTTTGCTTGATGCTGGGCAAGACTAAAACCTACAGCGCTGTTTGTACGAAAAAATACTAATGTTTCGCAGATTAGCTCAATTAAGTGATTACTGAACAATGATTATCGCAGTCATTTTGAAAAATGTTCACCATAAATTGAAGAGATTTGTCAACATTTCTTAAATTACAAAAAACTGGGAATAATTTCAACGCAATAGATATTAAAGGTGATATAAAGCTTTCAACGCTTTTTTTGAACGTCAATTGCTTACATATATGATGTTTACATCACTTTCTGACTTAGGACCTGCTGTACTAAATCTCAAGTCAAACGGATATCACCAGGATGCAGATTAGGTAGAAAAAACCTAGTGTTTAAATGCAATGAAGAAATTTTTTATTCAACGGCTACAATTGATTCAACAAAATATGATAATTGTAACCATGAATTCCAGGACAAACCGAGTTCCGCCATGATCACTCAACGAAGATTCAAAAGATGTTTTTTTTGAAACTCTCTTTTTTCACTCTGAAGTTTGGAATTTTTTTTCGTTAGAAACTGATTCTAACAACATTAAAGGCAAGTTTTTTTCTGAGATCAAAAAGAAGACGCTGCAAATTTAAGTGCGCATACGCATTATTGGATTGTTACCGAAAACTAGATTATGTAAAATGGAGTACATCTGTACTCATTAGTAGATGTTTACCGAAATTGGAGATTAATCGACCGATTGATGGTTTAAAATCCATGAAAAGCTGGTGTAGAAATTTGGTGTAAACAGAGAAGCTAATTTTGCGAAAAAAAAATATCTGAATTTGTATCTGAAAATTAGTAGTATATATTCAAAAACCAATTGATTCGAAATTTCGTTTCCCTAATATGCAACAAAAACGAAAATTTGTAGTCAGAAATTGTGAACCGAAAAATGCACCTTGATCACTCACATCCTTTTATCATTCACACCTCATGATTACTCACAACTAATTGGTGTTTTCAACCTATTACTACCTAAAACACAAAAAAATGGCTGGAAAGATTTAAAATTCGCTTATCTGCTTTTTTGCTGTTGTGACTAGATTTTTATTGAGTTTTCATTTAGACTCAACGATGAATAGTTTTCAGCCGGCCTATAACATAAGAATGCTTGATTATCTATCATGTGTTAGATTCAATTACTATAGAAGCTAGAACTTATCGTTTGATTTTAAAACTGCAAAAAATTCATCGAAAAAGTTCGAAAAATCAAAATGTGCATTGAATTTTTTTTGAAGTTTTGCAGCAATTTGATTTGCAATGTTTGTACCTAAGTTTCTCTAGTTTAGTTTAAGTTTAAAAATTGCTCTGAGAACTTGAAACTGTTTCAGTCTGTTTCTCGTTCCAAAGTCTTCAAAATCTTAATTAAAAAAACTAAATTAGTTCAATTATTTCATTCATTTGAAAAAAAAACATAGAAAAAATCAACTCAAATATTTTCAAAATAAGTATGGCTTCAAAAATTAGCAGGGATTAGAGTAATTCAAGGCGTAAATTGGGACAAATTCTTCTCCAGCTTGTTTCAAAATATAAAAAAGTGAGTTCAAGTTTTGTCACAATTAAAATGTTTATAGCTTCAAATGTCCGCAGGCATTGTTGTGTTGAACGATGGAGATTAAAACAAGCTTCTCACTCAAATCTTTTTTAAAATGCTCAAAAAACGAGAACAGAAAATTTGGTAATTTTGAGGTGACTGCCTATTTTGTTTGCTTGATGCTGGGCAAGACTAAAACCTACAGCGCTGTTTGTACGAAAAAATACTAATGTTTCGCAGATTAGCTCAATTAAGTGATTACTGAACAATGATTATCGCAGTCATTTTGAAAAAGGTTCACCATAAATTGAAGAGATTTGTCAACATTTCTTAAATTACAAAAAACTGGGAATAATTTCAACGCAATAGATATTAAAGGTGATATAAAGCTTTCAACGCTTTTTTTGAACGTCAATTGCTTACATATATGATGTTTACATCACTTTCTGACTTAGGACCTGCTGTACTAAATCTCAAGTCAAACGGATATCACCAGGATGCTGATTAGGTAGAAAAAACCTAGCGTATAAATGGTTTTTTCAACCTATCACTACCTAAAACACAAAAAAATGGCTGGAAAAGATTTAAAATTCGCTTATCTGCTTTTTTGCTGTTGTGACTAGATTTTTATTGAGTTTTCATTTAGACTCATCGATGAATAGTTTTCAGCCGGCCTATAACATAAGAATGCTTGATCATCTATCATGTGTTAGATGCAAACACTATAGAAGCTAGAACTTATCTTTTGACTTTAAAACTGCAAACAATTCATCGAAAAAATTCGAAAAAACAAAATGTGCATTGAATTTTTTTTGAAGTATTGCCACAATTTGGTTTGCAATGTTTGTACTTAAGTTTCTCGTGTTTAGTTTAAGTTTAGAAGTTGCTTTGAGAACTTGAAACTGTTTCAGTCTGTTTCTCGTTCCAAAATCTTCAAAATCTTAATTAAAAAACTAAATTAGTTCAATTACTTCATTCATTTGAAAAAAAAACATAGAAAAAATCAACTCAAATAATTTCAAAATAAAGTATGGCTTCAAAAATTAGCAAGGATTAGAGTAATTCAAGGCGTAAATTGGGACAAATTCTTCTCCAGCTTGTTTCAAAATCGTTCAGTTAATGAGTTTCGTATTTGTCCTGCCTTAGTTGACAAAAAAAAAGTTTCTGTGGCTATTGGCTAAATTTTTTTTGATGCTATGCAAGACCAAAAATTAAACAAAAAATCAAAACAAAAATTTTAAACAAAAAATATAACAAAAACAGAAAATTTTTGAACAAAAATAAATATATTTTTTTCCAGATTAGCTCAAAGAAATTGCAGCTGAAAAAAAGATCATCGCAAACATATTAAAATAGTCTCATCATGAAGTCGAAGGGCAACTCTTTTTTTTGTTAGTTACAAAAAGGGGACTGGAAGTAGTTTCAACGCAACTGATTTAATTTTCATTTAAATCTTTCGATGCCATTTTTCGAACATCATGTGCTTACAGCTATATATACATCACATTCTGCAATGGGAACTGCTGTATAAAATCTCAAGTCGAACAGCTATCACAAGTGACGCAGAATTGGTTAAAAACTGTTGTTTAAATGCAATGTAGGAAACTTTTTATGCAACGGTTCTTCTATAGATTTAACGATGAAAATTTTCTGGGCTATTAACGAAGGGTTGATTAATTATTCTGTTTTGAATGCAAACATTTCAGAAAAATTGGATTACTGTTTTAAATTAGGAAAACGCAAAAAGTCTTCCGCAAACTCGAAAAAAGAAAAAAAAATCAAAAGATTTTTTAAAGCTTTATTTGCAATGCTAAGGACATTCAAAAATTGTTGGCTACTTGCACAACAACCGGTCATTCTGATGTAAGGCGTCTTTGTGTGGCAAGGGTCCCTTTTTTTTCACTATTTTGAGGTATTCATATTTGATGATGGACCCTAAAAATTTTTCAAGGCGTCTTTGACGCCAATATAAACTAATTTTGAGGTGGGAGAGCGTGTCGAAAAAACGCAACTTTTTGGTCAAAAGTTTCCAAAAAAAATCCTAAAAAACGTCTTTTTATGGCCTTTTTTCGGAAATTTTGTAAAATAGGGTCATTATAGAGGTTTGAGAGAGCACAGGAAATCAATTTGGTTGACCTAAAAAAAGGTCGATTAAATTGCAATGATAGCAGTTTACCTTCCTATTCTAGCAGAAATTATGTCACATCTCTAAATTAACATATGATTTTAGTTCAGCCTTCAAAAGTTTGTGTATAGTCGCGTCAAACTCAATATTATCAGCACCCTTACACGAAGCTCTCGCCAGAACACCAAAAGAAACACCAACCAACTTTTTAGACTTTTTCAGCCGATTTGTTATCCTTAAAGAAAATTGTGTTTAGTTATAAAACTAAATAAGTGTGAGTGATCACGATAAGTTTTTTCAATTCCCGACTTTTGCAGGTGAAAAAAGCACCCGTATTCAGTTTCAAGCGTTAATAATCGAATATATTACGATTTTAGTACCAATCTCACTAAAAATGAGAAACAATCGATTTTAATCAATTAATAGTTGATTATATTCTCTCTTTTTAAAATCAAATTCCAATTAATTATAATTCATTATAGTCGATTATAATTGGTTATTTATTCGTCTATTTTTCGATACAACTATAATCGATTATAATTGATTATAATACATTATCTTTATTCAAATTTCTATTTCATTAGTTTTTCACAAAAATCTATTATAATCGATTATAATTGATCATAATCTTTTTTGTTTGTCCATTTTTGTCTTCGAAGTTTCATCTAAGTTGCTTATATTTTATGCTTTTTGTGGACATTGGTTCCTATGAAAAATGAGAAAAATAATTTTAAAGTTTTCCAAATAATTCAAATTATCAATTGTTTTTCTTTTCTTCCCCATAAGAGTTGTTTTATGCACCATATTTTAAGCTTTTTTAAACACCAAAACATCCGCATATTGATTTAGTTTCATGATTGATTCAGAAAATTTATTTTTCATCTACTGCGAGAACCTTTCCACTCACATGAAGGGATCTCTATGAAACTTTTGTTTCGTGGTAAAACTTTGTGTTCAGATGAACCAAAGTGTTCAAGAGATCTCTCTTTTAGAGATTTTTTTATTAACACAAAAATAATAACCCATAAGATATTATTCGAACATAGGGAAATTTGGGCAAAATAAGAGATTATAATCAATTATAATTGATTTTAAGGGTTTTTAGTAAAAACTATAATCAATTAAAATCAATTAAAATTGCTTATAAGAGATTATAATCTCTTGGAAAAAATCACGATTTTGATCAATTATAAATCCCTTAAAGACTTAGTTCTGGTAATTAAAATCGATTATAATTGTCAAAAAGTTATCATGATAATCCGTTATAATCGATTATTTACGCCTAAACTTGGATGCGGGCAGAATTTCAAATAAATTGGTCTGTTTAGAAACTACTGTATTTCAAACACAATTCAAGGTAATTTTTGTTTTTTTCAACATACAATGCACACATGGGCGGATCTAGGATATTCTGAAGGGGAACGGATTTTCAAAAAATTTTGAAAACTTTGTCGACCTTCTTTCAAGTCGACCAATTTCATTTTCTGAGCTCTGCCAAATTTACTAAAAACACTGTATTTTGACCAACTATTACGGTTTTTCTGAAATTTGCATAAACAAACTAAATAGTTAGTTTTAATCAGGCTTGAAAAAACTGCTGAATTTTTAATATATTTGTTTCTCTTTCTCTGTCGGACGCTTTTTTCCTAGCCCCCTCTGGGATTCGATCCCCTCCCGACCCAAAGGGTCTGCCCTTTAGTTTTTTTACGAAATCTTTTATTGGTCGACCGACACTAAAAATGTTCTAAAAGCGACTTTATACTAACTTTGAGGGGAGGGCGATGAATGTTTTTAGATTTATAGATTTAACGATGAAAATTTTCTGGGCTATTAACGAAGGGTTGATTAATTATTCTGTTTTGAATGCAAACATTTCAGAAAAATTGGATTACTGTTTTAAATTAGGAAAACGCAAAAAGTCTTCCGAAAACTCGAAAAACGAAAAAAAAAATTCAAAAGGTTTTTTAAAGCTTTATTTGCAATGCTAACGACATTCAAAAATTGTTGGCTACTTGCACAACAACCGGTCATTCTGTTGTAAGGCGTCTTTGTGTGGAAAGGGTCTCCTCTTTTACTATTTTGAGGTATTCATATTTGATGACGGACCCTAAAAGTTTTTCAAGGCGTCTTTGGCGCCAATCTACACTAATTTTGAGGTGGGAGCGCGTGCCGAAAAAACGCAAATTTTTGGTCGAAATTTTCAAAAAAGATCCTTAAAAACGTCTTTTTTCGGCCTTTTTCCAGGAATTTGATAAATTAGGGTCATTATAGAGGTTTGGGATAGCACAGGAAATCAATTTGGTCGACCTAAGAAAAGTTCGATTAAATAGCAATGATAGCAGTTTACCTTCCTATCCTAGCAGACATTATGTCACATCTCCAAATTAACATATGAATTTAGTTCACCCTTCAAAAGTTTGTGTATAGTCGCGTCAAACTCAATATTATCCGCACTCTCACACAAAGCTCCCGCCAGAACTTCAAAAGAAACACCAACCAACTTTTTAGATTTCTTAGCCGATTTGTTATCCTTAAAGGTAATTATAGTTAGTTGAAAAAACTAAATAAGTGTGAGTGATCAGGTGGGCTTTTTTCAATTCCCAACTTTTGCAGGTGAAGAAGGCACCCGCATTCAGTTTCAAGCGTTAATACTTGATTATATTACGATTTTAGTACCAGTCTAACTCAAATTGAGAAACAATCGATTTTAATCAATTAATAATCGATTATATTCTCTCTTTTTTAAATCAAATTCTAAATAATTATAATCCATTATAATCAATTATAATTGGTTATTTATTCGTCTATTTTTCGATACAAATATAATCGATTATAATTGATTATAATACATTATCTTCATTCAAATTTCTATTTCATTAATTTTGCACAAAAATCTATTCTAATCGATTATAATTGATCATAATCCCTTTTGTTTGTTCATTTTTGTCTTCGAAGTTTCATCTAAGTTGCTTATGTTTTATGCTTTTTGTGGACGTTGGTTCCTATGAAAAACGAATTTTTTTAAAAAAATTTTCCAATCAAATCAAATTATCAGTATTTTTCATTTCTTCCCCATTAGAGTTGTTTTGTGCACCACATTTTAAGCTTTTTAAACACCAAAACATCAGCAAATTGATTTAGTTTCATGATTGATTCAGAAAATTTATTTTTCATCTACTGCGAGAACTTTTCCACTCATATGAAGGGATCTCTATAAAACTTTTGTTTCGTGGTAAAACTTTGTGTTCAGATGAACCAAAGTGTTCAAGAGATCTCTCTTTTAGAAATTTTCTTATTGACACAAAAATAATAACCCATAAGATCTTATTCAAAAATAGGAAAATTTGGGCAAAATAGGAGAATATAATCAATTATAATTGATTATAATTGATTTTAAGGGTTTTTAGTAAGAACTATAATCAATTAGAATCAATTTAAATCGATTATAAGAGGTTATAATCTCTTGGAAAATATCACGATTATGATCAATAATAAGTCCCTTAAAGACTTAGTTCTGGTAATTATAAACAATTTTAATTGTCAAAAAACTATCATAATGATCCGTTATAATCAATTGTTTACGCCTAAACTTGGATGCGGGCAGTATTTTAAATAAATTGGTCTGTTTAGAAACTACCGTATTTCAAACGCAATTCAAGGTAATTTTTGTTTTTCCTACATACAATGCACATGGGCGGATCTAGGATATTCTCAAGGGGAACGGATTTTCAAAAAATGTTTGAAAACTTTGTCGACCTTTTTTTTAAGTCGACAAATTTCATTTTCTGAGCTCTGCCAAGTTTACTAAAAATGTGTATTTTGACCAACTATTACGTTTTTCTGAATTTTGCATAAGCAAACTAGTTAGTTAGTTTCAATCAGGCTTGAAAAAACTGCTGAATTGTTAATATATTTGTTTTTCTTTCTCTGTCGGACGCTTTTATTCCTACCCCCCTCTGGGATTCGATCCCCTGCCGACCCAAAGGTCCCCCTTTGGTACTTTTTACGAAATCTTTTTTTGGTCGACCGACCCTAAAATTTTTCTAAAAGTTACTTTGGCGCCAGTTTATACTAACTTTGAGGGGAGGGCGCGCCAAAAAGGCAATTTTTCGTCAAAATTTTCCAAAAAGTGCCCAAAAACGGTTTTTTACACCAAAAATTTGCTTGCGGCGCAGAAAATTTGGCCAAAACTGCGTCTTGTTAGTGCTTTAGGAGAACTTGGAAAATCAATTTGGTCGACCTATAAAAAGTCGTCAAAATTTTTGAAAGTTTTTTGAAAATCCTCCCCCATCCCTCGAGAAAATCCTAGATCCGCCCCTGCTGCAATCCATCCTTTTTTCTTTTTTCCCTTAGTAACCTATTTTGAATGCTTTGAGTTTTTTTTGGTTATTTCAGTATTTTTTTGTTATTTCAGATCATTTTGAAAAGTTTGAAAAATTCCTAATATATTGCAGAAATGTTAAAATTGAGACTATGACCCTCTTTCGATCTTGCTATGTTCAGATACCGGCAAAAATCGCTCTTAGTTAGTGTCTGCTCTGAACTTGCATCAAGTTCTGTCGGATGACCTTTTTCAGCCACAGGGAAAACATCAGCAGTTCATTGCCACGAACTTTGACAGATAGGGTAACCAGTTAGCGTTCTTATTCGAGTTAATTTTAAAGCCGAAACTTTTTTCATATCTTCCGGATACTTTCATTTTTTGTCGCTTCTGAGTTGATCAAAGTTTATCCCTCTCAAGTTTCGATTGACTTTTTTACGTCAAAATTTGGGTTGCCAATGTTTATAAATCTAATACTGAATTATCGTAATCTTTGACAGGGTCTTGTTTATCATCGAATGTTGATTTAATAAGTTTTGATTTGTCGTTTTTTCTTCTTCTTTTTTAAAAGACACAGAAACTTGATTTATAGAGAACCAAAAAATTAATAAGAACTAACAAGAGCAGATTTAAGTCCTTTTTTCCTCAAAAACTTAATGCATTTCAACTAATTTAAATTCCATTTTAATCCATATTTTTTCCTTTTTCCCTGAGTAACCTATTTTGAATGCTTTGAGTTTTTTTTGTTTTTGATAAGTGATAAAACCAAAATTGCTGATATCTTGTAGAAATGTTAAAATTGAGACCATGGCCCTCTTTCGAGCTGGCTATGTTTGCTCTTTCGAGCTTGCTATGTTTGCCCCTCCCCACCTGAACACCCCCATACCTAAACACCCCACCTCAACACCCCCTCCCCGCATGAAAACTACCCCCCACTTGAACCTAAGAGTGGAAAATCACATTAAAATGGCTTTTTATTCTAATTTGTTGTTGTTTTGCGTGTTGTGCAAAAATTTGAGACAGTTTCTGCGTTTATCAAGTGAGTTATACGGAAACTTTGAAACGAGTGTACGGCCCAATCCATTTCTAAACCTAAATCCAAATGCAAAAATCTCTTTAAACTCTCCCCCAAATATTGTTTGCCCCTTTGCTCCCCTTCAATCCCCTCAACGTTCCCCTTCAATCCCCCTAACCCCCCTGAACACCCCCTCCCCACCTGAACAACCACATACCTGAACACCCCACCCCCACATGAACACCCCCTCATCTGAACACACCCCCCACCTGAACACCCCCCAGAATCCATCCCTCCCCCCAATTGAACCTACTACCTCCCCCGCCTAAACCCAACCCCCCTCCCCCTGCCCCCCTGCCCAAATGAACTCCCCTCCCCTGAACAACCCCCGACCCGTTACGTAGGGGGGGGGGGGGGGGGGTTGTTGTAAATGGGCAAACGCTAGGGGCGCGGTGATAATGGTAGGGAGATTAGTCCTCCTCCAACTTAACCCCCCCCCCCCCCCCCACCCACAAAGATTCTAATAATTTAACAAAAATTGTTGAAAGGAACAAACTTCAGTTTTAGAGTAACATAAAAAAACAACTAAAATATCAAAGTTAAGCTGAAAAAAATTAAATGGAACATTAAGTAACTTACGTAACCAACTTAAGTTTGAACCGTAGAAAAAACTTTATGTGCGTTGAAGTTTGTATCTCAGTTAAGTAAAAAAAATCTATTATAATTTAGTTTCATTGTCATTGTCTTTTTTAGTGCTTTAGGAGAGCTGGGAAAATCATTTTGATCGACCTAAAAATGGGTCGTCAAAATTTTCGAATTTTTTTTTTGAAAATCAGCCTCCCCTCGAGAAAATCCTAGATTCGCCCATGCTTCAATCCATCTTTTTTTCTTTTTTTCCCTGAGTGGCCTATTTTTAATACTCTGAGAGTTTTTTTGTTATCTCAGTAATTTTTTCGTTATTTCAGATCATTTTGACAAATTTTAAAAGCAAAATTGCAAATATCTTTTAGAAATGTTAAAAGTGAGACCATGACCCTCTTTGGAGCTTGCTATGTTCAGACACCGGTAAAAATGCCTCACAGTAAGTGTCTGCTGTGAACGTGCATCAACTTCTATCGGATGACCTTTTTCAGTCACAGAGAGAAAACAGCAGCAGTTCATTGCCAAGTAATTTAACAGAGAGGGTAACCATTAAGCGTTCTTGTTCGAGTTAATTTAAAGTTAATTTTATTATTTTTTTCATTTCTTCCGGATACTTTCATTTTTGTCGCCTCTGAATTGACTAAATTTATCACTCTCAATTTTTTGCATCAAAATTTGGGTTGCCAATGTTTATAAATCTAAAACTGAATTATCGGAATCTATGACAGGGTCTTGCTTATCATCAAAAGTTGATTTAATTAGTTTTGATTTTCGTTTTTTCTTCTTTTTTTTTAAAAAAAGACACAGAAATTTGATTTATAGAGAACCGCAAAAATTGACAAGAACTAACAAACACAGAAGCAAAGTTCGGGACAACTAGCCACGTACTTTTCGCCGTAACTCGTCCAATTTTTAAATTTTTGAGAAAGTGCTTGTTATGGTTATATTAGAGTTAATTGTTATGCCGGGAGTTACAATTTGCATTCATTAATATACTTCAGAAAAAGGCCACCTGCATTTAAGAAAAGTCAAAACAAATCGATTATAATGAATTTTCGTGGTCAATGGAAGTGTTGCGGAAACTTTGCAAAGCGATTGTACGGCCTAATCCATTTCTATACCTAAACTCAAATTGCAAAAAATCCATAAGCTCTCCCCAAATATTGTTTGCCCCTTTGCTCCTCTTCAATCCCCTCAGCGTTTCCCTTCAATCCCCCTAACCCCCCTGAACACCCCCTCCCCACTTGAAAACCCCCACATCTGAACACACCCCCCCCCCCCCCCACCTGAACCTACTCCCTCTCCCACCTGAACCGAAACCATCCCCCTCCCCCTACCCCACTGAACTCCCCTCCCTTGAACACACCCCATCCCCACCCGTTACGTTGGGGGGGGGGGGGGGGGTTGTTGTAAATGGACAAACGCTAGGGACGGGGGATAATGGAAGGGAGATTAGTCCACCTCCAACTTTACCCCACCCCCAAAGATTCTAATAATTTAACAAAATTGTTGAAAGGAACAAACTTCACTTTTGGAGTAACATAAAAAGTAACAAAAATATCAAATTTAGGCAGAAAAAAATTAAATTGAACAACAAGTAACCAATGTAACCTAGTTAAGTTTAAAATGTAGAAAAAACATTATGTGCGTTGAAATTCGCATCTCAGTAAAGTAGAAAAAAATCGATTATAATTTAGTTTCATTGTCAGTGTCCACGAAAGTGAAAAAAAAAATCGATTATAAAGCATGGAAAAAGGATTTTGTTGCCTCGAAAAATCGTAATGTTATAATCCATTTTTAAATGATTATAGTAGATTTTTTTTACACTTTTGTGAACTCTGACAAGGAAACTCAATTATAATCGCTCTTTATTCATTGATCTCCAATGTTAATCTTGCCCACAGGTGATGACGAACTTACAAACTCGCCACTGTTTTCTTCTGTGACTATGTTACTCACGACTGAAGTCAAAATGTAAAAACTTTTTTATGCCCGCATTGGAGATCAGTTTTTACATTTTGACTTCAGTCGTGAGTAACATAGTCACAGAAGAAAACAGTGGCGAGTTTGTAAGTTCGTCATCACCTGTGGGCAAGATTAACATTTTTTTTATAACTTAACGGGATTAAGTTTCTTTTACCTCTAGAAACTGAATATAAACAACGTGTGAAAGTATTATGAATGACAGTAATTTTGCTTATAAAAAACAAGCATCTTTACTTTTGGATTGGAATTCGCTGTTACTAATTACAGCTTCACAGACCCAGTGCAATTTGTTTGAACTAACCTCCACGTTTAACCAAGTTCATTGTTTCCCGAACCTTAAAGAAAGTGACGAAATGTTTGTCCTCGGGGTGGTTTTTTTTCCACTGAAAAGTTTCGACTTTTCAACTAACAAGTTTTGACGGAATTTCCTTGTATCAGCCGCAAAAATTTTGTTGTCTTGAGCTCAAATATTATAGGATCTATCACCTGTGATAATTTTGAGTGAGGTTATGGGAGTTTGAAGGTTGTCAATTTGGCCAATTTGAGATAAATAATGCGTAATGTTTTTTGTGCTTTTATAACGCGTGCGCGAAAAACCGCTCCAAATTGAATTGGGTTATGCTATGTGATCCATTTAAAATTTTGTTGTTTTACTGACACTTGGGACGGGGGGACTTTGCTGTTTTACTGGCACTAAATGAATCGCAGTCAATTTTATTCAGATAATGTAGCAAAGACCTCACAAAATCGACATTTTAATTTATTCTAAGTCGATTTAAATTCAATTTTTCACAAATTTTCTTAGGTTTAATTTTCATCCAAACATTTAGTAACAACGAAATCAACCGAAACACAAACTCTGAACAACCGAAAGAATGTTCAAAAAAGGCTAAAAATATTAGAAAAATATCAAACTTGCCAATAAAGGCATAAAGTGTTAACTATTTTCCTCTGAAACAAAAAATCCCATTATAGTGAATCATACTAAGGGCGCTATAATTTTTGTTATTATGCCAATAGGTTTTTTAATTGTTTTTCTGTATGTTCTGAATTTGTTTTGAATTACCTTTCATATGATTTCGCTTCCCTTTAAGACGCGATAGAGTTAATGTTAATTTTTTGCCTCTGATTTATCTGTTTTGACGGACTTATGATGACTTGACTTACAGTGCACTTGATTATTTCCGACTTCCCACCCTCTCGAACTTATTTTAAATGGGGTTTTTCTGAAAAAAAATGAAAATGAAACAAATTTATAACAACTTCTTGGGATGACGCTGAAACAAAAGAAACAAAAGGATTTTGAAATAGTGTAGGAGTAAAGTGAACAGTCAGCTAGGAAAAATATTAAGTTTCAAAGTTTTGACTGCACATCGTCGGCACGAGGGGCACAGAGTGCGCTCGAATCAATAGTTTAGGCGTATCTAGATTGTTTCATACATTTTAAATCTAAAATGGCCAAAAGTGCGATACTCGTCATTTGAAGTTATAAAGAAAAAGAATAAAAACTTTTTTTTGTAGTTGTTCTGAAAATTTGAAAAATGCGGTGAATTTTTGTATTCTAATGTGTTTTAGTTTTTTTCTCGCAAATTCAGGTACCACAAATAGTAATCGGAGTGAGTCGAGTGATGTGTCAGCACTTTTGGTTCTAATTTGAAAGATATAAAAAAAATTGTGAAAACTTTTCTCAGTGTCGAGAAAAACCGGCTTGAGTTTTTTAAATTATTTTTGGTCTAATTTCGATCTAATGAGGTGAGTGAGCAGGCTAACAATTGAAAACCTAATTGTACTGATTTAAAGCCGTAATAGTTTAGTTCCACTCAGATAAATTTGTTTTGAAGTTTTGTAGCGACATTTTGGCAGTCACAGATTTTTTTTTTTCGTTTTTATTCTCGTTTTTTTTTTGGTAATTTTTGCCTAAAAACGCCTTTATGACCTGTTTTTTCAAAATTTCGCCTGCGGCGCTGATATTTTAGCCAAAGCAAGGTCTTGTGTAGTGCTTTGGGAGAGCTCAGAAAATCAATTTGGTCGACCTAAAAAAAGGTCGACAAAATTTTCATTATTTTTTTTTGAAAATCCGCCCCCCCCTCGAGAAAATCCTAGATCCGCCCCTTTATATTTAAGACTATGGTCGGAAAATTCTGTGCTACTTGCACAGCAACCGGCTATCCTTGGTTTCAAGTGAATATATATGGTCGGAACATTCCTTTTCCCCCACCTGCAATTTTTCATTTTTTTTTTCACATTGTCCAATTGTTATGAAAATTGACACGCGCAGTAGTTGGGACATGAAATATGTAATCTTTATATTTAACTTTGTAGACCCACTCATTCCACCATAAAGCAGATGCTCGTGCGAGTTGGGTTAAGAACCCTCACCCCTCAAACTGCTGCACAGCCTAGCGAAACCAGGGGGATCACCAGTAATCACACACACATACGCACACATACACACACACACAAACACACGTATAGACAATTTTCTATAATTTATCATTCGAATGGATAAAGATTAACCCAAGCTATTTATCAATAGATAGTATGGCTTCAAACAGTGTTTGCTATGACTTCATAATTAACATTCTCAGTTTTGAAGATAGAGCAACTTCAGTTTCGTCTTTGTCATCATGGTCTTCTGAATATAACCTATATAAACCAGTAGCCACTGTAGCGTGATTGAATTATTTGATCGGTGACTGTTACATTTGTTGATCTCGTTTCTTGCCAGAGAGCGACATACTGAGCACCCATGGATTACCATTTTGTCTCTTCAAAATTGAAAAAAATTCGATTAAGAATTTTTTCTAATAATTTTTAGAAATTCGATTAAGAAAATCTAATAATTTTTTTTTCAAAAACTTTTTCTTCATTCCTTGAAGTCTAATTTCAGCATTTACATGAACCATTTCGAGGCCAAACTGTGCACTGCGTAGGCGGTTAGTTTTGTGTCTCTGTGTTCCGGGATTTCAAACACAATTCCTTAAGCATGTTCCAAAATGAAAGTGAACTCCACTTACAAAATTTGCGTGGATTCCGCGTACAATTATTTATAATATGTTTTTTGTCGGCACACTAGTTTTATTGCGGATTCCGCAACGAGCGAATATAGGTAGTTAATGCCGATTCCGCAAATGTAGGTGGATTCCACAAATTTTGTTGCGGATTCCAAAAATTTTGTTGCGGGTTTCGCAAAACTGCCTGTTTTCGGAGCTATTTTGTTTTATGCAGTGTTTTAGCTATTTGTCTGTTGAATCCAAAACAGCAAAGAACATCAACGACAATTAGTAATGTTGCGTATCGCGCAATAATTCTATTTTTGTCCCGTTGCGGAATCCGCCTACAATTCACAAAATGCGCTGTTTGGCATCGCAAAGACATTAATACTTTTTAATTATGTTTTTTCAAACTTCATTCACCTTTTAATTTTTATTCAAAATTTTTGAGTACAAAGAAAATACAGTCGTTATTTGAATTTCGTACACAATAAAAGTTTTTGTATTTAATGCATTTTTTAAGATAAATTCCGACTTTTACTGAGCAATTTTGATAATAATTTTCAAAATCAATCGAAAAACAGTGATGAATTGAGCTCAAAATTTGAAAAAAAAATTGTTACTTGAGACTTTTTTTGTTAAACTGAAAATTTTTGAAAAAAATCCTATTTGGTCGCTTTAGGAAAATTAACATTTAAATTTTTATCGATCTGTCCAAAGGCGAATGGTGACATAATGTGACACAAAAAGTTTTCCCAATTAAATTAAAGCAAGCTAATAGTCAAATAATTTTTTTAAAATATCCAAAACATATTACTTTGTACTTCATTTCTAAATCTGAGTTCTGAGTATAAAAACTGTAAACCAAATCATAACTGATTGAAGCTGCTCGAACCAACATAAAACGATTATTCATTTTGTGTTTCATGAAAGCGCGATAAAAACTTTTCAATCAGAAACTTACAAACTGTTGAATTTTATTTGATCTTCAACATAAAACAACAACGATAAAGAATGTCTGAAAAGCGACAAGATAGCTATCTCCCGCATTTCTGAAGTACAAATTGGTGCACTTGAAATCTACGTAGACACTTATCAAACCCTTTAAATTACATCAAATTAGCTTTAAAATGCTTTGAGCAGCATTGTTTTGATGGTAACGCTGCGTTTTTATTGGAAGATAACAAATAGCTACAGTTTTGACCCTTGTCGACAAAAAAATGGCAATTTTCCAGTCAAATAAATCCCTTGAAATAACCCCTAGCTAAAGTAATTTTCCTTGTCTCATCTCATGGAACTTTTGATTTAATCTTTTTTTAACAGATTACTGTAAACATTCATAGTAGTTGCATTAAGGCTAATCCCACATCATTTTTTACTACAGGCACAGTGCAGTTTGATTGCTTAGTATTCTAGCCTAAGCTATAGGTCTCACCTAAGATCGACAAATTTTTTGACAAAAGTAAAAGTAGAAGCAAGAGTTAGAAAATACGCATAAATTAATGAGGTTGATTATTTAGTTGCACAGTTTTTTATTTTAATTAAATGACGTTACCTTTATTTTAATCTTTTTATTAAGGTTGAGGTTGCTTACTCGGTTCAACTCTATGGGAAGAGTTCGATTGCCCTTCTAGTGGAGAGTGGTCTGAGTAACCTAGGCTCTATTGGCCGGTGGTGTATTCTCTTTCACTGCATGCTGGGAGGATCGTTAAACTTTGTACTGGTCTTGTTTCAGCTTGATTTTGCACTTAATCGAATTTATGGAAATACTAGGAAATTTATTATATTTAGAAACTTTTTTATTTTAGAAGAGCCAAAAAGAAGAAAATTGGATTTATTATATATAAAAGCAAAGTTTTAATGAAATTAATTTTAAAGCTTACTGCTGTTGTGAGAGCAAAATGATAGACTGAAAATTTCAGGCGGGTCCTCTTACTCGTAAGCACAAACCGGCGGCTATTTTATGAATCAAAATATCGAGGCTTCACCTGCTCCTTTATCTTACCTTCACCATGAGGGAATTTACAAGATTTCGTTTATTTTTTCCATTCAGTTATAGTTCATTCAATAGTACCCTATGATTGAATCCGAACCTTCAATTCTATCTTTTTGAAAAAGTAGTATTTTGTGGGGGGCAGAAATGTACAAGTGCAGTTTCTGCTTTATCTCTGCCTAATCAAAGCAAAAGATAGTTTTAGCCATTTTGCTTAACGTTTGAGTTGACTAAAAAGGGCGTTTTGGCAATCACCGCTGTTTTAAAGTACTGAGCATGAAAAAATGATGAAAAATGGAGAAAAAAAACTTTGAGTATCTCTGAAAACAAGAGTTTAGAATCTGAAAAAAATTAGTAATTTCAATTTCTGTTTTAGTGAACAGAGGCTTTAACTTACAGAAAACACTTTTGGTGATATATAACTGAAAGCTTTGTAAATAAACAATTAAGAGAAAAGCGCTTTATCTCTGTCGTGTTCTGGTTGGTCTTCCTCGCAGGTCATAATATGCATTAGTGATACGACACATATCTTCTGCAATTTTTGCGTGCATTATATTATCGTCTAAGTAGGTCACTGCTTGATTTGGTTTTTAATACGGGTGCAAAATGTGTTGTAACTTTTCTACTTAACAATTTTGGTTGACCCGATAATTCGTGTAAGCTTCGTTTAAAAGTGTTTAGTTTGATCCAATTAAAAAGCTTGTTGTGTTTAACCAGTTAGGGTCATTTGATTACATGCGGAGTATTGAACAATTGTGGCCAATTTCCTTGACCCTTAAGTATGAGCGACCATTTTGGCTTTAATGACCATTAACATTGGCTTAAGTAAATATTGAGTTTAGGTATCTCGCTTCAACAACTAGCTTGATTAAGTTCCCTTTTGGTAGTATTATAATTGGATTAATAAAGTGTGATCCTATTTCGGTATTACTTCCCAATTTTTTTTTATTCCCGTTTTACATAGCGGTATAGTAAGTCACTAAATTTTTCCTGGTAGATTATCAAACTTTTGATGGTCTTTGTTTAGTTAAGAAGAGTGTGGTAATAGCTTTACATGGAGTTTTTGCTTGATCAGTCCTACGGCGTATTTGTGGCGTGAGTATACGTCTTTATTCTGTAATGGCATATCCGTTAGTTCCTGTAATTGATCCTGTTTAACTAGAGTTTAACTCAGATTTGGGTTTTAGGTCATTTATTTATTTGCTGAAAACCGTTTCTAGTTCGTATTTTACTAAAATCTAGTTCGTTTTGTTTCAAAAATTCTTTGTTTTCCTTTTTGCGTTTTTATTCGATGTGCGAATTGAATCATTTTGAAAAACAGTTGAGGTTTTGATTGGTCGCTCAAACGAAAAATATGATCAAGATGATCATCTTTGTAAAACACAAATTCCATAAAAAGTTTTTTTATCTGCAATGCTGTAAGCTGTTTTTTAATCAGATTGTATGCTTTCAAAATTTGGCCCATTGAGTCTTTGGAATCAATGGTTTTCCATTCAATGGGACTGTTTAACTTCATGGGTAATATTATTGTTGTAATAAATGCAGTACTATTTTTTGATCCAATTAAAAAGCTTGTTGTGTTTAATCAGTTAGGTTTGTTTGATTACACGCGGAATATAGAACAATTGTGGCCAATTTCCTTGACCCTTAGGTATGAGCGACCCTATTGTCTTTCATGACCATGATTATTGGCTTACGTCAGTTTTTGAGTTTAGGTATCTCGCTTCAACAACTAGCTTGACCAAGTTTCCGTTTGGTTGTATTACAATTGGATGTATAAATTCTGATCCCATTTCGGTTTTACTTCCCATTTCTCTGATTATTCCTGCTTTACATTGCTGGTCTAGTAAGTCAATAAGTTTTTCCCGGTAATGTTAATCAATTTTTTATGGTCTTTGCTTAGTCAAAACCGAATGGGGTAAAAGCTTTACATGAAGTTTTTGCTTTATCAGTCCTACGTCGTGTTTGTGTTGGGATTATATATCTTTGTTCTGTAATGGCATATGCATTAGGTCCTGAAATTGCTGTAACTGATCTTGATCTATATCAGAATGAATACAGCCAATTTTCTTCGAAAACTCTTGATTTTTTTTTCAAATTTTTTCTGGATTTCTTGAACTCGTTTGTCTGTAAAGAAGGTTTTAGAGTTTAACCCAGGTTTGGGTTTTAGGTCTTTTAATTCTTTGAAATCCGTTTCTACTTCGTTTTTTTAGTATAATCTGTTTTAGTATGTTTAAAAAATTCTTTGTTTTCCTTTTTGAGTTTTTATTTGTTGTGCCAATTGAATCATTTTCAAAAAACAGTTGATCTTTTGTTTGTTCTCCTAAATGAAACATACGATCAAGGTGATCATCTTTGTAGAACAAATTCTCCTTATAAGCTTATTTATCTACAACGCTGTAGATTGTTTTTTAATCAGATTGTATGCTTTTAAAAATTGGGCCAATGAACCTTTGGATTCAGTGAATTTCCATTTTATAGGACTGTTTAACTTTATGGGTAACGTTTTTTTTAGATGAATACAATACACTTTTTTGTTGTAGATCTTTATAAAAATTGACTTAACTTTTTCAAAAACATTTTTCTGACGGGGCGATGCAAAAAAAATTACGTTGATTTTGGCGCTTGAATATAGTTTGGTCTAAAAAATATGTTTTCTAGAAAAGTTTAAACTGATGGGTTTTGCTTTTTATTTTGTTGATTTTGACTGATACTCCTGGATGAAGTTTAAGTTTAGGCTTTGGCAATGAAAAACCAATAGTTTTACTGGAGTTAGAAAGAAAATGCACGCCTAAAATATTGTTAACTTCCATCCATGTCCAAAACCCATGGTCCAAATTTTATTGAATGATCACTGTTAATATCAAAACTAGCAAACAAAAAAGTATATTCAAATAGCTTAAGTTTTTGCATATTAACAGTGAATGTTTATGATTGTTTTTAGTAAGTGTTTTTTTTGTTTTTTTTTTAATCGTCACTGTTACTATCAAAACTGATACTATGAGTGATCACTGTTACAATCGAAACTAGCAAAAGAATTAGTACACCCAAGTAGTTTATTCTGATTGTGTTTAGTAAGTGTCTTTTTTTGTTTTCTTTTCGTTTTCTAAGTAAGTGTCATAATTTAAAAAATTATATTGCTCCTGTACATTCTAAAAATTGTGTTTCAGGGCGTTTTTTTGGTCTCCGACAGGATGTTGGTGTACATTAAAGTACCTTTTGGACTTTTTATCGTGCGGAGACCGTTCTACTTCAAACTACTTTCTTAGCCCTCAACGTCGCTGTAATAAATGTGAATTTTTGTCTGGTGAATTATTGTCACTGACTTAATGTTAGGAGTTGTTCTCGGCTGTTTACTCTAGAAGATGTTCTTGAAGAATTTGGGTCTTGTTTGGTAATTATGAGATGGATTTTTTTTTGTCGCGGAGTCCTTTTTGGCATAACTTTTTTTATTTGTCTTGTGAAAATGATTTTTTTTTCTAGCAATTAGAGTTGCCTCTGTTTTGATGTAAAAAATTTGACAATGTCTTGTTAAATTGTTCAGTGGACAAGCTAGGGATAGTATTTTCTCTTCCGTTCAAAAAAGTCATTTGCATCTTCCTGTGGAAATAAGCTTGTAAACTGTTCTGTTCGAAAACTAAGTGTGAACATGCGACTAACTTCGCCATTTTCTTTTATTATATTTTGGCTATCAGTACAAAAAAGTTTTTATTTTTTTTGTATTGATGAAATGTGAGAGTATATAACGTTTTGCTTAAAAATTGCTAGGTGTTTTTGGTTTGATGAAAAGTTTTCTTGTTGGATATAACAGTAGTGCTATGAGAACAGATAAGTTTTTCAGAAAAAAGTTTGTTTTTGGAGTGTTACAGTAGTAACAATAGTCATTTTTCAATTTGGATGATCTGAAAAAACGGTGATTTGATCCTCTTGGATCATTTGGTGACATACCATATGTCCGTTGCTGATTTTTCATTATGTTTAGTTTTGAGTAAATGCTATAGATTTTACTTGATGAACCATAATATTTGGGGATAGACAAAATTTTAAAAATATTTAAAAAAAATTTATTAGACTACTAAATTTTTTAGAAACAATGAATCCAAATTACGATCCATTTCAAAATAACCATTTTGGGTAGTTGAGTTTTTGTTGTGGAAAAATTTGGTTTCCATCAGTAATTTTGAATACTTTTATTTCCGTATTTTGGTACTAGATTGATGAAAAAAGCGATTATGTTGAGACAAAAAACACTTTTTATGCTATAAATAAATTTAATTGATATTTTTTGTACAACAATTGTATCTATCTTTGGAGTGTATTGTTGGAAAAAAACGTATAGTTCCTTTTTTGTAGTTTTGATAAATAAACTAATTTGATCCTGTGCAGTGCTAGTGATATACCATATAATGCTGGAGACTTTGCTTCCAAAACTGAGTTTAAATTTTTTTGTGGTGACGTTAGTTTTCTATTGTGTTGACATTTTTTGACTGTAATTATGCACGTTTCGTCAAAGCTTAAATTTCCTGTCAAAAGTCGCATGTTGTTCGACCAAATTTTATTCTGAAACCTCAAATTAAAGCTGCTGAAGCTGCGTTTTTCATTTTAAAATTTGTGCAATGCAAAATTTAAAAAAATAATAACTTTTTGATTTGTTAAACATAAACTTTATGAAATCTGAAGCCAAAAAACTTGAAATCTCTCAAACTCCGTTATGTTGTCTTTTTGATAGCTGCTACAAAAAAATCAAACCTAAAGACATTTTAGAAACCATTTAATTGCATAAGAAAACCTAAACTTTTGGGGCTGAAACTATTTTTTTGCTGACTAAAACTATGATATAGTCAATTGGTTTCAGAGTTTTGAAACTAAAAGTTAAGTGTAGGAACTCAGATCTATGATTTTTTTAGCAAAAAGTTGACATAACTCAACATTTTTACCAGAAAACTTTGGTTTAATTGGCTAAAACTAAAAGATTGAAGGCCCGAACTAAAAAACCATCTGAACAATTTTTGAGTTTAAAAACGGTTAATGAGTTAAGGATTTCTTTTAATTATCTATGCTTCCCAAACTTTTGGCATGTAAGCAAGGTTTTCGTGTCTGAAAACAAAAATGCCAATTCTGTTACGTACACTAGAGCCTTATGAATTCAATTTAAACATGTTTTTGGTATGTTTTAACATCGTCAGTTTTTGCTAAGTTGTGAGAAAAATCAATTTTTGGAGCTCATTTTTGAGACAAAAACTCAATTTTTGTGCTCTGAAACCAAAAACTAACAAAAGTAACTTCTTAAGAACAAGAATTTGGCTTGTCGTTTAAAATAATCTTTTCTGTTCAACCCAAATCCGTTAACAGAAATTTATTTTTTGACCAAAAAGTATACTTATTTGCACTGAAAATTTTGACGCTATAAAAGAAGTTATATTTATTTTGAAGCTATCGCTGGCTTAAAATCCTAACTTTTTGTCAAAAGTCTCATGTTTTTCGACCGAATTTTATTTATTCGACCGAAATTTGTTCTCCAATTTTTTTGGAGAAAAATCAAATTTTGAATGCTTAGGATATCATATCAAACCTAATTTATTGATGTTAATTGGATGCGTTAATGTTTCAATTTTATTTTTTTTATTGTGAAACCTAATAACTTGAGTTGAAACTGTGTTTGGTGTTATGTGGTTGGCGTTTAAGCTTGGTTTCGGTGTATTATTTGATTTTTCGTTCGCTGTAGAAAAAATATTTTTCATAAATAACCAATAGTTCAATAAAAACATCCAAATAAGTTTCTGTTATATCCTCCCCTATTTTCAGTTAAGGGTACCTTTACTGATGACTGAGTTGGGTTATAAGTTACGTTAAGGTGGGTTGACTGAAATCAGTTGAAAAAAATTGAGAATAAGCCTCAACAAATGATGACTGACTTCAATAAATAGCGACAAAAGATAATGGTTGGACATGACTGTGACGAAGAAATCAATTTAATTTAAAAAATTAATAGATAAAACGGAATTTTATGACAAAAAAGATTGTTTCAATTGAAAGAAAAAATGTTAACAATTAAAATGTACGAAAAAACTGTCATTTCTCTGAATGCTTACAAAACAACAGTTTTCAACAGTTATCAAGTTTATTTTAATCGTATTTTTGCTGTTAGGATTTTTTATTTACGAATACAATAGAATCATCGCTATCCATGGAAGCTCGGTTTGCGTTAAACCTAGGTTGGAAAGACCCAGGCGTATTATCAGAACCGAAATTGTCTGCAAGATAAAATACGCAACGAACTTTACTATAAACGCAAGAATGTGCAGCCATCACTACATTCGCGACATCCCACCAATCTCTTTTCGATATTCTTTGCGGTTTGTCTGCTGAAGTATTACCACAAATAGTTGTTTGTATTTCATTTGATAATTTTCCAGTCGATTAAAGCAAGTCAAACAGCTAACATGGTTTTTCCAAATGTTTTAGGAACTTGTTGCCTACTACTTTGAAATTTACAGAAGCCTAAGTAGAACAAACGATGTTTGAATTTGGCGTTTAAGCACCTGATTTAAATAATTAGCAGGAGGAAAAGTTTTACTATAGTTTGTTTACCTTATTCTAAGAAAATGTCAGATCGCTAAAAATAGCTTATCTGGCAAAACAGTGCACACGGCTTTTTAAATTTCAAGTCGATCCAAAAAATGTTCTTTTTTGCTGCGCACTCAATAAATTTTTTTAACAGTAACACCAACGAAGGTCTCGGTAAAACAAGGGCTTGTAGGCCTAATATTGTTGGACTGAAAAATGCTGAAGTTTTTCTTTAATCCCGTTTCAATCTATCAATTTTTGATTAACTATCGCTAAAATAACCATGGTTACGAATTGATTAATAAAACTTTTCGTGTTCACTGAGTGTGCTATAAGCTTTTAACGTTGGATCAAAGTATACAATTGATTAAAATTGGTAAAAACTTAGAGCATTTTTTCACGTGTACCTTATTTTTTTTAGCTCCATGCTAATACACTTCTTGAACCGAATGTGTTTGTCAAAACTTTTATTGCAAAACCACTTAGTTCTATTAAGCAAAAACTGACATGATTTTTTTCCGTAAATTGCTCAGCAAAAACTCAAATTACATTAACTTAACGCGGTTCTTCCTGCCGAAAATCAATAAATTAATCACGTGATTAAATACTTTCAAACTGAATATTTAAAATCAAAAATCCAAAAGAAAGATATAGTACAATTTTACTACAGTGTTGACAAGCCCATAACAAAAAAACTCGCCTACCTTAACTTTACCTACCCTAACACTAACTTCGTTGAAGATTTGGTTGATGTACATTGCCCAATTGATACACTGTTTCGATTAATATACGTTTATCTATACATTTAGCTTTTGCCCAACGGCACCATTGTTATGTACCGATGATGCCCTATTCGTAATGCCGGAACTGTTTTGTGAGAAAAAATTCTGAAAACGTTTACTTTGCAATATTTCCTAGACAGCTTAGGACTGAAATTGCATAGCGAATCTGAGCAATCAGAATGTTTCTTGATAATAAAAAATTAGATACATTTTTCCTAACAAGAAAAAAATATGAAGTTCTGTGATCATTATTTGTTGTGTAATTTCCGCACTCAAACACTCAAATTCAATTAATAATTGATGTAACCCGCTTTATTGATTGAGTAATTTAGAATAATTTAATTGCCTGAGTGGTTTTAAGAACATTTTAAAGCCCTTTTATGGTTTACATAAAAATTGGGAAAGTTTGGGTATCTAAAAGGAGCAGCGTGAACTGAAACTTGCATGTACATAACAAGACTGCTCGTATCAAGGCAAAACCCTGAATGTCCCATCTGCCATATTTGTTTTTCTGTACTTACTTTTGGTGAATTAAATAACAGGAAAACTACGATTCCTAGGCTGATAGTATCAAAACTTAACAGTTCAATTTTGAGTCGTGTACGGCATTAATCAAACAATTTACTGTCTCAATCCGAATTGGTACAATTTTCTAGAGCGGGATATTTTGCCACATGTAAATTATAAAAGGAGCAGTTTAGTCAGACTCATGTCAGGTTATTACTTTGGTATGCACACCTGGCTTGTCCCATATGCAGAGCAAAATATCGATACCCGAGAGTTTTGTAACATTGGTCTGCATAAAAAACACCCCTGAGCATATATATTTCTTAATTGTTTCAAGGTTAGGAATAAATTTCTTGAAACTTACTGTGATTAAACTCAATTATTCTTTGTATATTTTTTGATTGAAAAACGCAATTTTTCGACCGCTGCAACTAAATTTTCGAACTCCGCGACAAATTTATCGAACAGGGTGAGACACATTTTTTTACCGCCGCGACTAATTTTTCGAATGCCGCGACTAGTTTTTTGAACGCCGAGAAAAATTTTGAACCACTGCGACTAATTCTTCTACCGCCGCGAATATTTTTTTGATCATGTCGCGACTAATTTTTGGACCACTGCGACTAATTGTTTGCTTTTGAATAAAAAAAGCTGTAACAGTTTGAGAGAGTAGATTACAGCAAGCTTCAAAGTTCTGGGGGTTTGAAAATTGCCAAAACAGCCATGATTTGGCATATGGCTTATGACTAATATGACTAACTTATGATAATATTTAAAAAATGTTAAATGTTGAATCTTGCGAAATTAATACGACTAATTACCTATAAATTTTGAAATTTACAAATGAAAATCCATAAATTTTGGACACTATCAAAGTGTTAAAGGTTGAATCGTGCGAAATTCATACGACCAATTATCTCGCCTCATTTCATTTTGGAATAATTTTGTAGTGCGAGAAAAATTTTTTTATGATCACAGCAATACGAACGAATTTCTCATAGCGCGCATAATTTAGTCCAGATTATGGCTGTTTTGGCAATTTTCAAACCCCAGAACTTTGTAGCTTGCTCTAATCTACTCTCTCAAACTTTGGTAGGAAATTGGTACCTAGGAGAGAACGGGAATCTTATCGGAAATAGTTGAAACAGTCATCATCTCAAAAAAGATAAAGTTTCAAAAAACCTTGAGAAAATTGATGAAGATGTATTACTTTCAAAAAAAATGTGCGAAGTTTAAAAAAAACAAATACTTTTTTTTATTTCCGCAGTAAATTGTTGAAAAAAGATTAGTTCACGCTCATGGGAAAAATTATGTGTCCAGGAAACGCAGAAGCCATCGAACAACCCACGAGCAAACCCAAAACAGGATGCGACACTTTGAACTAGGTATATTTGAAAAATTCATTGATGCTGATAGTTGAGCCAATAGAATTGAATTTCAGATTGTTTTTTTTCTGATATCTTATCAAAAAGCTTGAAATCATCAAAATTACATACAATCATTAAACGCTGAGATTGAAAAACCATAAAATTTTTCTTTTTTTCTTTCTTCCAGTAGCAGGAAAAAACACTATAAAACATTTTTAAATATTGTATTAAAATTATTTTAACTTTCTTGAAATAATTAACTTGGCTTCCATGACAAATGATTAGATGTAGACACAATCATGACTCCAATTAAAGACTTAAAAAACCTTTACACAATCAAGACACAAAAACACAATTTTTGTTCCTCAGCTTAAAGAAATCTTTTGAAATTCTAGATCATTCAATATTTAGAAATAATCCCCACTGTTTTGGTTTCAGGAGACCAGTTCATCAAGTTTTTGAGCCCTAGCCTGAAGGTTGCTTTCAATATATTAAAACTTGAGTCAAACAACCTTACGAAAAGGTGTGCAGCTTGGAGTGTCACAAGGTTTAAGTCTGGAAACGTTGCTTATTATCCTTTAACTCAAAATCTCTTGTTCATTGGTAAAACATATGCAACTTTGTAACGTCAAAACGAGCTATCCTTGCGAGCCAAGCTTACACTAGAACAATTCTGTGTAAGGTTCAACATGTTAATTTTTTCCTCAATTTGAAAAAAAAACTTTAACAGCCACGACAACGTAACCAGGATTATTTTTCTCCTCGTTTTTTTTTTGGTGTGAATTAGAATAAGTAGTCAAACATATTGAATTAGTTTCATGAAGAAAAAACAATCGATGCTGGTAAGGAAAATCATAAAAACTGCTTGAACTTCAGGCACCAGTTTCAAATTTCCGGAGAATATATTAAAACGAGCACCATGATCAAAATGAATGATTCACTAAAAATCCAAGCGAATAATCTGCATTGACAACAAAATAAAAAACGCAGCAGCAAGAAAACAAAAATTGCGTCAAAAATTTTATCTTCAAAAATGGGAACCGAGAGAGAGTAGATAACAGCCAGCGATCAAAGGTTATAAGAAACTGATACTAAGGTGAAAACGGGATTTTTATTTGAACAAGTTGTAAAAGTCATCATCTCAAAAAAATGAAAATTTTAAAAGACGATGAAGGAAATAATGAAGATGTAACACCTCAAAAATGAACAGATAATCTCGGAAGATTTGTCTTCTTTTTTTCAATCACATTGTTGAAGTACATTGTTTTTTGGCAGTACTTTTTTGAAAATTCTACCGGAAACCCCAAAGACAGTGTTACAACAAAAACAGTGGTCCGTGTTCTTTTAAAAAATTACGTGTTCAGAAAATCCAGAAACATCAAACAATCCAGGAGCAAACATAAAACAGATTAGGGCAATGTAAATTGAGATTCAATAAAAAATTTAATTGTACTGATTTCAATGATTTTCTGACACCTTCTCAAAAAGCTTAAAATCATCCAAAATAGTGCTAATCATTAAACGCGGAGATAACAAACCCTGAAATTTTTCGATTTGTTCTCTGCAATAATTTTTTTAAGGTTTTGAAACAATTTGGTTTCCAGAAAATTGATAAACTGTAGACCTAATCGTGACCCTAATTGAAGACATAAAAACTTTTTACACAACCAAGAAGCACAAACCCATTGATTTTCCCTCATTTTGAGAAACCTTTTGAAACAATAGATCATTCGTTATTTACGAATCAGATTGACTGTTTTGGTTCAAGAAGACCAGTTCATCAACTTAACAAGTCGTAGCCTGAAGATTGCCATCAGTATGAAATTTAGGACAAGCAACCTTTACAAAAACGTGGGCAGCTTGGAGTGCCACAGAGTTCAAGTCTGGAAACTTTGCTGATTACCCTTTTAGATGCAATCTTTTATTCATCTTTGAATTATATGCAAATTTGTAACGTCAAAACGAATTATCCTTGCGTGCCAAGCTTACACTAGACCAGTTCTGTGTAAGGCTCAACATTATTATCTCTTTCCTCTCAATTTGGAAAAAAGAGTTTTAACACCCAAGAAGACATAACAAGATTTGTTTTTATCCCTGTTTTGGATTTGATGTGACCTAGATTGAACGATCAACCAAAACTGATGCTGGTAACTAATTTAAAAAGAATAAGTTAGGAAAAGAATTCTTATGGACTTCAAGCAACAATTTCAAAAATTCGGAGAGAATACAAAATGGGAATTGAAAACAACCAACATCAAAACAAAAGATTCACAAATTAACCATGTAAAATACCTGCATCAGCAACAAAATAAAGAAAACGCAGCAGCAAGAAAACAAAAATTTCGTCAAAAATTTTATCTTCAAAATTGGAAACCGAGAGAGTAGATTACAGTAAGCAATCAAACGTTGTTTAGAAAGTGGTTTTATGGTGAAAAAGGGATTTTTATCGGAACAAGTTGTGAGATTCATCATCTGGAAAAACAAGTTTTTAAAGATGCTTAGAAGAAGATGTAACATACTGAAATACAATAATTTCGTAAGCAAATCCCGAAGTATTTCACTATTAATTTTTGTCACTCGGCAGCAACATGTTGGAAATGGTACCGGAAACCCCAAAAACAAAAACATTTGATTGAGCTATTTTAAAAGCTGTGCTTTGTGTCCAGAAAATGCAGAAACCATCGAGCAACCACGAACAAATAAGGAACAGATTGAGGCAATAAAAAATGGTTTTTCTTTAAAAATCTTATGGTACTGATAACGGAGCCATTGTAATTGAATTTTAAGGATTTTTTCTTTTCTGATATCTTCCCAGAAAACTTAAAATCATCAAAAGAATTAGTAATCATTAAATAGGGAGATTAGAAACCCTGAAACTTTTCGATTTTTTTTATCTTTTCTTCCACTAGCAGAAAAGGTTACTATACACCATTTAAATAATTTTCAAGTTTTCATTTTTTTTGAAGTAACCAAATGGACTTCCATAACAGTCGATATGAGGAAGACCTAAATGTGACCGTAATTGAAGACATAACAATCATTTGCACAATCAAGACACGGAAACCCGAGGTTTTTCCTCATTTTAAAGAAATGTTTTGAAACAGTAGATCATTCAATACTTGCAAATACGCTCTAAGTTTTTGGTTTCAGCAGACCAAATCAGCTACTTATCATGTCGTAGCCTGAAAATTGCTTTCAGTTTATTGAAATCTGGAACTAACAACCCTACGAAATGTGTGAAGCTTAGTGTGTCACAGGATTCAAGTCTGAAAATTTTGCTTATCATCTTCTAAGTCGAATTTCATTTATCTTTTTAAAAACATTTGCAAGTTTGTAAGCTCAAACTTGTAGAAGAAACTTAGGGAAATTATGACGATTTAGCAGACTCAAAAAAGAAAAATTTGTGAGAAACTTTTGAAGAACTTGACTATTTTGTTTGTAACTCGGCAGTAAAATCTTGAAAAATGTACCGGAAAACTCAAGATAGTGTTACAACAAAAACATTAGTGCATTCTATTTAATAGGTTTTGTGTTCAGAAGTTGCACAAATCATCGAACAACCCACGAGCAAACACAAAATAGATTTTCGCAAAATAAATTGGATTTGCTCAAAAAACTAATGGTACTGATAATGAAGACTTTTTTCTGATAAACTCCCAAAATGCTTAAAAACATCAAAAATAGCGCCAATCATCGAACGAAAAAAAAAAAAAAAAACCCTTTATTTGTTTAAATTTTTGTCTTATCTTCCACAAGCAGGAAAAACTACTATACCACCATTTAAAAAGTTTTATAAAATTATTTCATATTTCAAAACATTAATTTGACTTCGTTGAATCGTAATAAACGATAAGATGAGACACAATCGTGACCATGATTGAATGCATAAAAACCTGTATACAATCAAGACACAAAAACTCATTGTTTTTCCCTCATTTCAAAGAAATCGTTCGAAACAGTGGATCATTGAATTTTTACAAAAAAGCTCCAATGTTTTGGTTTCAGGAGACCAGTTTAATGACATATCAAGTCCGAGCCTGAAAATTGCTTCCATTATTTTGAATTTTGAGAGAAACTACCTTGCGCAAACTTGTACAGCGTGGAGTGCCAAAGGGTTCTAAAAACTTTGCTATTTATCCTTTAACTCAAAATCTATCGTTCATCTTTAAAAAACTTGCAAACCTGTAACCCCAAAGTGAACCATCATTTCATGCGAAGCCTACACTCAACCCATTCTGTGCAAGGTTCAACATGTTATCTCTTTCTTCTCAACTTGTAAAAGTTCTTTTTTAACGTCTGCGATGATTTAACAAGAGTTGTTTTCTCCCCGTTTTTGATTTTGTGTGAAATAAAATAATTAATCAAACAAGTCGAGTTAGATTCAGGAGGAAAACACAATCGATGCTGATAACCGTGTTAAGAAAAAGTGTTTTGGACTTCAAGCACCAGTTTTAAAGTTCCAGAGAGAATATAAAAACGGGCACCATGAATTGAAAACATTCATTCTCAATATAAGTGATTTGCTAAGTAACCTAGTAAAATATCTGCATTGACAGCAAACTAAAGAGAGCGCAGCAGCAGCAAAAAAAAATTGCGTCAGTAGAATTTTCTTTAAAGTTAGAAACTGAGAGTGTAAACTACAACAAGCTACCAAACGTTGTTACGAAATTGGTACTAAGCAGAAAACGGCAATTTTATCGAAACAAGTTGTAACAGTCATCATCTCAAAAAGACAAAATTTCAAAAAACGCTTAAGGAATTAATGAAGAATAGCATTTTCGAAAAAATATATACAAGAAAATTTTGAAAAACTATTATAATTTTTTTTCCGCAGTAAATTGTTGGAAATTGTACCGGAAACCCAAAAAAAGTCTTACAACAAAAAAAACTAGTCCACTCTCTTGTGAAAAATCGTGTGTCCTTGAACGCAGAAGCCATCGAAAAACCAGAAGCAAACCCAAAACGGATATTTTTTAAAATGGGTATATTTGAAAAAGTCATAAAAACCTTTATACAATCAAGGCACACCAACTCATTGCTTTTTCCTCAATTTGAAAAATCCTTTGAAACAGTAGATCATTGGAAATTTACAAAAAAGCTCAACCGTTTTGGTTTCAGTAGACAAATTTTGTAACAAATCAAGTCGGAGCCTAGAAAATGCTTTCACAAAAACTTGATCATCTTGGAGTGCCAGAGTGTTCTGGAAATTCTGCGTTTTATCCTTTAGCTCAAAATCTATCGTTCATCTTTAAAACATTTGCAAACTAGTAGCCCCAAAGTGAACCATCATTGCATGCCAAGTCTACACTCAACCAGTTCTGTGAAAGGTTCAACATAGTATCTCTTTCCATTTGGTGTCAGATAAATTATATGATCACACAAATTGATTTAGATTCAGAAAGAGACCACAACCGATGCTGGTAACAGTGTTCAGAGAAAAAATGGACTTCATGTACCAGTTTCAAAATTCCAGGGAAAAAATAAAAACGGTTACCATGAATTGAAATTTTTCATTCTCAATACAAGCGATTCGCTAAGTAACCAAGTAAAATATCTGCATTGACAGCAAACTAAAGAGAATGCAGCAGCAAAAAAATGCGTCACAAAACTTTTCTTCAAAATTGGAAACTGAGAGAGTAGATTACAGCAAGCTACCAAATGTTGGTAAGAAATTGGTTCTTAGCAGAAAAAGGGAGTTTTATCGGAACAAATTGTAATAATCATCATCTCAAAAAAGACAAAGTTTTAAAAAACGCTTGAGGAATTGATGAAGAATAGCATTTTCAAAAAAAGCAAGAAATTTTTTTCAAATTTAATATATTTTTTCCTTCCGCAGTAAATTGTTGCTAAATTGTACCGAAAACCCCAAAAAAAGTCTTACAACAAAAAAAAACTAGTCCGCGCTCTTGTGAAAATTTTTGTGTCAGTAAACGCAGAAACTATCGAAAATCCGCAAGCAAACACAGAACAAATTTTTGGAAACTGTAAATTGGGTATAATCGAAAACTTTAATTGTGTTCATAGTTGAGCCAATATAATTGAATTTCAATAATTTTTTTCTGATTACTTTCCAAAAAACTTTAAAGCATCAATATAACATACATTCCTCAAACGCAGAGATAAAAAACCCTGAATTTTTTCGATTGTTCTCACTTTAACTTGCAGGATAAGCTACTGAGTTATGTATGATTTACTATACTCATAAAGTAATTTCAGATAAGGTTCACCGTCTGCTCGTCACGCTATCTTGTTTTCGGCCGGAAAAATTCCTGCAACTTCTTAGTCTAATACCGATCTTAACCAAACTCTTTTATCTCCTAGTCTCAAAAGATCTAGTGTACACGGGTTTGCGCGTGTTAGTTCCAGAATGAGAACAACTATATTCTAAGTTTAATTCAAAGTGTTCTGGTATTGATACTACAAGTAATTTCAGCACTTTACGAACCAATGGTTTGTTAGTTTGATGGAGTATGATTGGTTGGTATTTCATATGGAGATTAAATATCATAATAATAACCAATGATAAATACTAGTTTAGATCTGGTTCCACCCATCCGGGGTTTAGAGAGTTTCAGTTTTTCAATGTTCTTTTTGTACTGTAGGGTGGATGATGGTGTTTTTGCGAGCATTTTTTTTTTCGGTTTCGGAAGAAGAGATATTACCACGATAGTTTTGGGTGATCGTATTATGGTTTCTGATCGATTGTGATGAGTGTTGATCTGATTGATTTTAGAGAATAGGAAATTTTTTATTCTCAATCTTGTTCGGATGTGGCATGTAGTTCGACTTTGGATGAAGTGCCTGATGACTTGGATTTGTACCCATACTTGCAAATCGAGATGGCCAATGTTCTGTTTCAATGGATTTCCTTTGCTGCGACGCCAAGTCGTACTTTAAATCCATTGAGTGTAGTGATTGTAGGCAGCATGTCCGGTGGGTTTGCCATTCCGTATTTGGAGTGTGATTGGGTTGTCAAGTTCCTGTTGCTCGTCTTTGGACTGTATATTATCTATATATTGCATTGTATTATTCACATATATAAATCTTTGTTAATCTTACTTTTTAGTCATGATCTTGTTGTGTTTTAATCGCAAAAGCGTTACTATTTAATTCGGTAATTTTTAAGAGCTTCTCACACTCGAGTAACTCTCGTTTTATGCGTTTTATCCTTTAGCTCAAAATCTATCGTTCATCTTTAAAACATTTGCAAACTAGTAGCCCCAAAGTGAACCATCATTGCATGCCAAGTCTACACTCAACCAGTTCTGTGAAAGGTTCAACATAGTATCTCTTTCCATTTGGTGTCAGATAAATTATATGATCACACAAATTGATTTAGATTCAGAAAGAGACCACAACCGATGCTGGTAACAGTGTTCAGAGAAAAAATGGACTTCATGTACCAGTTTCAAAATTCCAGGGAAAAAATAAAAACGGTTACCATGAATTGAAATTTTTCATTCTCAATACAAGCGATTCGCTAAGTAACCAAGTAAAATATCTGCATTGACAGCAAACTAAAGAGAATGCAGCAGCAAAAAAATGCGTCACAAAACTTTTCTTCAAAATTGGAAACTGAGAGAGTAGATTACAGCAAGCTACCAAATGTTGGTAAGAAATTGGTTCTTAGCAGAAAAAGGGAGTTTTATCGGAACAAATTGTAATAATCATCATCTCAAAAAAGACAAAGTTTTAAAAAACGCTTGAGGAATTGATGAAGAATAGCATTTTCAAAAAAAGCAAGAAATTTTTTTCAAATTTAATATATTTTTTCCTTCCGCAGTAAATTGTTGCTAAATTGTACCGAAAACCCCAAAAAAAGTCTTACAACAAAAAAAAACTAGTCCGCGCTCTTGTGAAAATTTTTGTGTCAGTAAACGCAGAAACTATCGAAAATCCGCAAGCAAACACAGAACAAATTTTTGGAAACTGTAAATTGGGTATAATCGAAAACTTTAATTGTGTTCATAGTTGAGCCAATATAATTGAATTTCAATAATTTTTTTCTGATTACTTTCCAAAAAACTTTAAAGCATCAATATAACATACATTCCTCAAACGCAGAGATAAAAAACCCTGAATTTTTTCGATTGTTCTCACTTTAACTTGCAGGATAAGCTACTGAGTTATGTATGATTTACTATACTCATAAAGTAATTTCAGATAAGGTTCACCGTCTGCTCGTCACGCTATCTTGTTTTCGGCCGGAAAAATTCCTGCAACTTCTTAGTCTAATACCGATCTTAACCAAACTCTTTTATCTCCTAGTCTCAAAAGATCTAGTGTACACGGGTTTGCGCGTGTTAGTTCCAGAATGAGAACAACTATATTCTAAGTTTAATTCAAAGTGTTCTGGTATTGATACTACAAGTAATTTCAGCACTTTACGAACCAATGGTTTGTTAGTTTGATGGAGTATGATTGGTTGGTATTTCATATGGAGATTAAATATCATAATAATAACCAATGATAAATACTAGTTTAGATCTGGTTCCACCCATCCGGGGTTTAGAGAGTTTCAGTTTTTCAATGTTCTTTTTGTACTGTAGGGTGGATGATGGTGTTTTTGCGAGCATTTTTTTTTTCGGTTTCGGAAGAAGAGATATTACCACGATAGTTTTGGGTGATCGTATTATGGTTTCTGATCGATTGTGATGAGTGTTGATCTGATTGATTTTAGAGAATAGGAAATTTTTTATTCTCAATCTTGTTCGGATGTGGCATGTAGTTCGACTTTGGATGAAGTGCCTGATGACTTGGATTTGTACCCATACTTGCAAATCGAGATGGCCAATGTTCTGTTTCAATGGATTTCCTTTGCTGCGACGCCAAGTCGTACTTTAAATCCATTGAGTGTAGTGATTGTAGGCAGCATGTCCGGTGGGTTTGCCATTCCGTATTTGGAGTGTGATTGGGTTGTCAAGTTCCTGTTGCTCGTCTTTGGACTGTATATTATCTATATATTGCATTGTATTATTCACATATATAAATCTTTGTTAATCTTACTTTTTAGTCATGATCTTGTTGTGTTTTAATCGCAAAAGCGTTACTATTTAATTCGGTAATTTTTAAGAGCTTCTCACACTCGAGTAACTCTCGTCAAAATAGTGACGTGGGTGTCACAAAGCCTGACTGTAGCACTGTGGGTGAGGCCGGCTATAGAGCATGCACAAGATGTCCTCTTCTGGTGGGTTAGGCCAGAAGTGAGTGTATAAATTCATGCGCTCTTTTTGGAGGGTCCTGTTTTTAGTTCGTAATTTCATGCTATTTTTTTTACTAGTGATTTCTTTTGTTGTCTTTTTTATAACTTTTTCTCCGAAATCAAATAATAGGCTGTTAGTTTGATGGAGTATGATTGGTTAGTAATTAATATTTTATAGAGTTTAAATATCATAATAATAACCAATGATAAATACTAGTTTAGATCTGGTTCCACCCATCCGGGGTTTAGAGAGTTTTAGTTTTTCAATGTTCTTATTGTATTGTAGGATAGATGATGGTGTTTTTGCGAGCATATTCTTTTTTCGGGTTTGGAAGAAGAGATGTTATCACGATAGTTTCGTGTGATCATATTATGGTTTCTGATCGATTGTGATGAGTCTTGCTCTGATTGATTTTAGAGAATAGGAAGATTTTTATTCTCACTCTTGAGCATGTAGTTCGACTCTGGCATGTAGTTCGACTTTGGATGAAGTGCCTGGTGACTTGGATTTGTACGCATACTTGCACATCGAGATGGCCATTGTTCTGTTGCAAGGGATTTCCTTTGCTGCGATGCCAAGTCGTACTTTAAGTTCTTTTCCCCAATGTAGTTAATCTAAGAACAATGAAAGTAAATAAATAATTTCAATCCCCACAAAGCAGTAAATTTGAAAATTCCAGTATTAAATATATACAAAAGAAAGCAGTACTAACCTTTTGAAAGACGCTTCTTTATATTCACTTGCACACAACGTCTATCCATATTCGCACAGCTCGCCCACGACGAGTTGTTTGAAATAATGAATTTCAAAATTTAGTTTTCACTAACAACGACTCAAATAAGTAAAAACAAGTTTTAAACTTTCTTTTAACCCGGTTGGAAAGGAATTATATATTAATCCAAACTAATCATCGCAGCTTACTAAACACCATAAACCACAAAATAACAGCATGACTAAGAAAATTAAACAAACGGTGTCCAAACCGGACTAAACCAGCTTCAGAACTGGATAATTTCTTCTTTTGAAGACTATTGACAAGTCTAAAAAAGAAATAAAAAAAAACCGAAAAGTCAGAAGACAAACCCGAAACAATCACTTTGATTTTTGAGAAAAAGACACAACCAAAGCAAAAAAAGGCAAAGCTAGTAACAAACACAGGATAAAAGGTTAACACAAAACAGGAACCCTCCTGACCTATCCCACCAGAACAGGACGTCCTGAGCATGCTTAATAGCCGGCCTAACCCACCGTGCTAGAGAACACGCTTTGTGACCCACTCCCTATTTTTGACGAGAGCTACTCAAGGATGAGTAACTCTTTAAAAATAACAGACCTAATTTAAAAGCTTTTGTGATAACAATTAATAAGAAATCATAACTAAAAACAGAACTAACAAAAATTTATAAATGTAAATTATATAATGCAGTATATAGATCGTTTAAGATCACAAAGACGAGCATCAGGAAACTAGACGACCCCCTCACACTCAATCTACAGAATGGCTAAACACAACCGATATGCCGCCCACAATCACAACTCAAGTGAATTGAAATACGACTTGACTTCGCAGTAAAGGACTTCATTGAATCAGACCAATCACCACCTCGATGTTCAAGTATACGTACAGATCTGAGTTACAAGGCATTCCCTCCAAACTCAATCTTCACACCATTCCCATACAAGATCGAAACACAGTCAGTTCTCCGCCGAACAAGAACAAATGATCATAACAAACCAATTGGAAATCAAATTGATTTTGTTTGCGGTCACAGCCAATGTTGAATGACAAAATGATATCCACCATTCCAGCTTCCTGGAGTTTTCTTCTCCAAGAACGGAAAAGAAATGATGCTCGCGAATTACAAACGATCATCATCTATCCTCCATTACAAATAGAAGTCAAACGATTAAAAAAATCTGTAAACCACGGATGGGTGGAACCAGATCCAAACTATAATCTATTATTGGTTATAATTTAGATATTTTATCCTTTTAAAAAATTAAAGACTAACCATTCATACTCGATCAAACTAACAACCCACTTATTTGTAAGTGCTGAAATTACATGTAATTTCAGCACCAGAGAGATTTGAATTTAACTTACAACTTAGTTGTTTTCTCCAAGAGACCGACTCGTAACAAAACCAGTATACTCTAGATCTTTTGAGACTAAAAGATTAAGAGTAAGACTTAGATTGGTATTAGACTAAGAAGTTGCACGAATCTATCCGGCCGAAAATAAGACGGTGTACCCTGTCTGAAATTACTTTATTAGTTGACATTAGAACCTAACTCAAATACGCGGTTTCGAGTGAAAACAACTTGACATTTAATAAATATTGCTGAAAAGTAAAGCAATTTTGTCAAATCTCAAACTTTCAGTCGCTCTGTCAAGATAAGATTTATTACAAACGAACTTTTTGCACCTTTTGAAAAAGGTCATGACCATTGTTTGTCGGAAAAGTTGGAATCTGGATGTAGAAAACAAGGAGAATTGATGAGCGGTAATTTGTTCTGCAAACTCGCATTAATCCCTTGATTTGTGCTTCACATCCAGCGTTCAAGATCAAAATAGCTGTTAAATTTATATTAAACAAACAATAGTCAAAAACTGTCTTCATAATAAACCAACTGCAAAATTTCCCATTTTTGTAACGTTAATTCTCTAGGAAATGAAGGAAAGCAAAAACATCGTCGTCTTAAATAAGAAAAAGTGCGATTAGTTTTGAGTCAGTGTTTTTAAAAACGTCTTTTAAAACGTCTTTCAAAACGCCTTTTTCCGATTTTGGCAGAAAGTGAGGAATAAATATGCTTGCGGAAAATTTTTACTCAGAACAATATCAAAAAGGTTAACTGAGAGCTCGATCCTTGGCCATCGTGGGTCCTGCCGTACGCGGACACCCCTATACACCAGCATGCTTGACTGGTTATTCTGAAACGAGTCTTCCTAGACTGCTTCTGTAACACTGTGATTCTGAATGAGTTACGCGAAGTATTTACGCGAAGCGAATCATTCCGCATTATAAAATCCTTCCGAAACGAATTGAAGCCAGTTATTTGGTCTCATTTGCCGACGTTCGAAGAAAGCGCGGAATATATGTACTCAGGTGGTTTTTATTCAGACAAATTTTTCAAAAACCTGGTCACTTGGTGGATCGATTGCTCGATCTGCACGGGCTGAACCATGTGTGCATAGAACTGAAGAACCTGCCAAAAGCCTATCAGAATTGCTCGCGTTATATAAATTTTACGCCTGGCGACTTTTCCCGCACTACAAAATCTTTTCAAATGGAATTGAGGCACTTAATTGTTCCACGAGTTTCATCCACGAGAGGAAAAGTAACACTTATATTTTCAAATGATTAGCCTAAAACTCATAGTTTGCAAATGCTTAAATCAAAACAAACTATTCGAGACCAATTAAATGGCAGCCGGATCATTCAAGATTTTGCCCTGATACGAGCAGTCTTGTTAGTTTTAATTAGGACTCAAATTTCAAAGTTTTAATTTGAAATTTTCAGCCTAAAGCCAGTCAAAGGCAGACTTGTTTGAGTTTTTACTCGCTTTGGATCAACTTGTCGACCGTTTTTGGAATACAAAAACTGCAGTTCTCAAGTTTAAAAATCAAAACATGTTTCCAGAACAGAGACCACATTTTTTTTCAACTGCTGTTTAATAGCAAAGCTTATTTTGAAGACTTATGTTTGTTTCAAATTGTGGAAAGAAAGTTTACCATTGATAGCTCCAGTTGTGTCTAAAGCATCCACTGCCAACAAGAGAATAACTGCTGTTACAAAAAATTCGTTCATAACGAATGCTTTTTAATGAACAATAACTGTTCGATTGTCTTAAAAGAAAAAATAGTTCAACAATGAATGCTCAAAAATTTATGTTAAGAAGTAAATTGAAAAACAGCGCTTTAATTCGGATCCTCAGAAAAATTTGGAATTCACAGATGGTTGCTTTCATGGTTGGGAGGGAGAAAAAATGAAGCTTTTAATGCTTTTCAAAGACAACGCCAACATTACCAGATGTTGACTTACGAGTTAACTGAGATTTTTGTCTGTTTTTGAAAAGTAAAGTTGAAAGTTTAGTGAAATAAATTGTCGACTGCTCCAATTTTCTAAAAATTAAATTTTCCATGACCCGTTTAATCAAAAATTTAGTTTCAGGAGTACACCAAAGTTATAACATCGCTTACCCTTGAATGGTAGAGCGATAATATGACGCAATAGTTAACTCGAGTAGCTTTCGATTAAACAAGACTTATTATACCAAAAAGCTCCGACTGCCTTTAAGGTACGTTTTAAGGTACTGCCTTTTAAAGATTGCTAATACTGATACCTGCTATTATGAGAACAAAAGTGTTGAATTTGATCAGCGCAAAGTTAGAACATAACCTGATGATTTTTAACTAATTTAGTTGTTTATGCATATTTTGTTGGTTGTAAATTTTATACGATCGAATTTGCTGCCCGAAGAAGTCTTCCCATTGATAATCACCCTTAGTTTTGTGCAAATCAAGACAGAAACAAAGAGAAAAAGCAAATACAAAAAGTTTAAATTGCTAAAAACAGATTGAAATGTTGCACAGAAATAGCAAATGCGTAAAAAACGACAAACAAAATGTGAACTTTTGCTTTTTTTATGTCTGGTTTTACAGTTGCAATTAATATTGACTCGGTCTTTCCCTTAACATAGTTTTATTGCAAGCGGTTTTCCAAGCTATCGCATTTTCTTGTTAATGAGTCCAATCAACCTTAGTCACAACTACTCGTCTTATATAAATGACTTCATTGTTAATGGCTAATATCGTTCTCTAATCATTCCAGGTTCAATATTCTGGAAGTTATTTCACGAAGAACATTCGTGGTTTGGAACATACATGATACTATTTTTTTATTAAAAAACTATATTGTTTATTTAAAACACTTCAAACTAGTCATACAGGAATGATTGATCACCAATACCAAAACAATACAACATAAAGTATTTCAGAAAGGTTATAGAAATACTTTTTTGAACTAAAAACTAAATTAATTTCTTCATTTTGGTCCATATCAGTAGCGTGCCAGGGGGAGGTTCCGACACCCCCTCCCCTTAATTCTGGTTGTCAAAGTTTTCCAAAGGGGTCCCTCTAGTGTATAATTCTACGAAATCATATTTTGGCTGACCAATCTCAAAAATGTTCTAAAGGCGCCTTCAGCGCCAATATTACTAACTTTGAGGGGGAGTGCAAAAAACGCAAGTTTTTGGTCGAAATGTTCCAAAAAGGCCTTTTTTGGCCTGTTTTTTTTTTTGAAAATTTTGGTGGTGCTTAATATTAAATGGGATCCTCATGCCATTTTCACAGAGATCGGATAAACTAATTGGTCAACTTATAAAACAAAAGGCCGACAAAATTTTCATAATTTTCCGAAAAATCACGTTTGTGGGTTGAACATTTTTGTTGAATTTGTTGCTTGAAGAAATCCCGAAGAAGTTGCGCGAAGAAGTTGTGAAAATGAAGGTAGAAAAAAGAATCGGTAATTTCAAAATATTTAAATGGCTTAAAATTGCAGAATTGATAAACATAACTAGCTCAACAAGCAGTCAGTTGTAGTTTCCTGAGTCGGTATTAAAAATTGCGGCTCTTTTCCCCCACCTGCAAAAATTTACAAAACAAACTTTTGTTCACATTGTCCGATTGTCATGACGATTGACATGCATACTATTAAGGCCATGACAAAAATATTTGTTCCTACTAATGAACCTTGTAAAATCACTCGTTGGACCATAAAACGTTGGGGGGGGAGTTGAGAGGGAGGAAAAAGAGCCGAGCACGCCACGTAACTTTCTCAATGGCGGAACGTACACACCTAAGCAATTCCAGCCTTTTTGCTTTGCTTGAAGTTGACTATGTGAATTGAGTTTTGAGTGAGAAAAAATTTCAGCTCGAAAATAAGCACTGCAACGTCAAAATAAACTAGGAAAAAATGATTTACCGTCAAAGCCTCACGACTCCTGAGATAGTCGAAAAGGGAATTAAGTGGCTATGTCTGAAGCGACGTTTCATTGAACACACGGAAGCGACCAATTTCATGACCCTGAGATTGCGTAAAACTGCAGACCATTAGCTCTCATGCTTCAAATTGGTGAAGTGATATCGATGAAATGCACTTTCCATTGAGTAATTTTGTGCACGAGCCGTAAGAAATCATGTGCCTTCCAACTTTTGATGCAACGACGAAGATCCGTTTCAGCTCCTATACCGAAGATTATATCGCGTTTTTTTATAATTGCTCAATTTTGGTTGTAGTTTTGGATTTTTTATCAGATCAGAGACTGTTGCACTTTAAGAACTTAAATTGCTCGATTGTATTTTGTTTGGTTTGATATTGAAGCTTTAATAAGGTTTGTCGTATTCGTTCCGTTGAACGACTTGCTAATCAATTCATTTTAATACTATTTTTCATATCTTCACAAGTTTCGTTAAAATATTTAGTTCGGTTCAATAAACGATTTTAAAATTGTCAAACTTCGAGCAAGTTGATAATGAACATTTTCCCAAGGAGTTTTTTTTCATCATCATCTCTTTCTCTCTCTCTCTCTCTCTCTCTCTCTCTTCCGAGTTAATATCATCTGGGACCGGTCCAACTTTGTCTATCATCGAATGCAAATTTCAACATTTTCGATTCAATATTTTTTCTCCAAATTTAACATATTGTGCTCTACGTCACGCCCGTTCTTCAAACTTGCTTTTCTTTCAATTTTAGCTCCGATAAAATTTTTTATTTGAGTTCGTTTTTACTTGTAAATGGTCGCTATATATTATAAAATCTTCCTTTTTTAATTTATCGAGGGATTGTTTACAATATCTTCTTCATGATTTGTTTCATAAGCGTTTTGATAGCGGAGGGCTCCTCGTACAAACAATCACGATTTTTCCCCGATAATTGTATGGGCTAGAAAACCTCAGTGTTTAGGTCATCGAAAATCTTTTTTTGATTTTTGTCAATAGTTCTAGCATACCATTATCGCATTCTTCTACTGCATTTAGAATACGCGCAAAGCCTGAGAGTGATTTATTATGGCAGCCAGAAAAAGATATTAACAGCAAAATCATCAATATTGATGAACTAACCAGCCATTTTTGGGCTTTTTTTGGAAAGTTTTGGCAAAAAAGACTGCGTTTTTTTGGCGCGCGCTTCCCCTCAAAGTTAGTGATATTGGCACCAAAGATGCCTTTTAAAAAAATTTTAGGCTCGGTCGGCCAAAAATGGACTTCTTAAAAAGTACTAAAGGGTAGACCCTTTGGTTCGGCAGGGGGTCGAATCCCTGAGGGGGTAGCGTCCGCCCCTCCCCCTAAACCCGCCCTGCCTAGGATGCTTTTTATCGTCCTTAATGTCTTGAGCTGGTACATAAAATCGTCTCCTTTTTGCTAGTCTTGTAACTTCTAAAAACAATTTGCTGCGTGCAATTAGGAGAATTTATCAATCAAAGGCAAAATTATACATTTTTTTTGTGGTTGAATTAGTTCACTTTGTATATTGCTACTGAATCTGTAAAATCAATACATCTCAACGAAGTTAATTACTTTTACATTACCAACCTTTCCCGATTCTCCGCAAGATTTAGAAATTTTTATGACGAGTAACCTAATACGAGTTTCTATTGCGCATTTTTCGCGTCTTTCTATTTTTCTTTCGTCATGTTTAGATTCTGCCATAAATTTTTTTTCAACACAATCAGTTTTTGGTTACTCGTATCTATGACTAATTTTGTCTTATTTTTAGAGTAGTTTTTCAAGATAATTGTCACAAATACCTTGATGCAAAGTCCTCACCGAGTGATGTTTCTATTTTCATTTTTGCTCCTTTTTTGTTACTTTTAGTCAGAATACATTGTGTCTGTTTAATTAAAAACATTTTTTTTTTCAATTTTATACGTTTTATTTAGTGATTGGCATTTTTTCCATGCCCTCTTCGGGCAATGTTTGGTGTATTTCTCATCCTTCCAAAAACCATCGTCTCCTTCTGAATTTGACTTTAAAAAATTCCAACATCGAATTTCTTAAAATTATGTAAAAGACATTGATGGTTGGTCTCAATTTCAACAAAAACTTCTTTGGTGATCCTCGTTCTAAAATAATGAGGTTTCGAAAACTGCCAATTTAGCCAATTTGATGACATTTTGCCATGTCAAAGCTTATTCAAACAAACCAAAATCAATCCGTGAATTAAAGCGAGAAATATAGTCTGATTTATACGATGTATAATACAGTAATATCATTTATCAATTTTCAACGTTTTTTATCGCAAAATTTTTTTTCATCGAAGACCATTTTAGTGATGTCCTATTGTCCGTAAAGTAATGTCCTATTATTCAAAAAATGGACCTTAAACGAGCAGCTTTCCTCAGCTTTTGAGCAGTTTTTAACTTTAAAATTTTCAAACAATTTTCTTACAACAGCTAAAAAGTATCTTGCGCCTGTTGTTTTGTAAGCATTTACAACTCTTTATCTTGTTTCTTTGAGAACATCTGGGAACCGTTCTAGAAGGCCGCAAAACACACGCAAAAATGTTTTTAATCCAAAAATCAATTGGATCGAACAATCTTAATAATAGAATTCATATGCCTAGTGTGGAAACAAAGTGTCAATCAGTTGTCAAAAAATAACTTAGATTGAATATTTCACTTATCAAAAAATATATTTTTTTCAACATCCCAAAAACATTTCAATTAATTTATAGAATTGAATTCTGATTTTTTCACTGGATCTATTTTAGGTTTTTTCCTCAAAATAGGCGGAGTTTGTTTTGTTTATTCTGATGTCCCTAAAAATGGAAGCAAATAGTTAAAATGATGTGAAAAAACTGTCGAAAGACGTGTCAACAAAAGGATCTGAAAGTGACGTATGGGACGAGACAAAGACATGCCCCGATGATATGGTGTGCTCGCCCATGAGTCATCAGTGCATTCTGTTTAAATGGGAAACTATCAATTAAAAATAAATTAATATGTCCTGGATCGTTTTTTAATTTCACGACTCCAAATAATGCTAACAGTATT